>NC_143197.1:12210000-12576666 GCF_051530095.1 Phoenix dactylifera
CTCTTCGTGGTCTTAAACAGACACAACGTGTTTGGTTTTAATAGCTGAACTCTCACTTACATACTCTTGGCTTTCGTGGGTCTAATGTTGATGTCTCACTCTTTATCAAATGCATCAAAGAATATATGACACTCTTTTTGATTTATGTCGATGATATTATTTTTATTAGCACTTCTACTGCTCGTTGGATGATCTTATTTCTTCTTTACAAATTGAATTCGCTATGAAGGGATCTAGGCACTTGTCACTACATTTTAGGCATTGAGGCTAAGGCTACTATTTCTTAATTTCATCTAATCCAATCAAAGTACATTTCTGATCTTCTTCTCAAAATCTACATTGATAGTTCTAGGCCTATTTCAATACCTATATCTATTAGGTTCCAACTCTCTCATTCTGATAGTTTGCCAATTTTTGATCTGACCCAATATCGTATGTGGTGGGAGCACTTTAATATCTTACTCTTATGCATGTTGATATTTCTTTTGTAGTCAACCAAGTATGTCAATTCATGCATAGGTCCACTTCCATGCATTGGCTTGCAGTCAAGCATATTTTTTGCTACTTGAAGCATACCATCGACTATGATCTTTATTTAACCAAAAGCCCATACTCTTCTCTTCATGTCTATTTCGATGCCAATTGGATCGGTAATCCTAATGACTGACATTCTATAAATGGCTTTAATATTTTTCTTGGTCCAAATCTCACATCCTAAAGTGCTAGAAAGCAACTCACTATGGTGCGAGTAAGTACCAAATCCAAATATAAAGGGCTTCCTAATGTCACTATTGAACTAATTTAGATTTAATCTTTACTATAGAAGTTGGGTATCTCACTTTCTCAACTACCTATACTTGGTGTGATAACTTATCTACGATATATCTCACCGTCGATCCCACGTTTCATGCTCGGGCCAAGCATATTGAAATTGACTTTCATTTTGTTCAAGATCGAGTGACTCGTTGTCAGCTTAATACCTGACTCATCTTCTCCAATGACAAACTCGCCGATATATTTACCAAAGAATTTGTCTTCCAATACTTTTAACAATTGTGTTACAAGCTCTCGGTGGTACCTACCTTAGTTTGTGGGGGGAGGGGGTGTTGACAATATCTTCATCTCAGCCCCATATCAAGTCGCATACCAAGTGTCTATTATTCAAGAAATTTTGACTTTTGAACTTTGAGGTTTGAATTTGGAATTTTGAATTCTGTATATAACATAAATTTAGGATTTAATACTAGAGATCCATTTGTTAATTCTTTCTTTCTTTGTATCATCTTACTTGTAATCTTTTGTATATATGATGGCCACCTCATAATATTGAGGTAGGAAAGTTTCCCACAAAATTCTTATTTTCTACATATTCTTTCTTTCCCACACACATGTTTAATCTTTCTCATGGTTGATTACAATATTTTTTTTCTCTATTATCATCATATCATCATAATCATAAAGGCTTGTATATAATCGGGGCAGGTTTGGGATGGGTATTGCCATCATTTGCACTTGTCTTGGATCCACTATAGGTTTTAGAATGAAGACCCATCCTGCAGGTCAGGTAAAACTCGGCCCATCAGGATCAGAATAGGTCAATACCTGATATGGCAGAGTAAATTGCCACCTCTAGGTACAAACCAGCTTTCTTAATTAGCTTTTATGGGCATGAATGCATGAAGTGATTTCAAACTACCAATTATCACCGAAGATTTTTCTTTCTATACCTTATAATTGTTTTGAAATAAATACTTTAATTACTAAACATTATATCCAACACCTAAACTAGTACTAATTTCAAATATTTAATAGTTGGTAGCCAGCTAAACTGACATCAAATTACATGGTAAATCCTCCCAAGATGCCTGCCCACATCAGTACCTCTCTCGAGCTTTATAATTGGACAAATATTTCAAATATTTTGTTCATCTGAGATATTTGAACATCAAGATATCTTGGCTCCATTGCAATCCTTCTCTCCCATTCTCCTTACTTGCTATCCCAACTAGGCCATTACCCTTGAGCCTAACTCGACTTTCTTAGCCGATAACACATCTACTCACCTCTAGCCGAGTTGAGCTGAAGAAACCTATTAACTAAAAGTCCTCTTAAGTAGCAAGTTACCAAAACAGTACATGTTGATGTTTTATGATGCAATTGATCCTCTCACAAGGCCATGATGCTAGTGATTAGACCTTCTTCTCAGGGGGTCGGGTCGGGTTCGAACTAGGCTCAGGCCCAGCATGATCAAAATTATTCAAGCCCGAGCCTGGCCTAACCTAGTCTTCAAGCTCATTTCCCAAGCCTGAGTCCAATAGCTTTAGACTTCTGATCATATCTCAGAACTTTTCATAAAAAAGCCCACCAGCACAAATCAACGGCCCGATTACTCCTTTTGCCCTTAATATCAAGTCCACTCCCAATCCCCTTTTCCTCTTGCTCTCATATGGCTATGAGAGCAAGAGGGAAGTTGCGGCAGCGGCAATCCAATTTGACCTCGGCCCGATGTTTCCTCAACCATGTGAGAGCGAGAGGGTGGCCTCTCTCCCAACCAGCCATTTAAGCTAACCAACTCTTTCAAGGTAGAAATCCCTAGGCTCTTCGATCTAACCTGGATCCGATAGTAGAAAAGTTGGTGCAGGTGAAGAAGCCAAAGGCCACAACAGTCTCGTCGTTGAGGAGGATTGAGTTCCTTCCTGAAAGGGAGCCCTTCTCCCCCATCATCGGCACGGAGCCCTTCTCCCCTTCCCCAAGAAATTTCCATCTCGAAACTCTAAAGGCCAACTTGGATTCTCACCAACAAGCACTAGGTCCTAGGAGATCTACGTTGGCATTAGCATCGGAGGAAGAGAAGATTGGATTGCGAAGAGATCTACAAGCATGAATTGGATCCAAAGCTCAACCTCAAGATGACCTTCCGATTTCGGAGAAGAAGAGATAAGAGGAGAACATGGACTCAGCTCAGACTGGATTAATTTAAACTCAAGCCCAATCTGTTTAATAAATAGGCTCTAATTTCAGATTTAATCCGATCTGCCGGGATTAAAAATCAGATCTAAGACCTGTCCGAAATGCTTTGAGCTTGGATAGGTCGGGCGGGCTGCGCGGCATTTGAGCTAACCCACGTGTCATGTGACTCAAGGAGGTGCGAGGGTTGAGCCGTCAAGCAAAGCATTTGTTACTAAAATGGTGGCAAGGGAAAACGCGTCCATACTCCATACCACATCCCGATATCAAAACCTGGCACGGCACTGTCTCCTTTATTAAATAGTATTACAATTTTAACATTCTTTTATTTTAATAAGTTGAAAAGTTTTAGACCGCTAGATCGAAAAGATAACGGTTATGAAGGCCTCGGTAATGTCTGCCCCCGTATGAATATCTCGGTCCTTGAGTCTCTGGGGCCTGTCGACGCGAGACTGAAGATCGCAGCAGCCCTCCGAGGTTGTCTCTTCCGCTCTCTTTTCTATCGATTTTTTTTTTCCCTTACTGATTCTATTTTCCTCCGATCTCTCAAAGTATATGTCTTAATTTTTTATTTGCTATAATTGATTGATTGATTTTGTTTGGATTTTAATCTATTTCTCTTTGATCCGATCTTAATCTGTTGCTTCTTCGGTATGGATTTCTCTTTAGCTTGCACTTGGATCCGGTTTAGATCCATGACTATGTATTGGTGATTCTTGATTGCTATGAATTTTCTTTTTCTTTTTGCGAGGAGAATCCTAGATGTGATTCCTAAATGCTAGGGTTTTCAGTTTTTATTTTAATTTGTGTCTATTTGTTCTATGTTTTGTTTGATTCTGTTGGTTTGTATGGGATTTCTTAAAAACCCCAAGGAAAATAGAACCAGTAGGATGATTTTGTTTGTGGCTATGATCCTTTTATGAATTCAATCTGCTTAAATGTATTTTTTTTGGCCAAAAAAAAGATTACCTGTAATATAGAGTTAGTAAGTTTTGTGTACATGCTTATTGATTGCAAACTCGAGGGGAAAGATGTCTGTTTGTTAGGATGCTTATGGCAGCGTCTCAGTGGTGTGGCTTGAACTGTAGGAGATTTATTGGTGTACATAGTCCTCTTTGAAAGGATTGCATGCTATTGCATTTTGCTGTGAAGTTGCATGCTTCTGATTATAGCTGCTAGGAAACTAGCTTCCCAGCTAAAAGCAGCAAGTGATCAGCCTGATTGGAGTTATTGGCCTACCCTTGCTGGATAATATATAACAATCGATTAATAACAAGTAATTAATTCTTTTGGTTTCTTTGATGAATTAGATGCTATTTTGCTTTGATCTAAAATTGGGTATCCAAGGTTGTAATCGCTGGGAAACAAACTTTTCCATGTGAATTCATTACTAGGGGGCTAGGGTTGAGCCAATTGGAGCCATTTGCCGGAAATTGCTGATGAGAATTCAATTCCGCATCTGGACCAAGAAAATTCGAATAACTTCCCTGTTTTGTCGATGGATCCAACATTACTATCTTCTTTACTATATTAGAAGGAACAATCTATTCGCATCCGTGATCCACTTATCAAGCTTTGAAAATCTTGAAAAGAGAGAATATATAAAAGGTTGGAAGCTATGATGGATACTTGAATCCTGAAAATCTCACATGGAGATGGGCACGTTCCACTCGAAAATATACTTCCACTATTGAGAGAATTGTGGTTGGTAAGAAGATTGGGAAGGAGATGAGGGCGTAGCTTTAAAAGTGAAGGAGTTGTCCCTCAGAGATGAAGGAGCTGTTCGTTCGCCCAGGGCCCGAAGTACTGTGCTAAAGCTCGAGACTTTATCCAAGTCATGCAAGCATGCAGTTTTCCTGTTGGACCATCTTGAAAGAAAAGAAATTGGGCTCGGATTTGATCCTTTTTTTTAAAACATTTTTTTGTTAAAGATATCAAGGGAACTTACTTTGAGTACAGAATGGTCACTATGGGTTCAGTTGACAACTATTGGCTGGAGAAGACCCTTATGTTAATTTAGCAACTTGATTAGCATAGTTAGGCTCACTAATTGTGGTCTATTAGAATTCTTTAACAAGAACAGTTGCTGTAATACAAGAAGAATTTTATTTCTCTTAGGTATGTGGTCATCCTAGAAAAGGTTGAAGATTAAGCATACCATCCATGTGGATCCTATCTTGTTCTCTCTTGTTTGTTTTATCATATCTCAAAAAATACAAACCTGATTAGAAGTTGATATTGTGACTACCAGGATGAGAAATTGAATAAGAAGCACACCTCCCCATATTCTGGAATTTTAGAAAATG
This sequence comes from Phoenix dactylifera, assembly GCF_051530095.1. Classification (NCBI taxonomy): domain Eukaryota; kingdom Viridiplantae; phylum Streptophyta; class Magnoliopsida; order Arecales; family Arecaceae; genus Phoenix; species Phoenix dactylifera. The sequence goes on from NC_143197.1 coordinate 12,215,274, forward strand.
ATTTAATAAAAGATTATTATTCTTTGTTGTGGTTTACTCCACTAATTATCAGCCTTCCTTCAATTCTCTGCTTTGAAGTTCATATTGTGACTACCAGGATGAGAAATTGAATAAGAAGCACACCTCCCCATATTCTGGAATTTTAGAAAATGATTTAATAAAAGATTATTATTCTTTGTTGTGGTTTACTCCACTAATTATCGGCCTTCCTTCAATTCTCTGCTTTGAAATATTAAACTGAATTTTGTCCTTTTTTGCATTCTTTTGCTTTTAATTTCCAAACTTCTTTCTTTATATCTGAGTTCTCTTCTAGATCAACCTTAGTTTTGGGTTCATGTAAATCTGGTTCTTAATAGGTATTTCTCTGAAGTTCATTGATAAACTGAAATTCATTTAAATTTAAAGTTATTTGTAGTGTCTTTTACTTTTCCACCATCTTCTTGGTTCTAAATAGGTGGTCAACTCAGTGCAATGGTTTCAATGGTCCACATCACTTTGTTATGATAAATTAATAGATTTGAGGTCTGTTTAAGGGTTATCATGGTTGAAGGACAAGCTAGCTGCACAACACACATCGACAGTGGAAACTTCTGTGGAGGACCTAATAGGAAAATGCAAGCTATGTGTAAATGGTCATTTAAGCAGCTGGAGTCCTGAAGTTATCAATTTACTGAATTATAATTTTGAATGTTGAGGAACACATTAGCCAAGTTTTTCTTAGTAACTTCTTGTACCTCTCGCCTCGGCATTTGCATTGCCAAAAACTTACAAACCATAGATATTTCTGTACTTTCATCTCTATGATATTCTATAGGCCTTATGACCGTCAATTCAGAAATTTTTCCAGGCGTTCTTAGGTTTTTTACCTGCACTTTTGTAAACCAACCCATACATGCCCAAGCCCCTGCTTTTTGGGGCCTCCTAACTTTTGAGGTATGCATGTGTATAACTCTTTCTTTAATTTTTTTTCTGCATGAATGTTGATTTCTTTTTTAATTCTAGGTCAGCATATGTGATTTTTCTGTGGTAATCATGCCCAACAAGCCTATCACTATGTGTCTACTCTTTAATGCCATAGCTTCTTTTGTTGATATTGCTTGCCATATTGGTGAACAGGGGATATTAAACTTCCCCTTCCCCATTCACAACCTGCAAGACTAAGCACCTCAATAGGTAGTGATCACTTTGTTCTATTCCAATATAGCATCTAAGCTTTATCTAGTTTGTCAGTGATTTTTATTCTTAAATTTTACCAATTTTATCATCATCTCTTAGGTTTGTTGGTTGCTGTTTGCTGAGATGATGAGAAAGAAATTTAAGAGGGAATCTTCTTATCCATTGTTTGATAACAACAAGAAAACCAGGATGAGGAGGATCAAATAATGTTTTTTCTTTTTTTTAAAAAAAAATTAAATTTTGCCTAAGGGTCCTAAAATTTTGTTGTCCTAAATGCAGTTTGGAAAGAAACAGTGAGAAGATAAGTGGATCATAAAAATTTAACCATATCTTAGTCACTTCCTTCGTAAGTTTCATTGCAGTTCTATTCAACCAAACATGTGGACGCTTCTAATTGCTTTCTTTTCTTTTCTTGGATTAATCTACTTTCTTTTCATGACATTTTCCTGGCAATCAGAAAGAGCCTTGGTGCCTGTTATATGTGTATACAACATCATTATCACCCAATATATGTAGTTTCAGTACTTTATGGATAAGTTTTCTCAGTAACATTTTCTGATACATTGATCAGTACACTCTTGGAGTTCATTTCCGCTGCATCTTTCATTTGATATACTAAATATTTTTTATCTCTCCATACTCGTACAACTAAATGTAATTGACAAAGAGTTTTTTGAAGTGATTAATGTCGCACCAATTAACCATACTATGATTGACCAAAGAATTTTTAAGAATGGTTCTCTGTTATATGATTTGACACCTATATGAAGTCAAAAATTTATCAATTTTAATTGTGAAACTGCCTGAGAGATTACCCAAGAATAGGAGAGGAATGTTGCATGAGTTCTGATATATCTGATCTTATCCTATGTTTGTGGTGATGACATTGGGCCTAAAGGCTTTTCACTTACCTTTTGCTTTTTTGATATTCACTTGCTGAAATTGGAGAATAAACCTCAAATATAATTGGACATGTTTTATTAAAAACGAGGGGTTGTCCCTGTTTTACTTTTAGTATACTAGCTAAATACCATTTCCTTTTGAATCTGATTTTTTTTTTAACAAGTTCCGTCACAAATGACTCCTGGTTTATCAGAATTACAAACAGGTCATATGAAACTAGAATATATCTCATTTATATTGCAATCAATCTATTTGTCGACGGTCATGCAACTACTACATTAGAAATGCCTTGGCTCGATATATAGTGTCAGTTTGGATCTTGTTAACATATGGGCAATGATCTATGACAGAGGTGGTTTTAATGATCCTAAATAATTAAGACTTCTACTTCATTATGTGCTCTGGAGCAGTTGTATGGTACATCAAATTATCAAATCATGACATGTGCTGTCACCATTAGGTGCATCACTGTTTCAATTTTGTTTTCATTATATTTTCACTTATTTTGTGCCAACATTTCCAATTGTGCTTTCCAACATTTTGTAGACAGCATGCTATATAATGTTTAAGAGTCTACTGCCGTTCTTAAAGAAATATATTTATCAATTTTGCACTTTCTATAATTCTTTATTCTGTTCATGATGTGGCTTCTTAGCATATATATTTATGGATAATATATTTATGCAGGTAGAAATCTGACCTTTGTGCTGTGAGCTTTCTTAAAATGGCTGATGGACATGAAACCGATAGGAATATTGAGATATGGAAGATTAAGAAATTAATTAAAGCATTGGAAACTGCAAGAGGTAATGGCACTAGCATGATCTCTCTCATCATGCCACCTCGTGATCAAATCTCTCGGGTTGCTAAAATGTTGGGCGATGAATATGGAACCGCTTCAAACATCAAAAGCAGAGTCAATCGACAATCTGTGTTGGCTGCCATTACCTCTGCTCAGCAGAGGTTGAAGCTTTACAACAAGGTTCCTTCCAATGGACTAGTTCTGTATACGGGTACCATTGTTACTGAAGATGGGAAAGAAAAGAAGGTCACCATAGATTTTGAGCCATTCAAGCCAATTAATGCATCGCTGTATCTCTGTGATAACAAGTTTCATACTGAGGCACTGAACGAGCTTCTTGAATCTGATGACAAGTTTGGTTTCATAGTAATGGATGGAAATGGAACTCTTTTTGGCACTTTAAGTGGCAATACTCGAGAAGTGCTTCACAAGTTCTCCGTGGATCTTCCAAAGAAGCATGGAAGAGGAGGGCAGTCAGCATTGCGATTTGCTCGCCTTCGTATGGAGAAGCGTCATAACTATGTCCGCAAGACGGCTGAACTGGCTACGCAATTCTATATCAATCCTTCTACCAGTCAACCAAATGTTGCTGGGTTAATTTTGGCTGGTTCTGCTGATTTTAAGACAGAGTTGAGTCAGTCCGACATGTTTGATGCTCGCCTACAGGCTAAGATTCTCAACGTGGTTGATGTCTCATATGGAGGTGAGAATGGTTTCAATCAGGCCATTGAATTGTCGTCAGAGATTCTATCGAATGTCAAGTTCATACAGGAAAAGAAGTTGATAGGAAAGTATTTTGAGGAGATAAGCCAAGACACTGGAAAATATGTCTTTGGTGTGGATGATACACTAAAAGCTCTTGAAATGGGTGCTGTTGAGATCCTAATTGTGTGGGAAAATTTGGATATCAACAGATATGTGCTAAAGCACAGCACGAGTGGGGAAATCATTATAAAGCATTTGAACAAGGATCAAGAAGCAAATCAGAACAACTTTCGAGATCCTGTAACATCTGCAGAGCTGGAAGTGCAAGAGAAGACGTCTCTCTTGGAGTGGTTTGCGAATGAGTACAGGCGTTTTGGTTGCTCCCTCGAGTTTGTTACCAACAAATCTCAAGAGGGCTCCCAGTTTTGCAGGGGCTTTGGCGGCATTGGTGGGATCCTTCGCTATCAGTTAGATATTAGGGCCCTTGATGAGCTCTCTGATGGAGAATACTATGAAGATTCTGATTAGCAATCAACCAACCTTGAACTGGATCCGGTCCAGGGGGAGCCTGTGCTGGCCCTGCATGTGACCGGACATGCTCCTTGGGGGCTGCACATGTCTTCCAAAAAATGTGATGGGTTTGTGCCTTCTTTCTGTTGCTGTTGATCTCAAGACATTTGCATTTCCTTGTCATGATTTTTTGGGATTTACACTTTTCAGGCTGATCTTCATTTTGCTAATAGGTGGTTTTATTTTTGCCTCCAGGAGCAAAAGAACAGGTTCACAGTGATCACTATGGATCATCTCATTGGCTGTCATGATGATATGATATAGAAAATTGAAGGTTTCTCGGCCGCCTGATGCTGCGATCGTGGTTTGTTAGTGCCTTGTGAGGCCGTTATATTAAATAACTAGACGACTTTCCTATTTGGTATTGTACTGTGGTGTGCCTGTTATTGTAGCATGGGTTGAAGAGTTTCCACACTCTTGTTTTTATGACTTTCCTGACTGTGTTTTCATTACAACTGAAAACTTGCTGCTGGTATGTTATGGTTGGACATACTTTATGAGTATTGAAGCTATTTTATTATGGTAAAACATATTTTCTTTTACATGTGATAATTTTAGCTGCCATTCTATTTACATATGTTATTCTAGAATCCTCAGCAGTCTATGATGTCACTTGGATATTGGAGTGACTTTTATCAAAACATTTATCACCAGCACGGCACAGACTCTGTAATCTCTGAATGGGGTTGCAGCTTATTGAGCAACAGATTGTATTTCCTGTGTTTAATAGTTTTGGCCCGATGTTTAGGAAACGCAGTTGGCTCTAATTTACAGGAAATCTTTCAATGATCAATGTGTTTCGCCCTGGAAGCAGTGCCATGTTGAGCGTGTCTCATTTCTGCCCAAAATGAAAGGCAAAAAGGGACGCCGGATATCAGTATTTGCCTTTTTGAAGATTGGTTCTTAGTTCTTATCTGCTTAGCAGATGTTTAAGTATGTTGTGAAACGGATTCAAATGCCTAGAATACAAAATATTGCTCCTCATTTTTTTTCATGGCATTCAGGTATTCCTTATAATCTGATGTGCACCCCAACTTTATCTGGTAACGTTTTTGAGTGTGATCTATGGTATGGGCTGTGGGTGATTCAGAAGTGCATGGGGTTATGGTACTAATACTAGATAGCTGGGCAGGTGCATGGAGTATAATTTGACATTTAGGGCTTTCATTACTGTTGTGTGAAGATTTCCGTAGCTCAACAGCAACTGAGTTATGGTATCTAGGTCTTAAATTATCTGCAAAGCAAGGCTTTCGAGTCCATACTTTGGTGAACATTTTAATTGAATCACTAGAACTAGCTGTAGACTGGTTTCATGTGAAGTCTGCAAGAATTTAAATAACTAAAAAATAGATATAAAAAGAAAAATAAAACTAAAATATTATCGGTATATTCATATTTATTCACAAAATTACATGGGGGAGGCACATCAAATAAGCAATGGCTTCTTCTTTCGCTGTCTACCATAAACAAAAAAATATGCATGCACTTCACATGGCTCTCGGTGGTTTTATTGTTGTTCAACCATCATTTGTCTAATGAGTGGTGTGAAATTTTTTCCAAGAGAAGAGCAAACTCAAAGTGATTTCTTTCTTTTTTTATATATATGATGATGGGAAGTAGCCTTCTTCAAACAGTTCCAGTAGGCCACGACACATACTGGGTCTCGGCTTTTATAGCCCAGAACCCTGTTAATGATTTGAGCAAATCTGGCTTACTCACTGCACCATGACATTGACTCAAGTGCATGCAGTCACTAAAGCAAAGGACAAGTGGTTCAGAATAAACTGAAGCAGTTGGTTGGATGATTTAAGTTTAAGGGCACATCTCGCTATTGGCGAGGGCCAATTGGATTTATTCCATGGGACAGGGAAATTGAATGCTAATGTCATTAATGTAGCTGGGGTGGTAGAGAAATTCCAAGTAATGAGTAACTATATGCTATATATAGAATTAAAAAAATAAATCATACGTTGATATCACATGATATATGATGATGTTGATGGATGCCCGTAATCGTTTATTGCACTACCCCATCAACAGATATGTGTACTGTTAGCATTGGATTGGAAGTAAACTACTGATTTGTTTGGTCCCCCCAAATTCTTTGTTTTCTGTCAAAAGTCCCAATCAGAGCTTATTTGTCATTTTGCAAATGCTTTATTCTAAAAAAAAAGTTTAATTATTTTATCGTAGTTTTTTGTTTTGATTCCACCAGTTCTCAATGCTCACATAACAGTTCTTTTTTTTTTTTTTTTTTAATTTGCTAAGGCTGAACTCTTATATTCAATATTACTATACAAAGTTATATGGTTTTTAATGTTTTTCGCCCTAAAATTCTATTCTCCCCACTCTTTTCTTGTTATCACGTGACCACCTTGCTAACTCCAACACTAGCTAGCATACATTTCATTTTACAAATATCTTTTTTTTTTAGCCCAGATTTTTGGTCAACAGTGCATGTAGATGTACTCACAGACAGTAACATTCCTACAGTATGGTGGTTTAATTTGATGCTAGGCGTACTTTTGTTCATCATAAATTTGGTGCTTGAATGAGACCCATCCTCAATTGCAAATGATACTATTGCTATGCATGGTAGCTAGTGCTATCTTTTTTCTTACTTATTTTTTACTACCTATGACGTGAGAGGTGGGGTAACACTACTTATCATAGTAATAGTAAGGCATGCAACGCATAATAGTGAATAAATAATTAAGATAAATAATGACATCCAACTTAACAATCAATTAGAGCTACTTATGAATATTAGATTGTATTCTAGAAATAAAAACCCTCCGACGTCCATGCTAATGGTTCTTATTGTCTTAGATTTACTTTATCCTTTACTTTCCAGTACCTTAGGAGCAATGTTGACTTAGATTTTTTCTATCCTAGCCTAGGCTATAGTCTATTCCAATTTATTTTCCTCGAATGGTGGTGTGATGATGGTGAAAATTCTTGAAAGTCAAGACATCTGCTTGCACTACTCTTGTATCATTTTTTTGATTACTGCCGTTTCGGCTACATTAATAACAATCGCATGCTTGTGTATCTATTTACCAATCTTGCTATTGACTTGTCAAACAAGCTTTCTAGCACATCCATCCCTCGACAGTAATGAAAGCCTCGTGTAGCTACTTTCATGTTGCTACAAAAGGAGATTAATAAAACAACTGTAAGTAAATTGACAACCGTGTTAAGGCTACTTATGGAGCACTATATGGCATCTTCATTTTCGGTATTAGAATGGGTTACAAGACTTGTTGCTGTTGTTGAGAGCTGTATTATAAGCACACCACGTTCCAATGTACAATGTAGCAAAATTAGCCGATCCTATCTTCACGATAGATGAATCGGCTCATCGATTATTACATCATGAAGATGTCGAGATTTGCAAGAAACCTGACGATCAAGTTTCAGCTTATCAAAAGGAAGAGGTCGAATCTTATCTTGTGGAATTCTCGAAATCTATAGACTGGGACAATGAGGAATAAATCTTGCAGGCAAATGTAAAAGCAAATTAGGCAATTGATGATGATTTAGTTAACATTAGGTCGATATTTAAGTTCAAGACAGGCTTCAGCCATCTGGCTTGCAGATGACTGTCGAGGGAAATATAGGTGGGATCATGCTGACAAAGGGCATTGTCACCGGAACTAGTCGTCCTCTTGGAGTGACGGATGAGGGGCAACAGTTCAAACTATAGTGTGGCTAGCTTATCCCTACCCTAAGGGCTGGGGGGGAACCACCATATTGGATACCACACGTCCTTGACATCAACAACCATGCATGCCAAATCTATATCATGCTTAATTGTATCTACCACACCCATGTTTTACGGAGCAAATAGGATCTGGAGGACAATTCTATCTGCTACTCAAGTTTGAGTCTCACCCCTACTAGATCCTCCATAGTCTTGAAATTGGCCAAGTTGAATGTTATCAAGTCCCAAAGTAGGCCGGTGGATGTGGTGTCAAATACATTCCATCAACCTCCTGACCATCAACTAATGGGATATGGGGGTTTTGTTTATATCACATCTAGACCGACTGTGATCTAATGACCGATATACCAAGATGGTGTAGGCCAAAATACTAAGAGTGCCGGCCGATACACTAAAGATGCAAGACCAAGTAATTAATGTATAGAGGGGTGAGAGCTATCAACCTAAGGCGAGACATTTAATGGAGGAGTCTATGGTCGTCTACTATTCACAATGTAGGAGGGATAGGTGTACTACCAAAAAAAAGTGAGTAGAATGGTAACACTACCTACTATGCATGGAAATAGTGGGCCATGTGACGTACAATGTAAGGATATTTATCCAAATTAAGTAGTGGCATCTATCTTTCCACTACCATAATGTAAGATGATGAATCTTATTTTATCTTAGCTTTACTTTCTAATATCATAAGAGCAGCGTTAACTTAGATTTCTCCTACAGTACTCAAGCTACAATCTATTCCAAGCAATCTTTCTCGAATGGTAGTGTGATGGTGGCGAAAGTCCATAATGATCAAGATGCTTGGACCTGTGCGCTTCTCTTCGATCACCCCCTTTCCAATTGCATTAACACCAGTAGCATGCCGGTGCATGTATCTAATTGTTTTTACCATTGACTTGTCAAACAAATTTTCTGGCACGCCCATCCCTAGATGGCAAGGAAAACCTCATGTAAACAATTTTTTTTGAAATATTTTTTGATATATTTCAAATATCAAATTGTCACATTATTTGTACTACTTCCTAGATCTCTTTGTAAATACTGGACTGACAATATTTTTTCGTGGAATACCGTTGAAAACAAGCTCATAGTGTTTAAGACTCTAAGTATTGTTAGATCAGTCTAAGAATGATGGCATGAAAATACAATACTTATCTAATCACTTCCAAGAGACTAGATTATTCCTTTAATGATCCACGTTATCAAAATAAAAGGGGTCATATGCTGTGTTTTGGTCTCTACCAGCCAAAATTTTTATCAAAACACTGAAAATTAGCAAGGAAAGTTTGATAGGACCAATCTCAAAAAGCAAGAAATAGCTCAGATGATCCTTAATGCTGTTCCCATTTCATTAAAGTTCTCGTCAGATAGCTTTTTTGCAAGATGTGTTACCTGGCCACCAATGTCATTGTGTGTCGTCGTAGCATAGCATTCTACTATATGAAGGGCTTAGAGTCCAAACAAGTGTAACGGACCATGAAACCTTCGTTTTAGGTCTGTCATAGTAATTTCACTTTGGAGAAGAGTGTAAGCAATGAGTGCTGCATGCATATCTTCAAAAAAGTTACAACAATCCATACGTTCTAGCATACGTCCATGCATTAAATTTGTGCCATAACATATCTCCATAATTAGTAGCAACAGTGTTAAACTCATCTTCTCAAAGGATTAATTCAAATGCGTCACATTGGCACATTTAATGTGTCTGGATCTCGCACTACATAAGCCTAGTTCCACACCACTGTCTCTATATTACTGAATGGTCCACGATCGAAAAGAGAGCGCTTGCTCCAAAATGCATAATATGGTAGGTTCTATTTAGTTGCAAGCCAACATGAAAAATCCTTGACTTAGAACTGGATCTCTCCACTCCAATTAGGAATTAGAGAAGATCTACAACTCACACTAGAGATGCACTTATGTCATGTTCGCTTCTCATGAAGAAACAAACAAGCCATCATGCAATAATCCATGCGGAAACACACTTCGTGCCAGCTGCCACATGGTCACTATGAGACCCTGCCAAGTGCCCAATACCAACAAGATCCTTTCCTTTACATAATTTGTAGAGTAGAATACTGTGCAGCATTCAATGACCACGGTAGATAGATAGTGTTGCTGGAAATTGGACCCGAGGGTGACCACTTGGCTGAGAAGGAGGAGCTTCAGTGCGGGAATGGCGGGTGGCGGTACGTCGGCGGACTGTGTCCTTCGGGGATCTGCAAAAAAGCCGGTGGCCGGGGTTTCCGGCCCCGGCCCTCCGATGCTTAACTCAGAGGGGGGCTTAATTTTGGAGAAGGAGATGGACTGTATGTAGAAGTCCGAAGCCTCCTCTTGAGAGGAAGAAGTTCCCCTTTTTATAGGGGGAGGGGCAGGGTTACCTATGATGTGATTGGGCGAATTAATGGGTTACCATCACGATTGGACATGGGCGTGTGAAGTAATGAGTTGCCGTGGATGGCCCGTTCCCATTATGGGAGGAGATGGCGCGCAGCCAGAGCTTATTTGTGGCGCGCAGTGCAGTCCATTCTTGGGAATGGTGAGGCGTTGACAGTCATAGCAGGGTATGATCCCTGGTCGATATGTCGTGGCATGGCCGGCAAATAAAGCATGGTGCGGTAAGGCTACTGCAGGGCATGGCCGCAGCATGTGGACGACGAGGTCGGCCTTCTGAGGTCAGCTCGGCCTTCTTTGCTCGGCAGTCTTCTGAGCTCGGCTTGCATGAGCTCGGCTCGGACTGCATGAGCTCGGCCTGCATGAGCTCGGCTCGGCCTGCATGAGCTCGGCTCGGACTGCAAGAGCTCGGCTCGGACTGCATAAGCTCGGCCTGCATGAGCTCAGGCCTGCTGTCGGATTTGGGTGCTTTAATTGTATTTGTAGGATGGTCCATTTTTTTCCTAACACTACCTCCCGACTTCTGAGTTCGAGCTGCTTTTTGGCTCAAGCGAAGAAAGTAGTCCAGTCGCGATCATCCTGTAATATAACTAATTGTCTATGGAGATGTACGTGCTAAGTAGGGGGTACCTCTCATGCAGTTTAAGCTAAGTGCTTTAGGTCGACTCAGCGGCTTTCTTTGGCTTGTGGTCGACTCAGCAGAGTGCCCCCACTCAAACCAGGGCGTGTTGTCGTAGGAGGCGGTGAATGGTGTTGAAGGGCGTCAAACGGCGTTGACATGGCGTCGAACGACGTTGACATGGCGTCGGATGTCGTTGAATGGCATCAAATGTCGTCGAAGGGCGTCAAATGGCGTCGAAGGTCGTCGAAGGGCGTCGAAAGTCGTCGAATATCATCGAATGGCGTCGAATGTCATCGAATGTCGTCGAAGGGCATCGAATTGGCGTTCCGAGCTTGGTCGGGGCATCATTGGAGACACATACAGGAGACGGACTTCGTCCGTTGGCGATCGTGCGCCTTTATTCGGAGCGGGGCGACGTTGGAAATAGAGATACTCGTAGGTCGTTTTTTGGATTCTCCGACCTGAAAATAGGTAAAATATTAAAATTATTTGAAGCCAAAGTGGCGTCCTGTATTTTTTTGGAGACATTTTAATAGCTCTCGAGCTTCGAAGTCCCTCAGGACTTGGCTCAGCACCGGCCTTTTGAGGTTGGCCTTTGGAGCTCGTTCTTTTGAGCTCGGTCTGCATGAGCTCGCCTGCATGAGCTCGGTCTGCATGAGCTCAGCCTGCATGAGCTCGACCTTCTGAGCTCGGTCTGCATGAGCTCGGCCTGCATGAGCTTGGCCTACATGAGCTCGATCTTCGTGAGCTCGGCCTTCTGAGCTCGGCCTCATGAACTCGGCTTGCATGAGCTCGATCTTCTGGACCATGAGAGGATTTAACTTCATAGTACTTTCTTGGGATGGAATCTCCTGTGAATCTAGCCAGAGGAGCGCTCATCCTTTGGAAGGCATACAAAATAAGGTATCAGCCGAGCTTTCATTATGTACTAAAATCCTTTTTAAAGCCTTGCAATAATGAAGGAAATAGCTACAGCGTTGTCATAAAGAGAGCTCAACACTCTTTTGGTCTTAATCGGAAAATGAGATGACTTTCGTAGTGCACGGATGTTTTGAGGAAGCTTCTTCTTCCGAGCTCGATGCTTCAGACACCTTTACTCGCCCGCCCTCTGATGATATTGTTGATGCCCGCGACAGGTCAGTTGTCGTCTCGCTCCTCATGCGGAACTAGGTTTTGTTCCTCAGGCTCTCTCCTGTAGGCATGATCACAGACAAAACAACTCAACCGACCTCGGCGGACAGTGCCTCGATCTCATCACGGAGTTCGTAGCAATCCTCCGTATCATGGCTGCGATCTTGGTGGAAGTGGCAGTACTTTTTCGAGTGCTTCCGCGACTCTGTCGGTCGCATCCTCAATGGAGGTCGGAGGTAGCCCTGACCCTCAATCTTCATGAGGATCTCTGCTCGGGTGGATGTGAGGGGAGTGTATGTCTGAAACTTTTGGAGGGGAGACCTCGAGTGAGCTAGGCTCTTGGGCCAAGGAGGCTCTTTCTCATGCCAGAAGGATCTGCTGCTTGGTTGGGAGCGCTCCTCGTGGCGTGTCTTCTGCATCTTAGCAGATTGTTCGGCTGCCTCTTGTCGAGAGGCTATGGCTTCCTCAGCCTTGGCGTACTTACAAGCTCGGGCCAACATTTCAACAAAGTCGGCGGGGAAGCTCTTCTCGATGGAGAAAAGAAATTTGTAGGACCAAGCTCCAGTCTTCAATGCTGACATGGCGATTGACTGGTCGAGATCGCGAACCTCCCATATAGCCGAGGTAAAGCGACTGATGTAGTCTTTTAAGGATTCTTCCTCCTTCTGCTTGATGGCGAAGAGAGAGTCTGAGGTCCGGCGCTGACGCCGCTAGCGGCAAAATGGGTGGCGAGCTGCCTGCCCAGCTGTTCAAAGGAGAGAATCGAGCTGGGCTTTAGTCCGGAGAACCAAAGACAAGCTGCCTTGTGGAGAGTCGCTGGGAAGGTTTTGCAGAGTAGAGCGTCTGTGGCTCCTTGAAGTGTCATAATGGCCTTGTAGCTCTCCAAATTATCCAGAGAATCGGATGAGCCATCATATGACTCAATCTGTGGCATCTTGAACCTCTGGGGGATTGATTCATCCATGATCCATTGAGGGAATGGAGACTCTGTTGTAAAGTCAAGGTCGGCGTCTCGCTTTGGGCCTCGATCTTGAAGCATCTGTATCTGCTGCTTCAAGTCCTCGACTTTTCTGCCGAGCTTGGGTGGGGCTCCTGTTGCAGCTTGGCATGGGGCAAACCCTGCCTAGATGGGTGCTCCCGTACTTGAGGCGTTAAGCTTCGGCGCGAGCTCTCAGGATAATGGATGCGTGACAAGGCCTCCCAGCTTGGGGGTCGAGCTTGGTGGGAGCTTCGGTGGTGGCGACGCTCTACAGAGAAGTGACGTCGCGAGCGGCATCCTGAGGACTCATGCTCGTGAGGAGGGAGTAGAGGTTGGTCTTCTACTTGCTGTAGGCCATGAACGGCCGCAGTGAGTGCTTGGACTTGTTGAACAAGCAGGTTGAACTGCTCTGATTGAACTTGGGGGACTGGATCCGCCAGAGACCTTGGTGATGGGTTCTGGATTGAGTGTCCAGAACTTGGTACGCGATGCCGGGAGGCGTTAGAGGCTCCCTTACTCCTTAGCTTCATGGCCACAACTCGGGCCCTTCCTCTAGCACCAACTGTTGCTGGAAATTGACCCGAAGGTGACCACTTGGCTGAGAAGGAGGAGCTCCGGTGCAGGAATGGCGGGTGGCGGTACGTCGGCGGGCTGTGTCCTTCGGGGACCTGCAAAAAAGCCGGTGGCCGGGGTTTCCGACGCCGACCCTCCGATGCTTAAGTTAGAGGGGGGCTTAATTTTGGAGAAGGAGATGGACTGTATGTAGAAGTCCGAAGCCTCATCTTGAGAGGAAGAAGTTCTCCTTTTTATAGGGGGAGTGGCAGGGTTACCCGTGATGTGACTGGGCGAATTAATGGGTTACCGTCACGATTGGACGTGGGCGTGTGAAGTAATGAGTTGCCGTGGATGGCCCGTTCCTATTATGGGAGGAGATGGCGCGCAGCTAGAGCTTGTTTGTGGTGCGTAGTGCAGTCTATTCTTGGGAATGGTGAGGCGTTGACAGTCATAGCAGGGTATGATCCCTGGTTGATATATCGTGGCGTGGCCGGCAAGTAAAGCATGGTGCGGTGAGGCTACTGCAGGGTATGGCCGCAGCATGTGAACGACGAGGTCGGCCTTCTGAGGTCAGCTCGGCCTTCTGTGCTTGGTAGCCTTCTGAGCTCGGCTCGGACTGCATAAGCTCGGACTACATGAGCTCGGCTTGCACGAGCTCGGCCTTCTGAGCTCGGCCTGCATGAGCTCGGCTCGAACTGCATGAGCTCGGGCTAAATGAGCTCGGCTCGGACTGCATGAGCTCGGCTTGCATGAGCTCGGCCTTCTGAGCTCGGCCTAAATGAGCTCGGCCTGCATGAGCTCGGCTCGGACTGCATGAGCTCGGCCTGCATGAGCTCGTTTCGGACTGCATGAGCTCGACCTGCTGTCGGATTTGGATGTTTTAATTGTATTTGTCCATTTTCCCCCCAATAGATAGACATACATAATACATCACCGTTGATAGCCATTCATCTGATATTGGCCACGAGAGCTGCACAGTATTTTATAATGCAAAAGTAGGGATATAAATGGATCGGATCGGGTCGGATCATGAGTGAACTTTCTATTCAATAGAAGATCCTAATTTTAAACTCAGATCCAATTCAATAGAAGATCAGGTCGGATCGAATCCACCGCTATAATATTTGACCCAATAAGATATTCAGGTTAGATTCATATATGATAGGCTTAATATAAAAATTTTGAATACAATTAAGATCAGCGCATCTATAGCTTCAGAATTTGCTTGTATGCCATGAATTGCGGCGAATGCTGCACAGTATTTTATAATGTAGAAGGCTCACCGCGGGGAATCCTGGGACATACCGACGGAACATCCTTCTTTATGCGTGTTTACGAGAGTACCGGCACTAGCGAACTTCAACAACTATACCCCAAGAGCTCCCCTGCTTACGGCCGTTGGGAATACGCAAGCCTTTAATGCCCCCACCCAATTCCAACTCCCAAGTCCTAAGAGCTTTCCCAAACCCCTCCAAAAGCCCAACCCTTTCCTCTCCCCCTCCTCTCTTGCCCCTCCCCCATTTCTCCCATCAAAGCTTCGGCCGCCAGATCTCAAACGCTGCTTCCATCCGCCCATTTATAAGAGAGATTGAAGGAGCCCAACCGCCCATCTGCTGTTCAACCGCAATGCCGGCTCCTTGTTTTGGTACTGTGGGCTTTGTGTGAAAGGATTAGAGAAGACCACGTGGGCGGTGCCGGCTTTGGAGTCTCCGACACGAAAGCCGGGCGTTTTATCATTGGTTGGGGTAGATGACCGAAACTTCAGCGGCGATCCCAAAGGTATACTTTTTGAGTTTACTTGCGGGCTTTATCTTGATCTGGTAAGAGTTTGGAGGTAGGACAAATTTGAGTGTTTTGGAGTCGACCTCTTGGAGAAAGACTGATCTGGTGAGTCACTTGGTACTATTGTTGCAAAAAAGACAGCTTTTTGGGTTTTTGTGAGGGTTCTGAGGCAGATTACATCATAGAGGAGACGAGTTCTTCGATCTTGAATCAAGGTTTTTGGGAGTTCTGGGTGGTCGGAGAGGCATAAAGTTTGTTTTTTGTTAACAAAATTAGTGAAAGCTGAAGAAATTCTGATATCTAGGGGGAAGCCAAAAGGTAGCCAAAGAATTAGATAACTGGGTTTTGCTGAAAGCTGTTAGAAGTATTGAAGCTCAGAATTGCTGTTGGTTGAATTGTTAAATTGTTTTTGCTGTGATTCAGAGAATTTGATTACTGGGAACATATAAGGAATTTCAAACTTGGGAGATTTCAGTGTGTTCTGCTTGGATCAAGATGGTTGGTACTGTTGAAAGGGATCGTGGTTCTCTTCGCTTTAATGGATCTATTCACAGCTCCAATGGTGCTGAAGAAAGGCTTGATGAGCTCCGTCGCCTTCTCGGCAAGTCTGACGGAGATCTGTTAAAGATTGTGGGTATAGGGGCCGGCGCTTGGGGCAGTGTTTTTGCTGCTCTCTTGCAAGATGCTTATGGTCATTTTCGTGAGAAGGTTCAGATTAGGATATGGAGACGGGCCGGGAGAACGGTTGACAGGTCCACAGCAGAGCATCTATTTGAGGTAATCAATTCTAGGGAGGATGTTTTGAGGCGTCTGCTTCGACGTTGTGCATACTTGAAATATGTTGAAGCAAGGCTTGGGGATCGAACGCTGTATGCAGATGAGATCTTGAGGGATGGCTTCTGCTTGAACATGATTGACACACCACTCTGCCCGCTGAAGGTTGTGACGAATTTGCAAGAGGCTGTATGGGATGCTGATATCGTTGTGAATGGTTTGCCTTCCACAGAGACCCGCGAAGTGTTTGAGGAGATCAGTAGATACTGGAAGGAGAGAATCACTGTTCCAATTATAATCTCTCTGGCAAAGGGTATTGAGGCAGCTTTAGATCCGGTTCCGCGGATAGTAACGCCTACACAGATGATCAGATGTGCAAGTATGTACTCTTCCTCTTTTCCACTGGCTTATAATGGTCATGCAAGGGGTTTTAGATTGTTAGCTTGGTCACTTGTTGAGTCCCCAATTAGTTGGAAGTGAGCAGTTTGTAACTGCCAACAATAAGATAGATAGAAAATCTATGGAACTAGGCAGACATCGGTCTTCAATTGTTCTAAGAATTGTGTCTCAATTTTATGTCTCGTCTTTATGGCTGTTCTTCTTTGACATAAACATATATTTGATTGAACAGAGATGTACTGCAAAATTATTGGTATTCTAGGATGTATTATAGGTTCAGAATATTAGAAGAGCACCATTTTTTTTCTTTAAAAAGTCCCAAGACATCGCAAACCACAGATTGGATATACTTATGAAACGTTAGTTCACTATTGTTCTTGTATTTTTATAACTTAGTTGCAGTTTTTGTACCTTATCTCCAGACAGGAAAACAAAGTACAATATCCATATAGCTTTGCTTCCACTCTTTTTCCTTTTTCTTTCTTTTTTTTTTTTGAGCTAAATGGTGGTGCCACCCCTGTTTTCACTTGTTTTGTCATAGAATAAATTAGAATTTTCAATTTGATGTCATACATTGATGATATCATTTTTTTGATATTGGAAAAAAATATACTTGACCCTTTACAACTGTTCCTATTTGATGATCATCTTGTTTTTGTAATCTCAAAAATATATTTGTTGTGTTCTTTTTCCGTAAGTAAAATTCATCACTAAATTTCTTTAAAGAAATAAATCTCTTTAAACACATCTATTTATTCTTTTTTTTTCCAGATATTTTTTCCTTTATCCAGAAATACTGTTTTAGATCTTGTAAATTTTAAGATATTATCCCCATTTGAGTCTTTGGTTCATTTTCTCTTGTCTCTTCTAATCTTGAATATATGCCTGGCAGCTGGAGTTCCAATTGAGAACATTCTTTATCTTGGGGGCCCAAACATTGCTTCGGAGATTTATAACAAGGAATACGCTAATGCTCGAATATGTGGATCTGATAAGTGGAGAAAACCACTTGCTATGTTTTTGAGGCAACCACATTTCATTGTGTGGGATAATAGTGATCTTGTCACTCATGAAGTTATGGGTGGCCTGAAAAATGTATATGCTATTGGTGCTGGTAAGTTTAATATTTTGTCAATATTTCATTGTTTGAAAACAAAAATAAACTACAATAATATTCATATATTTTTTAGTTCTCTAATGCATAATGGAGTCATTGAATAGATTATAGGCAGACATATAATGATGCTGTTGAGCAGAAGTAATCAAAAGAACAGATGAAATTATGCTTTAGCCCTATCTGCGGTTACAGGGAAGTGTTACTTCAACAAGTCATCATTTGTGCATTGCTACAATATAGTTTCTCAGAAGATTTATGGGACTTTGTCGTATGAGTCCCTATTGGTATGATGATCTGGGACAATATTTTGACTCCCAATTTGAAGAAACAAATAAGATAATATGGATATGGCAACAAGAGTAGGAAAGGTCTGTACAAGGAGGGTTTCACATGTGGTGGCAAAGTAAGAACATGTTATATATTATAAATTTGTAATGACAGTGGACAAAATTCTTCGTAGGAGTCATCATGTAGAAGGGTCGATAAAAAGTTGATCATGAAAAGGGGCATGGCCTGCTTAATGTTTTTTTACTTTTTCTCTATTTTCTTAACAAATTTCTGGCCTGTTAACTCTGCATCTTACACCTTTTTAAATCCGTATCAGGCTTCAAGAGTTTTCTTCACCTTTTTTCCATATTAAAGTTGGCCATTGCATAATGCACAGTAAACTCAAGAGTTATGAACCAGCATAGCAGTTCCTCTTCATGTCATTTCTTATAGTTGCAGTAAAGCTTGCTGCATATGTTCACATTCCTTTTCTTGCCATGAACTTTTGATTTATTATTCATCTTAGAGTTTGAACTGCAAAAGTTTTCTATTTATATTTTTTTCCCAAATCAAATTATGTCTTGGCATTGAATAACACAAAAAATAATCAGGATATATGAAACCCTAAAGTAATTTATTATCTTCTTATGGTGTTAGAGTTGAGGTATGTACTTCTTGTTCTGTTTTATGAACCATTGACCTTTCAGAAGTGTGTGGAATTGGTTTTTAAGCAGGATTAATGAATGTGCATCGTAGTCATATTTCTCTTCCAGCCATTTCTTATTTTGCCACCTTATATAATTATACCATAGAGGACATTAGAGAACAAATTTGAATGATCATTATTATTTATACTAGGCATCAGTTATCCATATGACCCTTTCTGGCAATCATTTAAAAAGTAGGCACTTCTTTAGCACCAACTACCATAAACCATCATATATCACAGTCCTCTTTCTTACCATCTAATCAATTATCTAACTTCAAAGTTTTCCTTTCTTTTGGCCGAGAAAGCACATGTTTGTCTATATACTCCTCCCTCTTATAGGTAGAATCCTTAAGGAAAAATAATTATATTATTTATGACAAACTTTCATAACTATATCAATTTTAAACAATGTTATGGAGGATTGATAAATAGGAAGAACTACTAAAGATATAAGGGGATTTTAATGTGTAAAATTGTAATGCTTTGTATAAATTAGGCTATATTTTTAATGTATCTTGGTAACCTGACAACAAATGAAGGGTGGTAATATTCTATTTAACTTGGTATTATGGAACAGCCTTACTAATGTTTAAAATATATGGTCATAAACTCTACTTTCAAAGTAGTTCTAGCAGTTAATTGACTATTCATTTGAGCCCAGACTGCTAGCATTAAGTGAGGCAGTCACGATGATTTTGAGGGAAAAATCGTTTCTGCTTAATATCTATACAACGCAATGTGTTGTATGCATTATAAAATTAAAAAACGGAAAAATACTGAGTGAGATGCTCAATTTAAGGGAAAAATGTGACACTATTAATTTCATCAAAATAGTTTCTTTCTAAATCATTCAGAAGCCAAGTAACTATAAGAGAGTAAGATCATGCAAAATGCATGAAAAGATGATGGAAAAGGAACACATAAAAGAAGGAAGTGTAAAAGAGAGGATGATGAAAATTGCCAGGATATAAGAAAAACAGTAAAAAGTTCAACAATACATGAGTTATCATGAAGATGCATGAATAATTAGATATAAGAGGGCTTTCAAATTACTCAGTCAACTGGTTTTCACAGCTCACCATAATATATCTCTCAAATGGATGGACTTAAGCCTGATGAGTTGGATCATTAGTGGTAAAGAATGTGAAGTATGAGAAGTTAGTCCTGTCCTTATGTCTCTATTTTTTATCTGCAATACCTCTCAGCATCTGGTTCTTAGAAGAAGAAAATAACAAAAGGTAAGTGAATGGTGAGGAGATGTTTCCTATTTAGACTTAGAAGGTGAAAACTTGATACACTAGATATATGAGCTTGCAGAAGGATGCACACACGGGCATCTATGGTGGTTCTCAAAATGATTGCTAATATGTGGTGATTCTAGTGCAATCTATGAAGCTCCATGTAGATTCTTGAATTCATATAGGTCAAATATTTTGTCTAGAACAAGAACTGAGCAGCTGTTATGTTATTATTGTCCATAAATTTATGGCAGAGTTGTGTTCATGAGTTTCGAACATGTTCTAATTATAAATATAATGGTCTTCAAAAGGAGGACTTGATTATGCATCAATACTGGATAAATTCTATGGTTGCTGATATTTAAATTCTCTTTAGTTGCTGAACTTAAAATGTTATAGAGTCAAAACAGGCTTACTAAGATGTGTTGCAACTCCACCAATCTTTAGAGTTAATTGATGACGATAAATTTCTTCGCTCCTCTCGCTAATATTAACAATGTGGATCATAATAACTTGTCATTAATAACTAGCTAAAGTTAGGACCTGGGCCATGTCATATGGGTTGTATGGAATAGTCACCGCTTTAGGTTCATTGCTCGAATGATTATTTGTCTATGAAGATATCACTGATTGCCAAAAGGAGGGAGTTGAAGGTCAGAAAGAATGGGTAGAGCCAAAAGGAATTAACTTGCACAACATGACCATATTAATTAATGATAAGAATGGATTAGAGACCTAGATGAGGAGATATATCAAAAAGTATTGATTAGTCTCTATTTATGCATCCGTGATGTCCTGTCAAAGAGAACTGTTTCTTATTCTATTACATGTTACTCTTTTGTGTAGTCCTGTTAATTTGGTCTAAGAGCAATTCAGTTGAGTCATTTGTTTGGCATGAATTTATTGATTATTTAACTGTCATTCTGCTTATTGGGCTTCATCCAACCTGTGAACTCTCACTACTAAAATTTCACTCAATCAAAATTTACTTGTGAAATGTTATGATTCTTTCAGAACTAGTTCAATATTTCACTCCCTTTTTGGTGGATCAGCTTGATCCCAGTGATTGGTACATGAAATGATACTGCTTGTGAATTTTCATCCATTGTTCATATTTTGCAATGTCCACTTCTTAGTTTATGGAGCTAAACATGTTTGTAACTCCAACCTGTTTTGGTTATCATAATAGTTATTGCTCAAAAGGTGATATTATTTGAGTACCATTTCACAAGTTTACATAATTTCAGTGCTTTTTAATATGGTCTTACCCTTAGGCTGCATTTGGCATCCTTGTCACTTTCCTTATAAAACAGGAAATCTGTTTCTATTTTTTCCCTAAATCTTTGACTCGGATTGGAACAAATCACTATAATTCGTCCGCGCCTACGGATCAGTCGACATTTTTCACAAATTTGACGAACAGAAGTCTTTATTTTCAAATACTTCTAAAGCTGAGTCATATTGAGGTTCCACCTTTACAAACTTCAAAAAGTGACGATGCTCTACCCGCATCTGCTGAAATCTGAAAGGCTTCGGATAAGCCAAAATAGGAATTTCCTTTGCAATGCTTTTCCGATAGCAGATCTTAGGCATGCAGCCACTGGCGATCATCAGGTGGTAGAGGATATGTGAGATATACCATGAATTGCAGCACCAATTCTGTGTCATCCATCTCATGGATACCCATTGAACAAATGCTGGCGAGGGTAGCATAACCCTTGACGTTCACATACTTCCCAATTCCTCCCATCATCCCGCTGTGGGATGTTGTTGTTGTTGACAACGCCATTGTTTTCATCATGGCAGAGAAGTGCTGTGGATTGGGAGGACGGTTTGGTGGAAGAGGCAGTAGGGAGGGAAGAGGGAGGAACTTCTTGGTGAAGCAGGTGTGAGTGGAAAGCAACGAGGTAGTAGTCGCCAAGGGCAGAAATAAATTATGAGAATTGAGACTTGATTTGATTTCATGGCTTAAAAAGTTCTTTTTAAAAATAGTGAAAGTAAACATTTTTTATTTCTACTTTTTCCATAAACTATGAAAGTTACTTTTAAAAATAAAAAATAAAAATAAGGGAATCAAGTATCTTTCTTGCACCGGATTTCATGTTTTCACTTCTAAATATGAAAAAAAGGAAAAAAATGAATACCAAGCAAGACCTTACTTTTCATGGTTGCATCTTAATTTACCTATCCTTTTTAAGATGCCTATTCTAATCTCTTCCTGGAATCATGCTTATGCGAATTGGTCTTATTTCTTCAGGGATGGTAGCTGCTCTGACAAATGAGAGTGCAACTAGCAAATCAGTATACTTTGCCCACTGCACTTCTGAGATGATATTTATTACTCATCTCTTGTCAGAGCAGCCAGAGAAACTTGCTGGTCCATTGCTAGCTGATACCTATGTAACCCTTTTAAAAGGTCGCAATTCATGGTATGGTCAGATGCTAGCGAAAGGGGAACTGAGTCCTGATATGGGTGATAGCATCAAGGGGAAAGGGATGATTCAGGTTAGCCTCTTGATCTTTTACTTTGGTACTCTTATAATCATCAGAGATATTTGTACTCAATCACTCCTGGAGTTCCAAGTTGTTCTGCGTTTTGACTCCCTTGCATTTGCTGAACTGGTGTTAAACCAATAGACATTTTACTTGTTTCACTAAACTAGAACTAAGTATCTCACATGATTTAGCACTATATTGTATTTAATGCATTTGAACAAACTCACATTCTTCTTTGCTTCATGCAGGGTGTCTCTGCAGTTGATGCATTCTATGAGCTTCTCAGTCAGCCCAGCTTAAGTGTACTGCATCCTGAAGAAAACAAGCCCGTTGCTCCAGTTGAGCTGTGCCCCATCCTCAAAACACTTCACAGAATTCTAATGAAAAGGTTGGACTCCATCCCCGCATCTCTTTTTCAAATTTCTGTTGTAATCGAGAGGATTCGTGAGCTAGCTTACATCACTAGTAACTTCATGTGATTTCTGTCCTTAGCTCTTATGAATAAAAATGGAGGAAACACCTTTAACTTTCAACATGAGATACCAATGCAATAAGAATTTTGATTGGCTAGTTGTCACATGTATGTCCATCCTGCTCTTTGCCTCCTCATCTAGCGGGTGATGAGAGGATGTGTGTTGCTTCCCTTTTCTACCATACAAGAATACATACCCTCAACAAATGGTTGAATAAGATGACTTTATATTGTCATCAGGATCTGAATAATTCTGTTTTCCTGTTGGAGTTGATTGTTGTTGGCATGGCTCATATGATTATGGATTTGGGATCTGCAGGGAAGTTTCTACGCAGGCCATTCTTCAAGCATTAAGAGATGAAACCATGAATGATCCTCGTGAGCGGATTGAGATTGCACGAAGCTTCTACAGACCGTCTCTTCTTGGCCAACCTTGAGAGCATCAGTTGATGATCAAGTAACGAAAAGACACAGAACTGGTCCACCTTGTTATACCGTTGAGTTTAGTTTTATGCAATGCGCTTGTTAGAGCTTAGTGCATATGTTATTCAGTTAACAAGGAATTATGCTTGTTGATCTGTACTATATTTAAGCAAGCCTGATTTAGATTTTTATTTGTTACATAAATAAGAAGGCATCCAATTGAATCACAAGGATATATAAAAATCCTATGCATCATGATACCCTGTGCACAAATAGAAAGCTACTGTTGTTTGGAAGAGGCGAATTAGTTTCTTCATTTATAATTGATGAGGATGTATGTGGTCTTGGGAGAAATTTGTTTCAGATTAATTGATTCTATCTCCTGGTAAGAATTAAAGTTTTACCACTTGCTGGCCTGGTTCTTCTTCAACTTGAGACCATCCACTTAGCAAATTGTGTTATCAACACATTTTTTTTATATAACCCATCCAGATAATTTTACTAAAGGAGACCAACTTCTAGCAGCTGGGATTCTCTAGTTTGGTTTCGTGGCCTCCATCCTTTTAACTTTTTTCTCCATGGTCCTCTGCCAGAGTCATCCTTTTCCACTGACAGTATATGGCACATATCCAGATAACAAGAGCTTGTTGGCTTCACTACCTTTTAGAACATTTAGTCACATTGCACCTGTAGGGTGTTTATATTGTAGCTAGGTGGTCTAGTACCATTAAAATGATTTAGCACTATCAAGGAAGCCATCCTAGAAAATAAAATGCTTCCTTTCTGCCAAGATATTTTATGTTTATGAGCAAGTAATAACAGGGCTAAAAAAAAATGATGTCTTGCATTTTGGATGAATTTGCAAATAACCCTATATGTCCAATTGCTTAAATGCCAAGATTGCATTTTCCGAATTGGTGCAATGTTGCCCACCCTTCTTCCAATTAAGGTCAGAGCTTGCCAGCAGTGCTTACTTATCAGTTGACGTAGGCATAGTTTGCTAGAAGTGCTTACTTATCGGCTGACATAGAGGTAATTAGATGTTGATTGGATCTATCATCACCATCACCCCCATGAACAAAACCTACTTTCAAATCCCAACCCTAACTCCATCCCCTTTTCCAACCCTCCTCCCTAAGACTACCGCATAGCCCCTGCCGGTGACCCTTTTGCCTCAGTCACCACTGCCCTATCCTCTTCTTCTCCTTCTCCCTCTTCCTATTCTTTTCCATCTCCCTCTCTTTCCTCCTCTTCTTCTCCCTCTCCCTCTTCCTTTCTTTCCGCACCATGAGGAAGAAGTAGATGACACCACACGATCAGATGTTGGCCTTGGCACCATTGTAACTCTTATGGGTGAGGATCTTGGGGGCCACGTAGGCTGGGTGCCCCCACAAAAGGTGTGGAAGAGGTCCCTTCTTTCTCTGTTCCAGTGGACTAAGATCGTGGACCATTTTTCAATTTGAACATGTTGGGTTGGCATTCGATTGCAACTAGTAGACACAAATTAGCAAGCATATGACCGCCACCTCTTTCATTAGGCAACTACTTAAGTACTGTACTTCTATTGATTTATCCTATAGATGAGAGAGTTAAAGTTCTAAAGCCCTTTTAGCAACAAAAAAAAAAGTTCTAAAGCCTTCATCCTTTTGTGCTTAGACTGTCTTTGTTCCTCCATGACAGTTTTCACAAGCCAAAATAGAGATGGAGGATTAACATTATAAAGAGACCAAATGGCTCCATGGTAATATACTCCTAGTTATGAGTTTTTGCAAGTACTTATCTATCTTCAAGAACTAAGAGAACTAGTCCTTCATGTATAGCTTCACAAAGCTTTGATGAGTGATAGGTATCCAGAATGAGAAGAAAAAATTGGTACATCATCTCGTCTCCTATAATTAATGAGTCATAAGCAAACAAAAGATAGATTGCTTACTAATCCGATTTTGGAAAGATTCACTTGTTTTCTATTAGATGAAAATATATCAGGAAGATATTAGACTTACTCCCCAACCAATTTCACATAAATACATCAAACTAAAGCAAACCGCACTGCATCAACTACCCATTATGGGAGAATGTAGGAGAGGGGGAGGGTGGAGAGTTAAATGTTTGCGACACATGGGCGTCCGCCATTAAGAAGCTCAAAAGTTCTAAGCCTTCCTCTCTTCTCTTTCCCCTCTCTCTTTCGCTCTCTTTCTTTGTTCCGATGGGATCTATTCCTGAGCTCTCGAAGTTCCAATATATTGCACTTGGTGGTGGCTTCCATAAGAAAACCGCTCCAAGTAGGAGGATGGATGGAGGAAATTTGGAGTAGAGGATGAGGTTAAGGTTAGGATTTGAGGGTAGGCTTTTTAGTCGGAGTGATGCTGATGACACATCCAATCAATAGCTAATTATATCAATATTAGCTAATAAGTAGATACTTTTCTCTACATCGGCTGGCGAGTAGGCATTTCGATGAGTTATATCCATATCAGTTGACAAGTAAGTACTGTCGGCGAGCTCTAACCCTAACTAGAAGGAGGGTGGACAACATTGCAACAATTTGAAAATGCAAAGTTAACATTAGAACAATTAGATATATAGAAAGATTTTTGTAAATTCATGCAAAATGTATGATGTTTTCTTTTTTAGCCTAATAATAATAAAGCTGAAACTAGCTCCAATATATCACCCATCACTTCCAAGGCAAGGCTCACCAAAAATAAAGGTAAGGTGTCAATAAAGGCCTTAATATATCGTCCATCACTTACAAATTCATGCGATCGAGCTCTGTATCTGCTCATGTTGAAGCAGCAAAAAATGACCTCGGAATTTTATTCCGCTGAAACTGTATGGCAAAGTTTAAAAGTAACGGCTGTTAATTAATATGACCAAATTTGCCATCACCTAATATATAAGGTGGATTTAGGCAGTAGCCACCTCCTGTCCTTTTATGATGGTGGTTATATAACAGGTGTTAGTTTTACTAGTACTTTTTTTCGTAAACTTCAAATCTCCTTCAGCTTTAAAATGACTATTTTATTATAAAGTAATTTTGCATATCATATTCAGAATTTTGCTAATATTCCATATTAACTTCCTTATCCATATTT
Source organism: Phoenix dactylifera (assembly GCF_051530095.1). Classification (NCBI taxonomy): domain Eukaryota; kingdom Viridiplantae; phylum Streptophyta; class Magnoliopsida; order Arecales; family Arecaceae; genus Phoenix; species Phoenix dactylifera. The sequence continues at coordinate 12,241,607 of NC_143197.1, forward strand.
ATAAATCAACCATCATAAAGTTATTTATATTTGCAATATACCTCCTCTGTTAGGCTTCTGTCTTCCATATTAACTACGACCTTCGGCTAAGTTAAGAAGCGATGAAAAATGACTTTCTTACGTCTGCTTATTCTAAGCCAGGGTTCACTTGAAGGCAAAAGAATACAGGCATGCCCTTTTTTTTTTTCCTTCCATAGCTCGCGCCACCATTAATTCCACTGGACTCGATCCTAGAAATCTTGAATTGAGGCTCCTCCTATTGGCCTTAGAGAAAGACTGCTCGAGGGTGCCAAGGAGCTTGATCTCCATCCGCCAGAAGCAGAGAAGAAAAGAGAAAGGGACCAAACAAAAAGAGAAAATACTAACACCAACAGTGAGGTCTTTTGAGGTCATGACTTCAACCCAAGGGCAATCTTGCAAATACAAATAATTTTATTCAGATCAACATGGAATAAAAGAACATTAAATATGCAATATCGGCAGAATCCTGAGTGCAAAATGCAAAAGCAGTTTATTCTATTACACTTACAAATGTTGCTTTTGTCCTTGTTTGAATAGTAGATCCTCCCCAACTTAGAGGGGTGTTTGGCCCTCATTGGCAGTGAGAAAAGTGAAGGCAGGTTGCCCATAGTGTCTCTGGACCATCTCCAACCAATTAAAAGTTTTTATCTTTTTTTTTTTTTTTTTTAAGAAAGACGACATAAATTGGACACTTCAGTAACCACTTCAAAAGCATCAAACATAAGTAGTCACTTCCATGTTTTAGCTTTATTTCACTTTCAACCCTGGGTGGCAAAACAAACACATCAAAGCTGAAGGGATCTTTTGTAGCTTGAGAGTCTGGCTGTGAATTATGCTCGAGTCCGTCCAGCAACAATACTCTGGCACAAGTAGTACAGCCAAGGTTGCAGAGGATCCGAGCTGTGCCTTGCTTGTGTTAAGAAAGAAGTATGAACGAGTTTTTAACAAACCAAACTCTCCCACCTAACTTTGCAGGCTTGCAGGGTCCCAGGAACACCACATTTCTTTCACTCTGAGAATTACCAGCAATATATGGAGTGAGTTCAAACGGAAGTTTGGTGCAAGGATTGGAATGACCTCCACAAATGTAGCTTTCGGGGCTTGTCTTGGCTTCATGCATCTGGCCTCTCTCTCTCTCTCTTCTCGGTACAAACTTGCATTTGGGCCTCTATATGATGACTAGGACACGGTCCTTATGGGACATTTGCAAGCGAGTTTCACGTAAAAGGAGTCTTCGTACGGCAGAATCTCTGGAAGATATTGTCCCAGGGAATGAGACGACCAGGAGCCGCCTTGCACGGCAGCAGAAAACGACAGTGAGATCTTGGGTCAGGATATTCCGTACCTAATGCCAAAGTGACCAAGTCCGGGGGGGATCAAGGAAGGCGGGCACCAATATAACTGTGCACCCCATCAGTCGTCTCTTTTTTTTTATATATAAATTATTCACTTAAATAAGCGCACAAAAATAGACTCATAAAAAGAAAATGAGATGACTGAGATAATGATATAATTTCTCCAATTTTGGGTATCCGCATGGAATACATTTCCATGTGGCTAGGGGAGAGCCAATGGAATACACAGTGCCTGACTTCTCTTTGGACTTGTGAACGAGTCTTTGGGCTGTGGTAATCATTTGCAGGTGTGGACCACAGCCCACAACACTGTCTTCACAAAGTCTTCTATCGTGATCCAAGAAGATCTTCATTAGTATATAAAAATAAAATAATACCCATGAAAAGTGATCATGTCATTTAACTTTTGAGGGGAAAAAAAAAGAATCCCCACTTGGCACTTTGGCACTTCAGAAAAATTAACTTTTTGTTGGCGGTGTGGGCGAGTGCCACCTCATATCTACAGAAAGGTCAATAGGACTGCAGATTAGGTGGCCTCATACGCGGCCAACCACTCCAGAGACATTCTTTAAGTTGAAAAGAGTGAGCTGCCCAGTATGCTCTGAGATGTGCTGTATTTTGATATTTTTGAATGTATCCATATTAGAGTTGTAGGAATCATTCGGCACAATAAAAAAAAAAAATGTTTGGAGCAATAGAAGAAAGCAATGTATCTCGTGAAAGATAAATGTGCTTATATATGTTGCCCCCTTAAAAAAACTCTAATTTAGATGACACTGCTAGGAAAACATAGTTTCTGCCATAGAAATTTCTTAAAAGAAGCCTTTGAATGAAGAGTAGCGTGAAGTGTTTTATAGAGAATATCTAAGAAATTTGGATGGCAATATAATTCTAATTAATGAATCTAACAACCTTAAAAATGGTTTAGAAGTGTCAAAGTTCTGCATACAGACAGGGGGTTTATCAAGTGGTGCAAGTGAGAAAATAGTTTCTAAAAGACCCTTCATATCAGCGCCATTTGGGACCAATATCTGATTAATCTAAATTCGAGTTTTTTTCCCCTGGTCTCAAAACTTCTTTGTTTCTTGTGATTTAATCCTCCTACGAGAGTTTTGTGCACATAATTTGCTTATGCTAACTACACTTGAGTGGTCCAACTCTCTTCAATATTGTGCTACTTAGATATTATCCTAATGTTCTTGCTTCAAAATTTCTTAAAATTTTGGTGCAGCTGGGTTGACAATTAATGGGAAATTATTTTGCATGTTGGATTCGGGGTGAATCATAATTATGTACAATACAACTATAGTTGAAAAGATATGTATAAATTTTATAATTTCTATAATATTTCCATTTGAAAATCCAACATCTTTGCATTTTTTTTCTAGATAATGCTGCATTCTTATTAAGAATTGGATATATGTAGGAAATATGAGCTGTTATTTCTAAACTACATCAAGAATATAAAATATGTATATCTAGAAATGATATTGAAATTATAACTTATGCATTTTATACAAGTCTTTTTCTTATGTGATAGTATAAGTGTATAACCAGAATATATACATCCAGAAAAACGTAATATTCCCGAATCAATATGATAAAGGTTTCTAAAGTGGTGATTGTCTGAACCAAGCAAGAAAGCTTCTTCGCTTAGGAAGGATTAATTTGCAATAAGAAAATTAATACTCCTTTGGTTTACTGAATGGAGAGTTTTCCATTCTTATAATTTTAGAAACAGCCTTCTAATTATTTATTTCCAAAACTTCTTTCTTTTTCTGATCATTTTACATCAAATAATATTTTTATTGCAATATATTCTAGTTTGGTCACTTTTCTTTCTTTCCTTCTTTCTTTATTTTTAACGGCAACCTTCCTGTTAGAAAAAAATGTAATCCTTTCCCTCTACCTTCTAACATTTTAATAATTAAGTTTTCAGTACGGTTGTATAACTTAGTAGAAGTTGATATTGTCCCTGTTTAAATGGTTGGAGCCACTTTTTCTTTTACTGGCACGCGGCTCATGTGGGGCACGTGACTAATCTGAAAAAGATCAAGCAAATGTCTAAGCCCAAAATTTGAATTTATTGTATATCTACTCCACTTAGGTCATAATTATTCAAATAAATCATTATTACCTAAAGTCTCACTATAGTGGTGGAACATTACCTATTAAATTGCTAGCATTTATATGAACTACTTCTAATAAGCAACTCTAACTATTGAGGGGGAAATTGCTGTATTTCGAACCAAAAATGTCTACATAAAATACTATAAAGGATCAATTTTATTTGTTGGTTGGGTTTCCATCAATTGCATATTCTTTTCACCTCAACAATTTGCATGCATTGCATAAGCCGAAATAAGGCTCATGATGAGATGGCTTAAAGCAACCTTAGCTTGATTAATTTAGGTATGCATCTCTAGGAGAACATTGTGCAAGAGATTTCAATTTTTAGTAACAATTCTTTTTTCCTTTAGAATCCTTTTAATAACAATTCTACACAAATTTAAACTAATGTACTTGTAATTAACCTTGGTGGTGGGGGGTTTACAATTTATGCATGCACATGTTAACTAGACCTATTTGCTTTCCTAGTAAACATATGCAAATGTTGAGAAATAAGGGAGTGTACTCTGTCTTTGGTAGTTCTTCAAGATTGTTGGTGACCGGATGCTTGTTTTTTTTTTAGGCGACATGTGTTTATAAGGAAGTTTAGTGTAGCTAATTTGATGGCATCTTATATGGCTAACATACGGAAACTACATTATGGGACTCAGCCAACATATTCTTCACAATTTTTTGATTATTGTATATTTCGATTCTTATGGAATATCTATTCACATATAATATAAGATATCTGATTCAACAAAGAAAGAAAAAAGACCAAAAAATATTTTCTCCTCCCTTAGAAAGGAAAGCACTTTGTACTATGTGATATGGTGTGTATTCATCGACAAGACCTCGGTCTTAGCCGAAGTACTTGACGTCGGTATTGTCTAAAGTGTTTGACCTCGAGATTAGTCAAAGCACCATTCTGGTTGAACCAATCAGAAGAAGAGTCATGTGTCTACAACACAAGCCTAATTAATGACAATTAATGCACCATAAAGATGTGATCACAATCTAGCTTAGTCAGGAGCAGTTACAACCCGTTATGGGTGGTCAGTCATTACTACACGATCAGGATTAATTCTTACCCATATGCATGACCTAGGATCCATTACCAAGTAGTTAAGGCATATTCCACAAATTTTAGTAATGGATGCTGACCTCCCTCTATATAAGGGGGCAAGACCCTAGGTATGTTTTCTCTCTACTTTCTCTCCAGAAACCATGCCTCTCTCTCAAACTCTTCTTGTTTTTCAAGAATTTTGGAAACTTAAGCATCGGATGGTCCCTCACTGGACAAACTCTAGTAAGAGGAGTCCCTTTTTTCTATTTCAGGTTGGCCAGACATCTTTTTGCCCGAACTCAAGTTCGTCCACGACTAACTATTTTCTCCAACATTTTAGTGTAACCTCCAAGCTTGAAGCCTGAATTTCGACCTTAATTCTTTACCTCAGTTGCCTATCAATCTCAACTCTTTAGTTTGGATTCCAGCGGCAACAGATTGGCGCTAGAGGAAGGGTGTTTGCTCCCTATTTGAAAGTTTGGGGAGATCTGAGTTTCAACCATGAAGTCAAGGACTCATGATGCACTAACTGCTTCTCAAAGAAAGGTTCTCCCCAAATTTGATTCCTCCTGATAGAGCCTTTAGCAAGCTCTATCATTTCAGCATCCATCATCAACACCTGCCATCACTATTTAATAGTTTAATCTGCTCATGCAGGAAGCTCAAACTTTAACAATAGTTGTCTAAGGCTTGTAGCAAGTGATAGCTAATTGATAGCGAGCATACGATATGAATCCAAGTTCGGCTCTAGTTCTACCTAGCCATCATTCTCATTCTAGGAGCTCGGGAATCACTTAGCAGAGTCATCATTCTCAACTGATGAGTCTCGAGAAGGATGACAGACATCACTCTTCGAGCCCACTCTTCGGTAAGGATTCAACTCCAGGTCTTTCATCCCTATGCCAGCTGGAAAGAATTCTAGGAGAGAAGCTGACCATGATTGGAAGATCAAGGAGATCGTTGGATTGAAGCTCTGAGGGAAAAACTTTAGGGCTCAGGAAGGATTTGGGCTTTACTTTGAACTACCTTTTTTTGCAGAAGATCATAAAGGAGCAGCTTCCAACTCGGTTCAAAATGCCCTAGCTAGAGTCATATGATGGCGCTTCGGATCCCGTGGATCACTTAGATTGTTTCAAAGCTCTCATAATGCTCCTAGGCACCATCAACATTGTGTGGTATCGAGCTTTCCTTGCTACACTCCAAGAGAAAACTCAGTTCTAGTATTCAAGCCTTCAACCAGGATCAACTCATTCGTTTGAGCAACTCAGCTGACTGTTTACTGCTCATTTTATGAGCAACAAAAAGCAGTGGTGTGGTTCTGAAACACTTTTTGCTATGAAGAAGAGGGAGGGAGAATCCTTTGGAGACTTTGTTAGTCATTTCAATGCAGTTATGTTGGAGATTTGTGATCTGAATCAATTAGCCGCGATGTCTACTACAAAGAGTGGATTAAGGTTATCTCATTTTCTTTTCTTCTTGGAGAAAAGATTTCCAAGAGACTTCATCGAACTTCATGCCTGAGTTAAGAAGTATGTGAATGTCAAGGACGTGATGGCAACTTGGTGTGAGTTAGTCGAGAATAAGCCCCAAAAGGAATAAGAGAAGCAGTGAAGAAATGGATGAGCTGAGGAGCAAGTTCTAAAGAGATGAAGGAAGTTCCTACCAGCTGAGGAGCCAATGTTAGAAATTTGAGAGGTACATTCTTATCAATGCACCAAGGGCCCAGTTTCTTATGGAGATCGAGGGATATTTGAAGCCACCTTAGAGGATGAGAGAATTGGTGAACAAAATAGACAAGAAGAAATATTGCAAGTTTCATTAGGACCATGGCCATGACATCAACACTACAGGAAAATGGTGATTTCCCGACGCTTTTTTCCCGACGCTAGGGAGAAGCGTCGGGAAATCCCCCTCCACCGCCGAACCTTGCCGACGCTTTTAAAAAGCGTCGGTAAAGCTTGGAAATCAACGACGCTTAAAAAGCGTCGTTAATGGTTGGGCCTATGACGACGCTTATAAGCGTCGTCGGAGGCCAAATTCCCTCAAATATCAGCCTCCCATTGAGATGCCCTAGCTGTTATAACCCTCTCCTCTCCTCTCCTCCTCCATACGGCGCCGACAATCCACCGCCTCCCCCCCTCTCTCACCTCCATCCCGAACCCCAATCTGGAGGAAAGATGACTCCAGGTGAAGAGGAGGAAAAGGAGGAGGGAAGATGGTCAGGGGGAAGACGAAGATGAAGCTCTACGAGTTCGGCATCACCTCTCCCTTCTTTTCTAGCTCTTATAACCCTCTCGATCCTCTCCTCTCCTCCCTACAGCACCGACAATCCACCGCGTTCAGATGACTCCAGGAAAGCGAGGAGGAGGAAAGATGACTCCAGGTTAGGGTTCTCTCTCGATCTGCCTTACTCCCTCTTCCTCGGGCTTCCGAGGTTCCATACTTCTTGACTGCAGCCAAATATTTAGGATTTCTAGGGTTTATACGTTTTCTTGGCCAAGAGACCATGGATCCAGAGACCGACGAGTACATCCGTGAATCCATTGAGAACTCGCTCGGCCTCCCAATCTCTGACAAGAACCTCCGCCTCAAGGTCCTTGCTTCCAAAGACGCCCACCGCCGCCTCCAAGATCAGATCTTCGTCCTTGAGGAGCGCCTCAAGGAGGCCGAGAAGCGTGTAGAGCAATATAAGGTGCAGGTTCTTTGATCTTTTGCGGCTTCTTCTTGTTCCTGGGTTTCTAGGGTTTGGTTTTTTATGGGGAAGTTTTGATTTTGATGTGGGTAGGCAGAGGCGACCATGAATGCCCAGGAGTTGAGGAGGTGCATCGAGGAGCAGGAGATGGTGGCGTCGGGATATGCTGATTTGGTGAATCACTGCGCCAAATTGGAGAAGGAGTGCTCTCTGTATGAACGGGATCTTGAGAGAGCCATGGAGTCTTGCGATGAATTAGCCAAGGAGAATGACGAGCTTCAATTCTGGCTGCAGGACAACTCTTATGTAAGTATTAGATTCTATTTGTTTCTTTTTCTTTAATTCCTCTTCTTGCTTTCGATAAAGTCTAGAATTCCTGATTCCATTTCAGGGCATTTTTTCACTGCTCAATCTGGTGGTCTTCCCTCTCGCCTACACTCGGTCCCCAGTGAAGAAAATAATTTTTTTTTTAATAATTGAAGGCTAAAGCCGACGCTTATAAGCGTCGGCTTTGAAGCTTTTAGCGACGCTTTTAAGCGTCGCTAGAAAGCGTCGCTAAAAACCTACCTTTCACAACGCTTTCCCAAAGCGTCGGAAAAAACTTTTTCCACGCAGGTATCACCAATGCTTTGGTGACGCTTTTAGAAGCGTCGGCTGAACTTTAGCCGACGCTTATAAGCGTCGCTAAAGGTCGAAAAATGCATCAGGATAGGTTGGTTTTCCTGTAGTGCAAGCAATGTCTTCAAATGAAGGATGAGATTGAGGCTTTCATCCGACGTGGACACCTCGGTCGTTACCGGTGCCCTTCCAAAGAACCACAGGATAACTAGCCAATAGCAGGAGTAATCAATATTATCTTTGGAGGCCCTGTGGCTAGAGATGCCAGATCATGGTTAGGACAACCGAGTAGAAGATGCAATGTCGATGAGACAAAGGACTAGGGAAGTTATCTCTTACTACTGCTAATTACGACGTAAGAAGAATTTTAGTAGATACTAGAGCTCTACCAATGTGTTGTTTTATAATGCCTTCCAAAAGATGAATTTGCTTGTGGATCGATAGAGGAGAATTAACTCTCACCTCATTGATTTTTTAGAAGCTCTTGTTCTTATAGAAGGTGTCATAGTCTTCTAGTCACTGATGGTCGTGAGCCTCGGCAGGCAACTACCAACTTGGACTTCCTAGTGTTCAAAGTCCCCTTTGTCTATAATGCAATTTTAGGTTGGCCTAGACTAAATACCTTTTGAGTTGTTGTGTCAACCTACTATTTACTGATGAGTTTTCCTACAAAGCATGGAATTGTTGAAGTCCGAGGTGACCAAGCATTGGCGCGTCAACATTACATGGTTACACTCCAAGGAAAATAGCCTATCGAAATGCTCCCATTAAAAGCTTGGATGTCTGGGATGGGCTAAAAGAATAGCTTTGAGCAAACACAAATATCTTATCTGGTCGGCATCTAACATGCCAAGTATAAGTCCTGATGTTATTATTCACAGGCTTAACATGGACCTAGTGCATGGACCTATGCAACAGAAGAAGAGGAGCTTCACCCTAGAGAAACAACGAGTCATTAACTACATGGTTGATAAGTTCTCGAAGGTTGGCTTCATTCATGAAGTCAACAATCCTAATTGGCTGGCCAACATCATCTTGGTGAAGAAGGCCAACAAGAAATGATAGGTTTGCATCGACTATACCGATCTCAATAAAGCATGCCTGAAGGATAGATTTCCTCTCTTAAGGATCAATTAACTCGTAGATGCGACTTTGAGACATTGGTTGTTGACCTTCTCGAGCTACAATCAAATCTAGATAGGCTCCGAGAATAAGGAGAAGACTGCCTTTACTACTCACAAAGGTCTTTATTGTTACAAGGTCATGCTTTTTGGTTTGAGGAATGAAGGAGTGACCTATCAATAGCTGGTTAACAAGATTTTCAAAGATAGATCTACAAGAACATAGAGATTTATGTTGATGATATGTTAGTAAAGAGTCAAGAAGCCGGCCAACATGTTGCCGATTTGGAAGAAGCTTTTTCAATCCTAAGAAAGTACCGCATGAAGCTTAATCCGAGCAAATAAACATTTTTGAGGATTGAAGCTAATCCAGAGAAGATCCAAGCTATGCGGGAGATGTTGCCGCCAAAGACACTAAAAGAGGTTGAGCACTTGGCAAGTTGGGTAGTTGTGCTTAGTAGATTTGTACCAAGATCGGTAGAAAGATACCTTCCTTTCTTCAAGGAACTAAAGCAAATAAGAAAATTTCAGTGGATCGATGAGTGCCGAGCCGCCTTCAATCAACTTAAAGAATATCGTAGTTCACCTCCTGTTCTCACCAAATCAAAGTCAGGAGAAAAGTTTTATTTATACTTGGCGGTCTCCTCTTTCGCTTATCCGATTAGAAAGAAGGAAGATTTTTTTCAATCTGCTCAACTCGAATCTCTCAAAAGAAAGCTAGAGAAGATGGAAAAATCTAGAAAGTAGGGCTTTAAGTCTTCTTTGCTTTCTTTGATGCTTCACCTTTTAAACCAAGGTATATAACCCCTATTTATAATGCTAGTGGGGTCTCTCTTTTCACAATTTGAGTTGGATTTCTCTTCTACTTCGAAGAAGACTAGATATCCTAAAATAAATTTGATTAATAAAATATTCTAAAAAAAGCTAAATTTTTTTGAGGAGGTAGATCTCGACTTCTATATCAACTCTATCTTCTGTCACTCTACTTGATTCTTCTTAGATAGAGAGCTACGCCAGATCAAAGTCTTACCCAAAAAGAAAACTTTCAATTTGACTAGTCCGTTTTAGGGCCTAAACAATAGAATTTTAGTATGATTCAACCTATTAAAATATTTGTCCAAAGTTATAGATCTCAAAAAGATACCCAATTTTAAAAGAACAGCATCTCAATTGTGCATCGTATGCGAAGTATAGCCTCTGAAAGTTTAGCATGTGACTCGGCTCTCGATGTAGTAGATCTCGTTCATGAACCCTATCTAGCTCCACTCATAGTGGTCAAAGTGTTCAACATCGAGTTTGGTGATCCTCCTAAATACTTATAATGATCAAAGTATTCCACATCGAGTTTGGTGATCCTTCCGACTACTCGTAGTGGCCAAAGTATTCTACATTGGGTTTGGTGATCCTTTTGAATACTTGCAGTAAACAAAGTATTCCACATCGAGTCTAGTGATTCTCTTGAATCTTGTAGCGACTAAAATATTTCACATCGAGTTTAGTGATCCTCATAAATAATCAGAGTGGCTAGAGTATTCTACATCAAGTTTGGTGATCTCTTTAGATACTCGTAATGGCCAAAGTGATCCACATTGAGTTTAGTGATCCTTCTGAATACTCATAGTGACCAAAATGATCTACATCGAGTTTGGTGAACTTCTTGGATACTCATAGTGGCCAAAGTGATCACATCGAGTTTGGTAATCCTCTTAGATCATTCGCTATGAGCTCGGTGCTAATTCGAGAAGAAAGAATTAAGAGCCGACCTATTATATCAGCAAGGTCCTTCGAGATGTTAAGAAAAGTATACGAAGCTGGAGAAGATAGCTTATGCCCTCATTATTTCAGCTTAGAGATTGCACCTGTATTTTCAAGCCCACTCAGTTACTATGTTGACTGACTAGCCAATGAAGCAAATTCTGTAGAAGTTAGAAACTTAAGGATGATTGGCAAAGTGGGATGTTAAGCTTGAAGAATTCAACCTCTACTAGAACCTCGGCCAACCATTAAAGCTCAAGTATTAGCACACTTTCTTGTAGAGTGTATCATTCCCAAGAAAAGGAAGCCGAGGGTGAATAAAAGGAGGCCACACCAAAGAAATTATTGATTCTCCATGTAGATGGATACTCTAGCTTAGACGAAATCAGAGCCGGGATAATTCTCACCCTCTCGGATGGAGTGATTGTAGAATATGCTTTGCTGCTCGGTTTCAAACCTTCAAATAATGAAGTCGAGTACAAGGCTCTCGTCAGCCTCAAACTTTTTGAAGAGCTCGGGGTGAAATATTTAAAGGCCTTCAGCGATTCACAACTTGTTGTTCACGAGATCCCAAGAGAATATGAAGCACAGGATCCTTCGATGGCTAAGGACTTGCAAAAGGTAAAAGGTGTATACTCGATATTTATGAAGTTTGAAGTTCAACAAATTCCTAGATTGGAGAATGCTGGAGCTGATCTCTTTTCCAAGTTGGCGACTTTAGGATATCGACTTGGAGAAGGCTGCTTATTTCGAAGTGCTTGAGGAGCCAAGTATTGACGGAGAACCGAGCTTGGTGATGTAGACTAATTTGATTTGAGCTGCATGGATACTCTTATTGATTATTTCAAAGATTGTAGGTTGCCTAAAGATCGAGTTGAAGCTCGAAGGCTAAAATATCAAGCTTCATGGTATGTCCTGCATGAATATAAGTTATACAAGTGGTCTTTTACTTTACCACTTCTCAGATGCCTCTGGCCATCTAAGAAAAATTATGCACTTCAAGAAGTACACGAAGGTATTTGTAACAATTATTTGGCAAGAGGTCAGTAGCCTATAAAGTGTTGTGGCGAGGTCACTACTGGCTGACGCTACAAAATAACATGCTAATTCATCAAAAGATGTGATCCATGCCAGCGACATGTGAACATCCAACATCGGCTAGCTATTCTGTTGACACTAATCAATGCCCCTTAGACTTTTGCTTAATGGGGTATGGAGATCCTCAGGCTCTTCCTGCCAGTGACTGGGCAGCAAAAATTTCTGATGGTGGCCATTGACTACTTCACCAAATAGGTTGAGGCTAAGCTTTTAGCTCAGATCATAGATGGTAAGGCTTGGAAATTCGTCCAAAAAATAGTAATATGCAGGTTCGGTCTTCCTTGAGTAATTATCATCAATAATGGATGCTAGTTTGACAATGTTCGATTCAAGGACTTCTACACCAAATTCAAAATTGATCACCAACTCCCCTCAATCACGCATCCCCAAGCCAATGGAGAAGCCTAGATAAATAATCGAATAATTTTATAGGGCTTGAAGATGAGACTGGATCAAGCAAAAGGGCTTTAGGTAGAAGTATGGCATCCTCTGGGTTTACCGAATGACACATCAGACCCCTATGAAAGAAATGCTCTTCAACCTGACTTCAGATCAGAAGCGATGATCCTAATCGAGATTGGCCTACCATCACTTCGGGTGGAACATTTCGATTAGCAGTTCTCTGTACCACTTCGAGAAAACTTGGACCTGTTTGAAGAAACAAGAGAGCATGCTCGGGTTCAAATGGCCACCTACCAATTGAGGTTGGCTCAGTACTACAACTCTAGAGTCAAGAAAAAATTATTCCAAACCTATGGACCTCATTCTCAAAAAGGCCGAAGTATCACAACCTAGAGAGCAAGAAAAGCTAGCCTTGATCTGGAAAGGATCCTACAAGAATATACAAACATAAACACCTCGATGGCACCTCAGTACCTCAAACTTGGAAGTTGGACGATCTAAGAGCTTATGATTAGTAAGCTGAATGATTGTACTTTATAATTTCAATTAATAAAATTTTCTTTTCTCCAAAATCTTGTCAAAGTGTTTTAGGTCAAAATTCTCCCTTGAAGTGATCAAGTACTTTAGGTCGGACAAAGATCACCAACTTTCACGATAAGAACAATCCAAAAAAGCATGGGATCCAAATCTACAAGCCTACAAGTCTAGGAAGAATCTAGTGAAAGAACCAATTACTTTCACAGCGACAACTCATAATCAACTTGGACCTCCATTATCCAAGCCTATGCGGCTAAGGAGCCAAACTTGAAGAATTGAACTCTAGATACTCCTAAGGGCATAGTTGTTGACCCAAAAGTTTGATTTTGATGATATAAAATATTTAAGTATAAGCTTAGTAATCATGTGCTTTTGGAGTACTTAGAGATATGTGAAGAAAGAAAAAATAATCCCAAAATAATTTGACTAGATGGAGATGCAATTAACTTAAAAGCCCAAGTTAGAGAGAATTTTATAAGGCTTATTGAAGTTCTGGAGTAAAGGAGTCGACCCGAAGATATATGGAGCCAACCCCTGAATAACTAAAGGGTTAGACAAAAGACCATGCTTTTGAAGGATTTCAAGAGTCAACCCCGACACACTAGAGAAAACTGGAACATTTCATGAGTCGACCTCAGCATTACATGAGTCACCTTAAAGCAGTCTCAGGTGAAAGATGGAATGCAATAAAAAACAACCCCTTTGCTTGTCGACCCAAGCAGTGCAAGAGTCAGCCCATGCCGAGCACGAGTCAACTCTAGAATAATTTCAGGGAAAAGATAGAACGTAGTAAAAATTAGCCCTTTCTCGAGTCGACCCAAGCAGCAGAAGAGTCGATCCCTGAAGAGTATGAGGCGACCTCTCTGCATCAGATTGTTCAAACAACTAGTTTCTCTACAAGCCTAGAATAGATTTTTTCATCATTAATGGCTATTTTTCCCCTCCAATGGCTAGAAATCATTTTCCAACCAATTATAGAGGTATAAATGCCTTGATACAAATTAGGACACAAGAAAAATAAAGGAAAGAAGAATATCAAGTGCCATTAAGTGATATACAGGATATAACTCCAAGAATACGTCCACCCATTCTGGAGAGCCATTAAGTGAATGTTCAAGTCAAGTAGCCAAGCATTTAAGAAGATCTTTCTTTGCATCCAACTTGCAATTCAATGAATTTTTATTCTTTTCATTAAAGATCTTTGTATTTTGGTCTCACATTGATTGTAACTTCTTTGTTAGAGTCTAACAAGTTTTAAGAGGTTTGAAACTTCGGGTAAAAATTCATCCAAACCTTAAATTGGATTGTAAGTGGTAATTAAGCCTAAGAAAGGCAGTGATTGGGTTGGTTTTGGTTTATTTTTATAGAAAATTAATTGGGTTTGATTGTAAGCCCAAGTTAAAACAGTTGTACTGTAATCTTAGAATAAATTATAGTAAAATTTAATAAAAAGGTGTCTTGCATAATAAATGAAGGTGATGAGTTTAGCACCAAACTATTATAAAACTTTGTGTTTGTATTATTTACTCTCTTCTCATTCTTACATTCATTCCTTTAAATTTATAGCTGCACATATTTATCTTAATTCACTTCACAAACACTTTAATAGTTACTTTTTTTGCTACACATAATAGTAAAATTTTTCAGACCTAATTTACCCTCTCCTCTTGGGTTGCATCGCTGGGCAACAACGACCCAAAATTGTCTAGGACCTCTATTATACCAACCTGCAAGTCGATGAAAAGACCTAACAAAATGTTTGCCTTGGGTGGAAAGAGTCATGCTCGATTGAATCACCTTAGCAGAAGTTGTCTAAAAAACTCAACATATTAAAAGCTAAACAAGCCAACAAACCGACCTATTCAAGTCAAAAATTCCAAGGTGATGTCAGACAGATGAGGGTAAGACAACCAATCAGAGACACTTATCTCCATTTCATTTTGGATCTACAGTGATCATAACGCTGACTTACGAGCTCAATTGTGATCTACATTTTGACTAAGACGACCTACAAATTAAGTATTTCATTCGAGCTGATACTTGGCAAAATGTTAGAAGAAAAAGATTTACTTCATTGATATGCACATGTTTTTACAATAAGCTTAGAATAACTGAGCACAAAACATTGAAAAGAAAATAATAAAAAGGCTTTTGAATCCTAGTTATTGATGGTTGGATGTAAGTCCCCTGCTTCATTGTTATTGTTATTAACATCGATAATCCTGGTCAGAGGCTACTGAGGTCTGCTTCGGGGAGAAGCTTCTCCACCTAAGCCTAGTATTCCTTGAATCCCTTCATGAAGGTGTCGGCTATGCCTGTGGCGATCTCAAGCTTGAACTCCTCTAAGACTAGATAGTTCTTCATAGCCTTAACAACTTTTTCTTCAACTTGATCAGCCTTTTCTTCTGCTTCGGTTGCTCGTTGCTCTACCTCTTGAGCTCTCTTCTCAGCATCAACCTGCTGGAGTTCTATGTTTTTGGCCATAGATCTCACTGCTGTAGCTTGAGCTTCCATCGCCTCTGCCTTTTCCTCTACCCCCTTTAGCTTCTCATCATCCTATTAGAGCCCGACCTTCAATTCACCTCGACCTCGAACAACCTGAGCTTAATGACTTTTAATTTTTCTTCAATTGCTGCAATGTAGTGCCTCGAAAAACTTGGCGCCATATGTCTCCTGTTAAAAGAAGATTGTTAGAAAATTAAAGTGAAAAGAATAAAATGTGATAGTTCGATGCTTACCCAAAAAATAGATACATAAGCCTCCTTGACAAGCTCGTCCACGTGCCAAGATCAAAGTATAGCTCGGTCTGTAGGAAGCTCCATGGAACAAACCATCTCTTTGGCAACTCGAGGGTCCCTTAACCCTGAGTCAAAGGTCTTTACAGGCAATTTTGAAGAATATATCTCCAACTTGGAGGTGGATGAGGTCGGAGTAGATGACGGAGGCTATGGTGAAGCTACAGTAGGCGGTAAACGACTGAGAAAAAAAGACAGGCTCTTGAGGGGTGGAGTAGATGGACGAAATGATCTCAAACTTGGCATTGAGCTTGAATCTCTCACCCTAAGGTTCTGGATTAGGGCTAGGTCCCTCAGTCAAGGCTAGGATGACTCCGATCAATGGTCTCAGAGAGACTGAGGATGAACCCTTCTGAGCCCTTTTTAATGGAGGCTCACTCCTAGTGGCAGTCCTCTTATGGTAGGCTATCCTCTTACGGACGATCATCCTTGGCATTGCAAGATAAGCCTTCATTGTTGCAATACTGAAGAGAAAAAGTTAGACTCTATTACAGCCAAAACAAAAGACAATAATATGATTAAAGTATTTATCCTAAGGATCAACCGGGCTTAGACTAATATTGATTAGAGTCTACTTGGATAACAAATCTTGCAAGGGGTAAATTGGACCCAACAAGAGTATCGAGCAACCTTTAATCCTCATCTAATAATCCTAGAATCCGATTCAATGATCTCCAAGGTTCCCCCCAAAAGGTGTTGAAACACTATGGCTACTCAGAGATGAAGAAAAATCTTCTCTTCTACCCATGAACAGAGGAAGAGGTTTCTCAGATTTACCGATAGCCTTTCTGAGAAGAAAAATACCACCAATTCCTCTCTCAAAGATTCCTCTTTAGAGTGAAGTACGCTTGAAAGAGGGTAACAGTGGGAAGACGTCAAGGAGGAGGAAAAGAATAAAAAAACCAATGATGACCTACCAGGAATTAGGGACTAGATAGGTCGGGACCAAGTACTAGTACATTATCAACTAGATGATGAAAAAATGAAGTGAAAGCCTCAACCCGACCTTAAGAGTTTCCTCATATAGGTTGTGTCGAGAAGGAGGAGAAGAAGTAGCTTGGTCTTCAAGACCTGATAGCTCAAGTTTAAGGAGGGATAAAATATTAAATTCGAAGTTTGTTTAGATCTTCTTGGATGATGATGGAATCTTTGTTCTTAAGTCCAAAGAAAGCTTCGAACCCGACCTTCAGACTACCAATAGGAGAACGATGAACCCGAGAAGGAGGAGGGTCAATCGATCAACTCCCAGTAGATATCTCACTCTCATTCATGGAGGAAAGGAAGGAAAAATAAGAAAAAGGAAAGAAGAAAAATAGTACCTAATCTAAAAGATTTGAAGAGAAATGAGGAAAAAAAAATACTTCAAGCAACAGTAGACGATGCCACAACCGAAAATGGAGTCACCGGAGGCACTAGAGATGGTGGCACAATTGGAAACGAAAAGATTTTTTGCAATAGTCTACTGGAAATGTCGGAGAGGAAAATGCCGCCCACATCGAAAAAGATAAAGAAGAATATGACTAGCAATGGAGATGGAATCCACTATTACAAAGTACTCACAAAGTTTTAAAGATTGCAACGGACACCTTTTATAGTTGGGCGGACGACTCAAATCATCACGCCCCTACAGCTACTCGAGCTAATTGTGCCATGTGTCAACTCAGGATATGCTACTAATGACTCACTCGAATCACCAATTTAAATCTTGCTAAAGAGTCCAATTGCCGCTCTAAAAATTGTGTCAAAATTACGATGCTTCGAAGAACTCAATCGACACCACACTGCATTAAATGTTGCTTCTAGAACCTTCTATATAGACCCAGAGGCATCAAATCTTGACCTTGATTAGTTCAGTAGTGCTACTTCCTTCATCCAAGCTAAAATAATCTCGGTCTTGAAAGTGGAGGATAAGTTATATGGTGTGTATTCATTGACTTGACCTTAATCTTTGCCAAGGTACATGACCTTGGTTGTTATCGAGGTACCTGACCTTGGTCTTGGCCAAAAGTATTTGACCTTGGGATTAGCCGAAGCACCATTCTAGTTGAATTGATTAGAAGAGGAGTCACATGTCCACAACCCAAGCCTAATCGATGACAGTTAATGCACAGTAAAGATGTGAGCACGATCTAGCTCATTTAGGTGTACTTACAACCCATTATGGCTATTCAGCCATTACTACATGATCAGGGCAGTTAATTCTTACCCGCGTGTGTAATCTGGTGACCATTATTGAGTACTTAAGACATGTTTTGCTAATCTCAATAATAGACACCGACCCTTTTCCATATTAGGGGGCCAATAGGGGACGTTGAGGTATGTTTTTTTCTCTACTTTCTTCCCAAAAACTCTGCCTCTCGCTCAAACTCTATATCTTTGATCCAGAAGAATCTCTAGACCTGATGTAGACCACTTTAGCCACTATGAGTAGGGCTAGATAGGGTCTAGAAATAAAATCCACCATATCAAAAAGTTGAATTGTAGGCCAAACTTCTAGATGTCATAACTTGGTCATACAATACTCAATTAAGTTGATTTTCTTTTTTAAAATTAGGTAGCTTTTCAATATTTACAACTTTGGGCCAATCCTTTAGGAGGTTGAATTGGTATGAAATTCTATTATTTGGGCCCTAAAAAGAGTTGATCAAACCAAAACTTTTTTTTCAGGAAAGACTTTGATCGGGCGATATCTCACAATCCATGAAGATTAGATGGAGTGACAAAGCCAAAAGTTAATATAAAAGTTGAGATCTACATCATGTAGAATTTTATTTTTTTATTTATTTTTATTAGTCATATTTATTTTTGGAGGTGTGGAGTGATTGATTATAATCCTATTTGATTTTGATGAGCTCAAAGCATTTGAGTATATCTTATGTTATACTAATAAATTAAATCTAATGTTTCAGCCAAATATTTGTGAATTTATATTTAATTGTCTCTAGCCTTGGTTCAATACATTTTGGCTAAGTATGGAACTCAGTTTGAACCAAAGTCTGGAACGCGAGTCGACTCCGGAAGATTTCGAGTCGACTCCAAGTGTTTCAGACGTTCTGACACAGACTCGAGTCGACTCCGGCACATTACAAGTCGACTCCGACTGAGAACAAACAGCAGGACAGAAAGATGAATCTCAGACCCTGTCACCAAGTCGACTCCTGAAGAATTCGAGTCGACTCCGATGCTTGCCGAGTCGACCCCCGATAGTTCCGAGTCGACTCCAAGGAGTAACAGACAGTAAGATAGAGAAGTTGTTTTGGACTCTGAGAACCGAGTCGACTCTAGAAGAACTCGAGTCGACTCCAACGGTTGGCGAGTCGACTCCAAAGAAAGCAAGAATCGACTCTCAGAGGAATGCAAGACTAAAAGTCAGAGAGCCAACTTCGGTCTCTGAGAGCCGAGTCGACTCCCGCAAAGTCCGAGTCGACTCCGAGGCAGTTCAACTTCAACGACAGAAGAGCAGTTTTTCGGTCTCTGAGAGCCGAGTCGACTCCCGCAAAGTCCGAGTCGACTCCAAGGCAGTTCAACTCAAAACACAGAGAAACAGTTTTCGGATCCTGAGAGCCGAGCCGACTCCAAGTACTCCCGAGTCGACTCCCAAGTCAGCCGAGTCGACCCCAACAAAATCCGAGTCGACTCAGAGGCAGTTCAACTCCAAACACAGAGGATCAGTTTTCGGGCTCTGAGAGCCGAGTCGACTCCAAAATGATCCGAGTCGACTCGAGAAAGAAATACAGAAAAACAGATCTCTGGAACCCTGAGAACGAGTCGTCTCCGGAGGGCCGAGTCATCTCCAGACATTGGCGAGTCGACTCCAGGGTTGGCCGAGTCGACTCCAGAACGGGACAGGACTTTAATTCAAATCCTGAACAGTGGGCGAGTCGTCTCCAGTAAAGCATGAGTCGACTCCAGCAACAGCCGAGTCGACTCCAGATCGAGCGAGTCGACTCCGATCCCAACGGACACTGTGTCAGGAGTTGCAGATTGTGCAGAACGGCCCTAAAAGTGAGTCTAACGGCTAGTTTTCTATGGGGATTGCTTAAATAGCCAGATTGAACAGTAATAGACACCAAGTAAGAGACTCCATTCAAAGAAAAAGGGATTTCCACCTACCAAAGCCTCTCTAGAGTAAATACAAGAGAAAGAAGGAAGAAGTGCATTGAAGTCCATCCTCCAAACGTCTTCCTCGCATTCAAGGCTCCTCTTCTGACAGCAAATCTTCAGCACATTCAAGAGGAGTTGCAGAGTTTGAGAAGCCCCTTTCTCCACATCCAAAAATCTGTTTGAGGGCTTCTAACTCTTCTTTGTTCATATTGTTTATATACGCTTTTCAAGAAGCTATCCTTGTACTCTTTTCAAACTGTTTTTCTTACTTGATTCAATTAGGAAATTGAATCAAGGGTGTTAAGGTTGGTTGGTGAGCCGAGGGTAAAACCAACGTGTAAGGGTTCGATTGTGATCCCGGAAAAACAATCGGGTGGTTCTAGTCGGTGAGCCTGTGAAAACCGACCGAGTTCGTTGTGATCTCGTAAAACAACAAGTTGGATTGTGAGCTTGTAAAACAACCGGCTGTAATCCGAGGAATTATAGTGAACTCCCAAGTGAAGCTTGGGGAGTGGACGTAGGAGCAAGGGTTAGCTCCGAACCACTATAAAATCTCTTGTGTTTGTGATTGTTTCATTGTCTCTTCCATTTCCCTCATTCATTGCATATAGAAAACTAATTAATCCACTTGCAATAAGTTTTAATTAGTTACTCACAAAGTTTTTTTAATTGCAATAATTACTTAAAACCCAATTCACCCCCCCCCCCCTCTTGGGTTGTCTTTTTGGGCAACAGGAGGTCTAGTCCAATTAAAAATAGGAGACAAATTCAATCCAAATTGTGAAAAAAAGATCTCACTAGTATTATAAATAGGCACTATGTACCTTAGTTTAGGAGGTTCAAATCATCAATAAAAAAAAGGACTTAAGCTCTACTTCCGTAATTCTTCTATCTTCTTCTAATTTTCTTTTGAGAGATTCGAGTTGAGTGGGTTGAAGAAAATCTTTCTTCTCTCCAATCGGATCAAAATGGTATAAGAGCATTGACCCTTTGCATCTATGGGGGCCTTAGTTTATAGTCTAGATGTGTGAGCAATATAAGAAATTAAGAGAAGGATATGTACATCAAAAGACAGGTGAGTATGGTTGCTAGTTCTTCCTCAATGAATGAAAAGATAAAAGAACGTCTCACACAACTAGAAAAAAAGATTATCCAACTCACTGAGATTATCTCTTGATTAGAGTTACCTTTAGTACAAGCACCAACAACTCTTGTTACAAAACTCTCCTATGTCGAGAGATAAAGATCCACCATCCAACGAAAAGGATGAGCAACCACAATTACACAAAATATCTCTCTTCAACCTTTTAAAGTTAAAGCTCGAGTTGGGATCCTAATATATGACGGGACTGTCAATGCAAAGAAACTAGATAACTGGCTAGATTAGTTAGAGACCTATTTTATTATCTATGGATACTCCAGTATCCAGAAGAGATCTTTTGCTCAAGCTTTCTATTCATGCTTTTACTTGGTGGAATTCGTACATGAGGAACAACGATGTTTCCAATCTGATATGGAGCAAATTCAAAAGCCTGATCAAGAAGTAGTTCTACCCAATCAGCACAAGAGGGATTGGTGGATCAAATGGCAGTACTTATGCTAAAAATATGATCAGTCTGTCCAAGATAGCACCACTAAGTTCTGTAGCAAGTAATCTCACTTGGAATCTCCATAATGAGCATGTAGTTTTCATAAAATACATCAGAGGTCTCCAAAGAGGTCATCCAAAAAGAACTGAAACTCTTCAAAGTTGAAGATGTTAGTGAAGCTAGTGTGAAGGCCATGGACATTAAGGAGAAGAATATCGTCCAAGGGCAGGCAAAAAGGATGACAAGTTCAAGAGAAAATGTAGAAATCTAGGTCAGGAGAGGAAGAAGTGCAAGAAGCATGCTAATACGACTCAAAAAATACTGCAACCACTATAACCTTTGTGGACACACTAAGGAGAAGCATTAGAAATTTCACCCCAAGTTGCATCCAAAGATGAAGAATCAGAAGGATGATGATTCCAAGAAGAGAGAAAAGGTGGTTCTTGATGCTGTAAAGGTTGATGAGCTGCCCAAGCTTGAGCAAGCAGACTCCAAATTAAGCTTGATGGCAAGAATACTCAAGACAACAACTAAGGCAAATCTAAAGATGCAAGAGGAACTCTTCTACTTGAATATCCAAGTGAAGTAGAGCATCAATGAGGCTATTGTAGATCCTAAAAATTAGAAAAACATCATCTCTAAAAAATTGGTTCAAAAGCTAGGGTTGCAAACCTAGCCTTATCCACATCTTTACCTTCTTGGTTGGATTTGGAAAGACATTGAGTTGAAGATTAACAAGCAGTGTACCTTCAAATTCGCTATAATTAGGAGGTATATTAATGAGATAACTTGTAAAGTAGTTCTTTTGGATTTTTGCTAGGTTATCCTTGGGAGCCTATACCTTTGGGATTGAGATGCAGCCTTCTGCAAGATAGTGAAAGTATTCTAGTAAAGAATGGAAAGGAATTCATGATCAATGCCTTTATAACACAAAGTAACATTGACCTTACAGCTACTACCCAGCTGAAGCAACGTGTTAATGCCTACAACAAGTTTGTGACGATAGTATGAGAACTCAATACCACTTATGAGAGACCAAGCTCTTATCCATTGGTTTTACCGACCGATCTACCGAGATTGAGATTGAGGAGGAATTGTTGTAGTCATCATCGACAAGGATGGCATGGAGCATCCCTGCCATGAGTCCAGATGTGGCAGCAAAGAAAGCAGTTCATTAAGGCCTGAAAGCAAAGAAGAGTAAGGTTAGAAACCATCTCTGAGCAAAGCTAGGTGGTCCAACCGTGAGACGGAAAAACAAGCATTTCTCCACCTTCAATTCTGATTTTGCGAGAGTAATAATCTAGGAGAATCCTCAGACTTAATGTATACCACTTTAACTACTACGAGTAAGGCTGGATAGAGTCTAGAAGTGAGATCGGCTACATTGAAAAGCCAAGTCATAGGCCAAACTTTTAGAGGCTATAACTTAGTTAATGATGTCCGATTGAGATAATCTTTTTTTAAAAAAATTGAATAGTTTTTCGAGATCTATAACTTTGGGCCAACCCCTTAGGAAGTTAAGTTAGGATGAAATTCCACGGTTTGGGTCCTAAAACAGATTGGTCAAACTGAAATTTTTTTTTCCGAAAGAGATTTTAACTGATGTTATCTTTCAATTTGTGAAGAAATAGGTGAAGCAATAAAAGCTAAAGTTCTTATAGAAGTCGAGATCTACCTCCTATAAAATTTTATTTTTATAATTATTTCTATTAATTGTATTTATTTTTGGAGATCTAGTCTTATTCAAAGTAGAAGAGGAATCCAATCCAAATTGCGAAAAGGATAACCTTACTAGTATTTAAAAGTGAGGCTATGCACTTCAATTTAGAAGATGTGGATTATCAATGAAAGAAAAGGAGAGTTAAGTCCTACTTCTGCTATACTTCTATCTTCTTTTAATTTTCTTCTGAAAGATTCTAGTTAAGCAAGCAGATTGAAGAAAATTATCCTTTTTCCCCAATCGGATTAGTTTTCTAAGAATTTGGCTAACTTAAGCATCGAAGGGTCCCCCAACAGACAAACTCTAGCAAGAAGACTTCCTTCTCCTATTTTCAAGTCGGCCAGGTGTCATGGCGTAGTTTGCTCATGGATAACTATAGTAAGAGCTTGCAGAAAAAGTGAAGTCAAAAGTGTGTACGCGTGGAAGGATAAACACCTAGTAACTTGGTGGTAATGAAAGGTCTGGTAGGACTGTCAACCATGTGCATGGTGAGAAATGAACAGGCTGTGGGAAGTGGTTTAACAGATTTTTTAACGGACAAATAAAAAGAAGGCTAGGATAAACCGATCGAATAGCCTGCAAATAAGCTAGATAATTAAGAATTCAAGTAGTATTAATAGAGGGACGATTAAGGGTTTCATCTCTCTAAAAAGATAAGAAAAAAATGAGGAGAAGAAATCCTCGTAATCAATTCAAGCTCTGGAATGCATTAAACTTTGGTCACTCGCATGTATATCACTTACCACTATACCGGCTCCCATAAGAAATAAGTTTCATATATATATCTTCAGACTTACACAATAAAATTTAAAAGCATAGGGGGATCAAATACTTATCATGTGCATCAAACATGTCAGACATATTAAGACATATTCAAACTCATTACAAATTCCTCTAGATATGAAATGTTCACATGCTAATTTAGACTGGAAATAGTTAATTCTAATCGATGCTAATTAACCACAAGAATTTTGTTTCTTTAGAGGAGCACGTGTGAGATAAATAATAACGTAGCAAGATTCATGAAAAGAACAAAAAGAAATTTGTTACTGGTTAAAATGATACAAGTTGAGCCTAGATTTCCTTTTATTAGCCATCCTTATGCAACAATTGGGGACTTGGATGTAGTTGGATTGGACCAGCTTAATATAATCTTTAGGTAATAAAAGTAATCAAGACATGTCAAACATATTCTTTAAACAACCTATTTAGACTGCCTGGATCTTAATTGTACAAATGCTAGTCCAATCCAGCCGGTTTGCATCCTTGGCAGTGACAAAAGAAGCTGTGAAGTGAGAATAATGTCCTCATCTTTAAATCTCTTCTCTTTTAAGATGGGGGTCACAAGACCCAATGCTATCATTGATGTTGTTTTTGGTGGGAAAAGGTGACCTCAGGCTGGTCCTTGCCGACATGCTGTCTCCACGTGGTGGACATTGGGGCCACTCAACCACCATTTTAGATTCTACCGGCCAAGCCGTAGCAATCCAACGTGGCACCACGTCATTAGCCATGCATCCAATAAAGTGGGTCCCGGTTCCAATGCAACTAGCTGAGGAGAAGCCAACCTCTCATCAATGACCGGCCACAACTTTATTATGATGACAGGCACTCCAATATCAGTGTCACCACAACGCATTGAGCTTTGTAGTGACCTACAGTAGTATTTGTCCAAAAAGAGTTGCTTTATGGACCACTCCATGAGATAAGTTTAATTTACGGGACAGGTCATGTGACATAACTTTCGTATGATTATATCTATTTATTAGTTTTAAACTTCTGATGATGATAATAAAAGGATAATGTCATGGTAGTTGTCCTGTAAAGATGCTACATAGTATGGACCACATGAAAGAGCTTCTCACCAAGGAGAATGAGGAGACTTTTGATGAAGGATGAGGTTTTGGATCTGCTATGAAGTGGAAGTTCAATTCTGACCAACCTCATAATTATTTATTGGTGCACAATTTGAATAAATGATGGTGGTTGTGAAGATTTAAGCTTGTCATGCAGTGCAAGCAAATTCGAAGGAAAAACCGAAATATGTATTTCATAGCAGACTTGGATCTTATTCTTCGACAATAAATATTTTTTATTGGATGCATTGAATCTAGCCATGGATTTCTCTATTTTAAACGTTCCATTATATTGCTTACCCTTCTTTGGGTATGGCATAAATGCGACCTCTAAGGCTGGAGATGACTTTTTATAATATGTTTGTTGGTTGGTCTATGTAAGGTGATAGCTCGGTGGTTGTAACCTTCCATTTTATTAGAGGAGGTTCTAGGTTTGAATCTTAGTGGTGTTGTTTTTTTAGTATTTGACTCATAGAATGCTAACTCTAATTGTTATTTTCTATAGTCATATGAGATTTGATTACAAACTTTTGGCAACATGGTATATCTCATATAGCCTGAAGGACATATGTATTAAGTTAACTAGGTTTAACTTGTCAATTCATAAAACTAAATGAAAGAAAGCAACAAAATTGCTTCCCATGAGAGAAAAAAAATGTCATATGCATGTATATAAGGAAACAAATTTTACCCTTAAATAATATACCTCAAAAATAATGATTCATGAAATCCAAAAATAAGGCTATTTGCATATGTATATTATCTAATCAAGCACTTTATTGTAGAAGACGAAAAATTATAGGTTGTGCATTTGATTGATATGTATTGGATAAATCTTTCATACATCTCTAGATTTGTATACAATACAGGCAAGCAAGCTAGGTAGATTGAAATGAAGAAGGGTATAGAGTATTATTTTTAGTCTGTTGTTAATTAGAATCTTCAATGCCAACAAACAACAAATAGATTGTTTGAGGAGGTTATGTTGTCATTAAAGTTGACACCTGCAGAGAACTATTTGTAAGTGCATCCTAGTTAGGATATTATTCAAGAGGACGAGACATCAACGAAAATCTCATCTATTTCTGACATAGTCCCTTGATCCAAACCATTCTTATCCCTAGTATAAGGGGGAAACTTTATCTCCTATTTAAAGACAAATGCCAGAACTTATCAAGGGATTTATTCATTCTTTTCCAAATATCATACTTCTTATGTCTTTGCATGCATGCACATACATGCAAACTTGCGTGCACATGATCAAGCACCAAAGTTTGGATCCACTAAGAAGTAGAAACCTTATTTTTATTTCTTGAGTGATTGTTAGCTTATTTTAAAGGATGAGAATAAAAATAGAATGGCGATTGAAATCAAGGACAGGAATAAAATTTTTATCCAACAAAGTCTAAAAATAAAATAGTGGTCAATGATCTTAACTTCTCCAAATACTTGAAGGGGTCAGCTAATTCCTATTCAAATTTCATATCTTGTATGGATTTATTTTTGTTAAATGGTCTTTTTTAGTGGAATGACTTTCAGATAGCACTATATCATATAGCAAAGTTTTATTTTTTATTATTTAGATTTTCGTATTCGAAGCATAATGCTAGTGCAGCAGCCCTCATATCATTGGTCAAGCATAAGATAGCGTGCATCCATGTATCCATTCTTTTTTTCCTTTCAGATGCAAAGCCTCTTAGAATGTTGATTTTTATATTCTGTACTAAATTAGATAGTGAAGTCAACCTTATGTCACAAAGAAATTTATGTTTAGAGCTCGATGCTAGTAAGATTCGCTCAAATAGTCAAATCATTGATTAAATGAACTAGGACGTGCATCCATCGCTTTGTTTGATTTTTTTTTTCTTTTTCTTGGTTGAAGAGTCTATTACTGACCTTGGATTGAGTTGTCTAATAAAATAAAGGAAACACAATATTTTTCTTGGTGCAAAGGTCAACCATTTAAGATTGTGATGCACATTATGTAGAATGATAAGAAAAATCGGTCTATATTTTAAATTTGGTATGCTATTTCAAATAATTTATATTTGCACTAGTTATTGCATGATCACTTGTAAAGAATTCATCATTACAAGGTGTGCCAACATTGTTGAGAAATGTCTTTCATATTTATCAATTATATCACCCAAGAAAGTTGTGAAGGGCAGGGAGAATATGCAACCACAATGAATAGATGGTAGGGGTTATAGGAGATGACTTGGCAATGACAAAGAGGCAGGATGAATAGGGTGGGTTGTTTTGCTGAGAAAAGGCTGGAGAGAGAGTCAAGGAGACAAGATGTCAATTGAATGTGGTGAGTTGGAGGAGACATGAAATGATCCTCAAGTTTATTATCCCCTTACCCCATTGATCCTAGGTGGCCCTCCTGGTTTCTTAAACCACTCCGCAGAATGGATTATTTAGTCTCACATGGCATGATATTGTTAATGGTGGTGGAGTCGATGATTATGATGAGGCTGATGATGTGGCAATAGTAATGAGTAGTACATATAGGTTGCCATATCTTGCTGGACTTCTAAAAGATGTAGGACAAATAATACTCTACACCGCATGCACCAATATGATTTGTGCACCACACCAGAATCATCTCGTTTCTTTGCCATAAGCCAATCATGAAGACGAGCCCATAGAAAGAAGATGAGATGATTAGCATGGTGCACGGCTATATGGTGTGCAAGGAATAGGGTATAATTTCTCAAGATATAGTACCACATCTTAAGCCAATGGAGCAAAATAGAAGCACATAAAGGAAACACGGATTTTTCCAACAAAAAGGTAGAGAAACACGGTTTTCTTTTCCTTTTATGTGGCTATCATCTCCTCTGGAATTGCTTCCTTCAAACACCTAAGACACGGCCTGCCAACCCTTCACCCAACCTGTTGAAAGCCCCACATTTTTTTATTTCTTGGTTGTGATAGCTCCGTAGGCAAGATGGGTGTCAGCCATGATCAAAGCATCATTTTTTTTTTTTTTTTTTTTTTTTAATGTCATGTTTCACATTTCTGTCAACGTGCTAAATGAGTTAGATTGGGTTAATTTAGCCTTGGACAAATTAAGCTTGGTCTTAATATTTTGCCATAATCTTTTATAATCACTAGTTATTTGTTTAGCTCAACTAGTTCTTATTCAATTGGATCAAGCATTTAAGTTTTCTTGATATGAATCGGAATTGATGTCTGCATGTGGGATTCCAAGCCCACCCCTACGCCAGATTCTAATTCTGGCTTCAAACATGATCAGACTTTATTCTTTCATCCCTTGGTGGATTGAAAGGTGCCAAAGGTTCGAACTAGTCTAATCAAATTGTCCTTCAGAATTTTCTTCTTGTAGGTACGCTGGAGCATCATGCATAAGTGGTCCAAAGTGGTTCACAAAGCAGAAGTTGGACTTATATCACATTATTTATTCCATAGAATTTGGGTTAGTTTATAATACTAAATCTAGCCTGATTAGAACTGATTTTTTATATCACTTAAACTTTTGCTTCAAAGAAAAGAAAACGCTAATATTTTTTTAGACATTTATCATGATTCGATATGCACAAGATATTTGCCAAAGGCAACATGTGCCTATGTGTTGCACAAGGATGGCCAATGTTGCATTAAGGCCTAACCCAACCCTAATTTTTGAACCACTACAAATCATATGCAATATTGGGGTTTGGTTACTCCATTTTTTCTCCATTTTCGCTCAAAAAAAGTCCACTTTTCCTCCATAAAGATGGGGACTAGGGTAGATCCATGGATCCAAATTGCGAGCGTAGGCCCGGTCAAAATTTGGTCGAGACAAGATCGCCTGCAATCTCCCCAACCCACTTTCAGCTTTGCCATTGACCTTTCATGAACTCAAGCTTGATGACTGCCAAAAGGAAACGCAAGTTTTTTTTAAATAGAGATGACTTCAAGTTTCTCTTTCTGCCCCACAAAAAAGGCTTAATAGCCCCATCGAGCTAGCATGAGAAAAATGTGACACATCTTTTTTGACCTTTCTGCAATCTGTGGGCTTCTTCCCTCTATCATTGGTGCAAAAAAAGAGACCCGGATACCGTATCCCACTATAAAATCCTCGTACGCTTGTTGTTATGGAAGCATACACGAAGAAAGAGGCTGAAAAACTAATCAAAGGGAGGTTCTAAGCTTTGTTACTTGCACACAACTGGATGTTAGGCCACGGTTGGCTAAAACTAGTGTACAGGCATCAACTACTCCCTGATAAAGGATTGCCATTTGCATAGCTACATGATGGTATCATCGCATTGCTAAATAAAAAAACAAAGCTTTAGCACTGCTTATACTTCATACTGAAGTAGAGCTAGTTAGCTAGGGTGCGAGTGGGTCAGCCGCCCGGCACCGATACCTAATTTTGACCTGAGCCAGCTTATCGGTCTATCCTAGGGTCCTATAGCTGGTCTCCAACGCAATTTAGCTTTAGTTTTAAAGCAGATGGGATAATTTGGTTGGACCTAATTAAATCTGAACGGAAATAGTTCAAAGAGAAAAAGATATATAGACCCATGTCTTTGCATTCAAATAAACAGGTCGAGTCCAGGTCAAGATTTAACAGCTCAAGAATGATGATTATGGTCCCATATGTCCCCGCATTAGGGTTAACAGCTAGTGGTTTAACCTTTGACTACTGTTGCATGCACACCCCACCACAACATGTCACACCATGGATGCATTGGAGTCGCTTGGCCCAATCATGAGACCTTCTTCAATGTGTTCCTATTGACTCCGGGGGAAGATGGTTTTGTTTATTGAGGCTTGTCCCTAGGCCGGGAAGTAAGGACCACAAGTTTCAGAAGAGCAACCATTTTTAATTCAACTGACCTCTCTCTTTTGAAAGGTATATCATCCCTGTGCCTCCACCCCCACCACCAGGATCTCGGAATCCCCCACTAGCTCCTGGTGGGGCCGATAAGGCCATGGTAAAAATTCTAGAACCTCTGGACCCTTGGGTGATTGCACTTGGAACTTGAGAACGTGTGGGAGAAGCCCTTCTGTTTCCTTCTCTCTTTCTCTTTCTCTTTCACACGCATACACACATACATATAAAAAATTATATCTTACACCATGTGGCGGTATAACATATCCATCATAGATATTTTATTTCTTTGGCTGCATCAAGATGAGCACTTGATAAATAAGATCCATAAAACTAGCACCATCATCTGGTATAGGATATAATTTCTCCTCGCACAAGCATCACTATCTCCTTTGCTTTAGCTAACATCTCTCTTCCTGAAAACAGAACACAAAAAGCGGAAAGCGGAGGTTTCAAAAAGAGATCTTCAACACTCCCCCAATCCAAGTAGCCGGTCCTCTTACGGATTCTATCACACGCACAAGAAGAAGATTGGTTGACCATACCACTACCCAATAACCCAACCCCGCAAACACCCCTCCCCCCCTTACCTCTCCCTTTAAAATACACCTTTCCCTTCGTTTCCTCTGCTCTTCCCACACCCCTCCCCCCATCCTCTTCCGACCCAATTGCTACCATCATTAGTAGTCATGAGACCATCACCCATGCATTGCCATAGACAACAGAACGTCGGCTTCCTTAAACTCTTCATGGTCTTAGTACTCAGCGGTATCGCCATGCATGTTTCTGACCCTGACGTGCCTTCCTCCCTCAGAACACTAGCTCTCGAGGGCCATCTCAGCTTCCATAATATCTCCCATGCCGCCAAAGACTTCGGCAACCGCTTCCAATTCTTACCATCAGCAGTCCTTTATCCTCGATCAGTTGCCGATATCTCAGCCACGGTAAAGCATGTCTTTCAAATGGGCCCGCGCTCCAAGCTCGCGGTTGCAGCTCGAGGCCATGGGCATTCGCTGCAAGGCCAGGCTCAAGCGCCTGGGGGTGTTGTCGTCCACATGAAGTATCTTCGGGCAACCGAGACCCAGGTGCATGCCGGAGATTTCCCATATGTCGATGCCTCCGGAGGTGAACTGTGGATCCATGTTCTACTGGAGAGCCTTAAGCATGGCCTCGCACCGAAATCCTGGACTGACTACCTCCACCTTACCGTCGGGGGCACGCTGTCGAATGCTGGGATCAGTGGGCAGGCCTTCCGGCATGGGCCGCAGATCAGCAACGTCCACCAGCTGCAAGTTGTAACAGGTTTCATGTCATGAGCAGTAGTACAAGTTGTTCAATGTAACAGCATTAGATCTTTCCATTTGATTCTCTTAGTATTGAGTGCAGGAACAGGAGAAATAACGAACTGCTCTACCAAGGAGAATGCTGACCTCTTCTTTGGTGTTCTTGGAGGTTTAGGTCAGTTTGGAATCATCACCAGGGCCAGAATTGCACTTGAACCAGCCCCAAAGATGGTAATATAAAGGATATATTTCCAGTTTCGATAGTATAATGATAGCAGCAACCAGAGCAATGGCAATCATTCCTAACGAGGCTACCATGAATTTCTCACAGGTGAAGTGGATAAGAGTTTTATACTCGGATTTCACCAGCTTTACTGAGGACCAGGAAATGCTAATATCAGAAGAGAAGACTTTCGACTACATCGAAGGCTTTGTAATAATAAACAGGACAGGACTTCTGAACAATTGGAGATCTTCGTTCAACCCGAAGGACCCTGTTCAAGCCGGCCAATTCAACTCCGACGGGAAGATCCTGTTCTGCCTTGAGATGACTAAAAACTTCAATCCCGACGAGACTGAGATGATGAACCAGGTGACCCTCTCCAACCAACATCATCTCCATGATTGCTGAAGCATGAGAGTGCAGAAAAAAAAAAAGAAGAAAGAATGGTTTCTAAAATCAAATTGTCCTCTTTGATTGCAGGAAGTTGAAACACTTCTGTCTAAACTTCGGTACATACCATCCACCTTGTTCCAGTCGGAGGTGTCGTACATGGAGTTCTTGGACAGAGTACATGTCTCTGAAGTGAAGTTGAGGTCCCAAGGCTTGTGGGAAGTTCCACACCCATGGTTAAATCTTCTCATACCAAGAACCAGAATCCATGACTTCGCTAAAGAAGTCCTAGGCAAAATTCTTACTGATAGCAGCAATGGTCCCATACTCCTGTATCCACTTAACAGATCCAAGTAATTTAATTTGCCTGCCCACTGTCATCCCCTAATATGTTATAATCACCGCTTGTCCCAAAAGCTTAAGCTGATAGGATAAGATAGATTTATTTATATATTTTATATTTTCTTACACTCCCCCTCACATGTGGCCGGACTTCTCTTTAATGGGTGAGCCCAACATGTGAAATTTTTAATAATGGGGTTAAAGAGTGCAGAGACAGGGTTCAAACTCAAGACCTCTGTTGTGATACCATGTTAAAATCATCAGTGGCCAATGGTTTAAACTGTATGTTTTGGCTGCAGGTGGGACAATAGAACATCAGCGGTCATTCCAGATGAGGAAGTCTTCTACCTGGTGGCATTCCTTTCCTCGGCACCGTCTTTATCAGATCATGACAGTTTAGAGCATGCACTGAAACAGAACGATAAGATTTTAGACTTCTGTAAGAAAGCAGGTATCAGAATGAAGCAATACTTGCCGCACTACACCACGAAGGAAGAGTGGAAAGCCCACTTTGGGGCCAGCTGGGAGATATTTGCCCGAAGGAAAGCTATTTATGATCCCCTGTCCATTCTAGCTCCAGGACACAGAATTTTTCAGAAGAAAGCAGTAACTTTCACAGAGAATTCACAGCAGATGATGTAAAAAGCCATCGTAAATATAGTAGTTTATGCATACAAGGCCTTCACAGATTGAGAAAGCAAGAATAGTTAATGCTACAAAAAGACTAGGAGGGAGGATTACAAATCCCTTTTAGAGCAAATGACAACACCAGCAAAAACAAAAGATCTATAAAAAGAATCTGGCCGCTTGAAATCATTTTCAATATGATGTTAGACAACCACATATGTTACAAGAGATCAGCACCAGATCAGATAGAAAATAAGTTGGCATGTATATAACTACATTTAGCCATATCTCAGATAATTTATAATTTATACGTTTCTTGCTTCTTCTTCTTTTTTTGAGTAATGGTGGAGGAAGTAAAGGACTTCTAGTCAATTGTATTACAACTCATAATTATGCACAATCTCACTTATTACAGTATATAGGATATTGGATATCATAACTGTCACATATTGTATGCACAATCTTGATATATCAGCTTAGATCAATCTCCAAAAATCATAGGATCTAATTGTTATATTCAAATTTAGTATTTATATCAAATTATAGAATTTTGCTATTGTATTATATTATATCTAGTCCCTAGTATCTTTTTTATAATTATAAAATTTTGTTGTTGTATTCTACTATCTGAGAGCTCAACTTGTATATAAAGCACATCAATACTATGAACAACATAAACAATTCAAATCATATTTCTAATATAAATTTCTCAAATTGCACTGCCCCTGAGCTCTGAACCCTCTGTTAAAAATAAAATAAGATTCTTGTTTGAACATTAAGGCAATGAAATAGGAGAAATTGAGAACAAGTAATTGATCAACATTAAATTGCAAAACGTAACTTCTAAAGAATAAAATAACTCTACAAAACCTTAGAGTTTATACAAGACGCCATCAAGGAGATTTTTTTTTAAGGATTTGAAGGAGATTCAGCGAACATACCCTACATTCAAGCAGGAGTGGAAACATTAATTTCAAATAACCTAGTCCGCAGAAGTCATGTTTGGAGATACAACAGTAATATCCCAAATCAGCCAGTTTTATGAAATGACAGTATTAGACACCCATAGGTCCACTTCAGACAGGACCCAGCTAAATACTTTTTTGCCGAAGGTCCTTCAAAACTCCCTCGCGTCCCAAAGCGAAGAGGAAAAATAGCAACAGCAAGAAAGCTGCTTATATCATCCGTTGCTGCAAAACTTCCAACTGTGCAATGTTGTTCACTATTTTGACAGCTAACATACTCACTTGCAGCATCCTCCATTCCTTAAAAGATGCAATTAATATTTGATAGCGCCATGTTAAAGTATGTAACCTTTAGGCAACTTGAACCATGGCTTAGGAGGCCTATCTCCATCTCTTGCTACTTTGTTTTCATTGTTTGAAGCCATTCTAACACTAAGCAGACACAAGGTGTAACGGCCTGAAATAGAGGAGGGCTGGCTTTCCTCCCCTGAATCCATTCCCTTTTCTCTCCCAACCAGCTTGCCATCTTATGCAGCCAGCTTGCCTTTTTTTTTTTGTTCTTGTTTGGCCTAACAGGGAAGGGCTTTGGCAACAGAGGCAAAGCCGGAAGCTCTGATACGAGACATATGTAGATTGGTGCGGGAGTTCATCTCCTTCTAGATAGCTCATATGTATCAGAAGGCGAACAGTGCAGCAGACTAAGTCACCTCCTATATAGTCTGGCACTCCAAAAAGATTATTTGGACGAGCTTGGCATACATTCCACACTCTTTGTATTATTTACTTTCACTTGATCCGGCAGATTATACTCACGTTAGAATTATTTGAAATGAAATGCCATTTGACCGAAAAAAAAAGGGAGATTTCTTCCTTTCCTTATTTGCTGGAGCCAGCCAAGGAGGGGCAGATCACGCCCTTCTCCTTACTTTCTTCTCCTCAACATGCGGGCGAGATTGACATCCATGATAACCTTAAAATAAAGCCCTTTTGCCTCTGTTTTTCAACCCAATGTATCACCCCTGTTCTTTTTGTTCTTCCTTGAAGCAGAGGTAAGAACATTGTCTCTGTGCACACCGAGGAAGCCATGCATACCACTGAGCCCTCCATCACCCTCTCTTTTCTTCCCAGATCGAGTCCCTATCCTTCTATTTTCAGTTGACTTGAGACCCTTCCCCCCTTCTTATCTTCCCTTATTTTGTCCATCTCTGCCGGCCGCCACTATCGCCGGCTGCTGCCTGTCGAGCGCCGCTCCACGCCTCTGGCAAGCCTTCCGTCATTGCCACAACCAGGTCGCCAGCATCCCTTGCCTCACGTCCTCTCTCTTTCTCTCTCATGATCTTCTCTCATTATTATCTCTCTTTCTCTCTCTCCTCCACTTTTTTATTTTTCTCTTTCTAAATAGGATTACAGATCCAGCAGAGCGTAGACACCAGATCTTGAAAGCATATCGAGTTCTGAAGACCGATCCCACCATCCAGGTCTATTCCCACTAGGTTAGTGTCACGCCCCCACCTCTGCGAGGCACATGAGGCACCTAGTGCCCACATGGGGGCCATATGAGGGGGGAACACGGGGCTCCCCTGCCAGATATTGTCCGGTTCTGGGGCTTCACGCAAGCGTCCTTCACCCTTCCCCGGTTTTGTTTTCCACCCAAAATGCGTCTGCAGGATTAGAAGACACTCGCCTCATATGCCCAGGCTCTAGAACGAGTCTTTCCGATGTGGAACTATTGGACCTCACACCCTTTCCACCATCGGATAAGAGCCGTCCTCGGCTCTGATACCAAATGTCACGCCCCCGCCTCTGCGAGGCACGTGAGGCACCTAGTGCCCACGTGGGAGCCACATGAGGGGGGAACACGGAGCTCCCCTGCCAGATATTGTCCGGTTCTGAGGCTTCACGCAAGCATCCTTCACCCCTCTCCGGTTTTGTTTTTCACCCAAAACGCGTCTGCAGGATTAGGAGACACCCGCCTCATATGCCCAGGCTCTAGAACGAGTCTTTCCAATGTGGGACTATTAGGCCTCACACCGATACTATATGTGAGGACCCGTGCGGGCGTGTATTTAGTCCCACATCGGTTATTCACTGGGTAGATCTTGGGTATTTATACGAGATCAAGGAACCCAAATAGTAACTTCTGGCTAGCCATTTTGGGTGAGATCCTGGGTTGTTATAAATGATATCAGAGCGGACCTGGCCCATAACCTATGTGGACTAGGAGACACTGCGACACGGATCTATTGGGGCTAACCATGAGCCGATCGTGGTGTTTATGATTATATTTGAATGAATTTGAACCCTTAGACTGACGAGGACGTCAGGGCTTGAACGGAGGGAGTATGTGAGGACTCGTGCGGGCGTGTATTTAGTCCCACATCGGTTATTCGCTGGGTAGATCTTGGGTATTTATACAGGATCAAGGAACCCAAATAGTAACTTCTGGCTAGCAATTTTGGGTGAGATTCTGGGTTGTTATATACCCTCATAGGGCTAACCAAGCGGGAGTGCCCGACACCTCGATTGGTATAATCAAGGCAAAACTCATCTAATCATGTTCAAACTAGGTATAAATGGTTCAATATAGATTGGAGGTGACCAAATCTAACAGTATTTTGTTAGAACCAGGGTGGGGGCAGCTACGCTGCGTGACGACTCTAGGTTAGGACCCTTCACCTAGGTCGATCCAAAAATCACTAAGAGTCGTACTTATGGAGTCCAATCACCTCTAGAAAGAAAGTTTGGCAGGAAGAGAGAAGAAAGAAAGAAGAGAGAGAAAGTCTAGATAGAGAGAGAAAGTCCAATAAAGAGAAAA
This sequence comes from Phoenix dactylifera, assembly GCF_051530095.1. Classification (NCBI taxonomy): domain Eukaryota; kingdom Viridiplantae; phylum Streptophyta; class Magnoliopsida; order Arecales; family Arecaceae; genus Phoenix; species Phoenix dactylifera. The sequence continues at coordinate 12,277,936 of NC_143197.1, forward strand.
GAAATAAAGAAAGAGAAAGAGAAGAGAGAGAAAGAAGAGAGAGACTTTCTTCTTCCTCCAAATAGGGGAGAGTATTTCTATTCCTTTTCTCTTTGGGCGAAAGGAGTGGCGGCCCATGGTGGCTTAGCCCTGGGCGATGGTGGCCACGACAGCTCTCAGTCGTAGTCATCGTCAACAACGGTAGCTGGTGGTGGCGAAATCTAGAAGAAAAAAGGGCCGAAATAGGGTACCCTATTTTGGATGGTTTTTCGGTGATTTGCTGGCCTGATCATCTAAAATGGCAAGAGAGAGAGGAAGGAAGAAGAATAAGACCTACCTTGGTCCGACGAGGTGGTCTGGCGACTCCTTTTGGCGATAAATCGAGCAAGAAGATCGAAGGAGGAGCTTGTGATCGGTGGCTCGATCTTGAGTGAACTCGAAAGACGAGGAAGGGGGTCCTTAAATAGGAAATCCTGGCCTTATCCGACCAATCTTTGGGTGGCAATGGGACTCCTGGTTGGAGTCTTCCTCCTGATCCATCCACACGTGCGTCCTACGTGAAGCCAAAGGCTAAACTATGGCTAGGCCAATTAAGTAGACCAAGCCCAGTCCATGTTTCATATTCTTCCCTCGTTAAAAAAAATTCGTCTACGAAATTTTTGTAGCTATAGTTCAAAGAGTAGAGGATACTCCTTCCAAATCAAGTCATAACACTTCTCAAATCAAAGTCTATCTTGTATGACCAGTGTCAAAATAATTCAATTTACCATGCTTTCACTACGCAACTTTGATTTAAACCACAACATACCCATGTTAAGTCTAGGTTTTCTAAATTTTCCTATTTATTAGTACATGCATTGCTATATCTTAATCCTTGTGAACACTTCCAAAATTTAAAAGTTTATATTCTTCTTTAAATAGTTAATCAAAGAATGTTATACAGACACTTAATCTTTTTTTAGCAACACAGTAAGTCATCTAACAAAAGCAGCAGGTATCAAACAATATATAGAAATAAATACTAAAATGCATTGCCCTGATACTATTTATAACAACCCAGGTCCTTACCCAAAATGACTAGTCGGAAGGTATTATTAGGATTCCTTGATTCTGTTTAAGTACCTAAGAACTACCCAGCGAATGACTAATGTGGGACTAAACACACGCCCGCATGGGTCCTTACAGGTATCCAATTTAATTTTGAGAGCTTACCTTCACATAAAAGAAGACCCATATATTTTAGAAGAAGAGGAATAACAGAGCAATTGAACCAAATTGCACAAGGTCCCACGATAGAGCTTTGTCCAGTAGATGAGATAGAACTCTTCAGGTAATTTATCGAGAGTCCTGAGACTAATTCAAAGCTATACAATACAATCTTCAAGGTGGCTATATCTTTGTTTTTTGCCCAAACAAAAACAAGAGTATATCATCAGCGTATCGAAGTATTTTCATTCCCCAACAAATCCAAGGACTCTCTAGTCCCTCAAAAATATTCTTGGCTATGGCTACATTATTTAGTAATCTACACAAGAGTTCAACAACAATAATAAATAGGAGGGAAGGGGATCACCTTGCCTCAAACCATGTCTACACAAGATCTAGTCCCCGAACTTAGAATTAACATTTACGGCTAATTTGCAAGAAAGAAGAATGTTCTCTAGCCACTGAATCCACCTATTAGGAAAGTTTCTACGTGTGCGGAGAAGATACAGAGATATCTAAGGATGACTCTGTCAAAAGCTTTTAAGAAATCCAACCTACATATGACCCCTTCAAGATCATCCTTCCTTGACTGAAACAAAATTTCATTAGCACAAAAAATATTATCCATAATAGACCTTTCTTTAATATAAGCAGTCAGGGCTGGGTATATAAGATCATTATTGAAGGGTTGAAGCAGTTTAGTGAGAACTTTCATGATGATCTTGATGCAACTGTGGATGAGACTAATGGGCTTAAAGTTCGATGAAGATTTTGTCGCCTCCTCCTTGAGAATAAGAGTGAGCGTGGCATGATTAAGCCGAGCTAGATCAATATTACCAGCATAGAACTAGTTGAATAATAAGAAGAGACCATCTAGGCCTGAGCTTTTATCCACGTTGAAACTAAACACTGCCTCTCTAATTTCCTCAAGAGTGAACAGCTACCAGGTGATTTAGATCTAGGTGAGGTGAAAGATAACTACAGTTCCATTGAAGATCAAAAGATGAAAAGGAAGGTGAGTCCAAGATACTCTTATGAAAGTTTTTTTTAATTTCCCCCATTTTAGAGATTTTTATACCATTCCATTCAATGCCAGAAATATGAGGACCCGTGCGGGCGTGTGTTTAGTCCCACATCGGTTATTTGCTGGGTAGATCTTGGGTACTTATACAGGATCAAGGAATCCAAACAATACCTTCCGGCTAGCCATTTTGGGTGAGGTCCTGGGTTGTTACAAATGGTATCAGAAAGAACCCGGCCCATAACTTATGTGGACTAGGGAACACTGCAGCACTGATCCATTGGGGTTGACCATGGACTGATCGTGGTGTTTGTGATCAGATTTGAATGGATTTGAATCCTTAGCCCGACGAGAACGTCAGGGCTTGAACGGGGGGAGTATGTGAGGACCCGTGCGGGTGTGCGTTTAGTCCCACATCGGTTATTCGCTGGGTAGATCTTGGGTACTTATACAGGATCAAGGAACCCAAACAATACCTTCCGGCTAGCCATTTTGGGTGAGGTCCTAAGTTGTTACAAGAAATCCAACTTATCTTTCTATGAAAATTGGCAATTTTATGAAAGAAAGCAGTGTTATTGTCACCTTCCAATGGCCATTTGATTTTTGCCCTCTACTTCCAATAAACCTCATAGATTTGGTGAATCTTTTTTCCATAGGAGTCCCTAAACTTTCCTTCATCAAGTGATAGATGACCTCGTTCGTCTTTCTGATCCAAAGATTGTATTTCGCCAAGCCAAGTAACCTTTCTTTTTGCTCTCTTTCTGCAGCTTTTTTTTTTTGTTGACCAGCTTCACAATGCACTTTTGGCAGCTCTCAATTTTAGTACTAAATTAACTGTTGCATCATCATGCAACAACAAACTTTTGTCAAATCTGAAGAGATTCTTAGACTTTTGAGGGGCAACCAAAACAGAGTTTAACTGGAGCATGGTCCGAACATTGATTCGACTATACATATTGGAATGAGTGCGGAAGAAAGTCATCCCATTATGCAGAAATTAGGAAACTGCCCAGCTTAGCCATAATAGGACACTGTGATTACTCTAAGTCCTGTCCTTGCAGTGGAGGATCAATTAAAGAGAAAATTTGGTGACAAAAAGAAAGGCTTCGGAAATTTTTCTCAAAATTCTGGATAGTATAGCATTCTCCCATATGCTGCCACAGTGAGCAACAGAGTATCATGGCACGCCTGTGGCAAACTTGAAATTACCCACAAGTTGGCAACGGCTACTCTTTTTTGAAATCCTTCTGTTTAGCTGTTTCGATTCTTTGTCAGGATTAGTTATTTGATTCCTATTCCCTTTTTGATACGGCTGTAAACCTATATATATGAGAGTATATCCATTGTAAAGATATAACAAGGAGAATCATTCATTCTTTAATCTGAAGATTCATCCTTCCTAGGTCTCCTTCTTCCTCATTTTCTCACATGGTATCAGAGCAGTAAGATGGCTGCAGCTTCCCATATCTCTTCCGCTTCAGCAACTTCACCAAATCACGTCTTCACTCCTTCCGAAGATCCAAATAGCCCATTCTTCCTTCATCCCACTGATAACGCCCAGACTATGATCGTCACCCCTCCATTAGTTGGTTCAAACTATCTGTCATGGAGCCGATCATTTTCTCTAGCTATTTCCATTAAGAACAAACTCGGGTTTCTTGATGGAAGCATCTCCACTCCAGAAGTCACAGATCCCTTATATATTCCTCGGTTACTATGCAACAATCTCATTCTTGCCTGGTTACTAAACTCGATTTCAAAGGAGATTGCATTGAATGTCCTCTTCATCAAATCAGCAAAGGAGGTATGGAACAAACTGAAATCTCGCTTTGCACAACCAGACAATGTCAGGATCTATCAACTAAAACAGCAACTCAGTTCAATAACTCAAGGGTCTATTTCTGTAAGTGAATATTTCACTCAATTAAATGTTATATGGGAAGAATTACGAAACTAAAGACCTCTGCCATACTGTTCTTGTGGCCATTGCATATGTGATGCACTCAAAGGAGTAGGAGAAGATCTGGAACTCGATCATATCTTTCAATTTTTAATGGGACTTAATGATACTTTTGACACTGTTAGAGGTCAGATTATACTCATGAGTCCTCTACCAAGTTTGGACAAAACTTTTTCCTTAGTATTACAAGAAGAAAGACAAAGACAAGCTCGGGCTATAATTAATCTTCCCTGCACCAGAATCATCTGCACTTGCAGCTGTTCTTAACAAATCAAAGAACAGGGCAGAGATCACTTGCTATCACTGTGGAAAGTCTGGACATACAAAGGAAAAGTGCTATAGGCTTATTGGGTTCCCCCCTAATTTCAAGTTTACTAAAACTAAGTTCCCTTCCGTTAATAATAAATCTGTGGCACCTCATTCAGCAAACCAGGTCATCTCTTCAACTCAAGGGAAAGGCCTTTCGGCACCTCAATTGTCTCTCAGCCAAGCTCAAATTCAGCAGCTCCTTGCCCTTGTCAACTCGGGAATCCCACAGATGAGCCTTAACTCTGCATCAACACAGCAAGAGCCGATTCTTCCCATGGTGAGGTCAACCACAGAAACTGGCAGCAATTCAGCCCCTTCTTCAAATATGGCTGGTATAGATCTTTGCCTTTCCAACATCACACATCTCCCAGATTCTTCTTCAACTAAGCATCATTCACATCTTGCATACATTATGGATCATAGGCCACATAAAATTCATGAAGTACCTTGGATCGTTGACACTGGTGCAACAGACCATATGGTCTGTTCTACAAAATTCCTTACCTCTATAAATCATGAAGTGAAAGCAATGGTCCAACTACCTAATGGTTCACAAGCCGATGTTACACACATAGGCTCAGTCAAAATCTCAGAATCACTGACTCTTGAGCATGTTCTTTGTGTTCCTTCTTTCACCTTCAACTTGTTATCCGTTAGTAAACTTACTCAACATTCATCTCTCTGTCTTGTCTTCTTGGATAACCTCTGTTTCATTCAGGTCCAATCTCCTTGGAAGACGATTGGTCTAGCTAAGATGCATGGAGGACTATACTACTTGACTCATACCTTTTCGGAAAACAGGTTCACCTCCAAAGCATACACAACCAAAGCAACAGAACTTTTTGATCTTTGGCACTGCAGGTTGGGGCACTTGTCTGATCAAAGGCTGAACTTACTTCAGTCCTGTATTCCTCTTATAAAAAGCATTAGACAAAATCATTGTACCACTTGTCATTTGGCAAAACAGAAAAGGCAGCCATTTCCTTTAAGCTCAATTTCTACTTCTTGTCCATTTGAACCCGTGGCCATCATGCGTGCGTACACCCGCGCACGCCCTGGCGCCTGGCCCGGCTGTGCTCCTCCTTCGCACAGCCCGTGCACAGGCCAGCGCCGGCCTTTGGCCACTCGCGTGTGCTCCGCTGCACACTTCCTCACTCTGCCCGGCCGTGCGCCCAGTGCCACGGCCTGCGCATGGCAGAGCCTGCGCACGCCCCGCGCGCCATAGCCAGGGGTGTGACAATCCTCCCCCGGCGGAAGAAGTCGACGCCCTCATCGACGGCTCCCCTCAAGGCAACCCGGATGGTGGACCTCCGCCTCACGTTGTCTCGCCTGTCCGCGGCCTTTGCCCACACCTTCGGGTACTGTGATATATGGGGTCCCTATTCTCATCCTTCTACTCAAGGATTCCATTATTTTTTAACTATTGTGGATGATTATAGCCGTATAACTTGGGTTTACCTTATGAAATTGAAGTCGGAAGTAAGATCTATCTTACATACTTTCATACACATGGTGCAAACCCAATTCAAGGCCAATATCAAACAAATTCGGACAGACAATGGCATAGAATTTAACATGATGGATTTCTACAATTCTATGGGAATTCTTCATCAAAAAACTTGTGTTTACACCCCTCAACAAAATGGAGTGGCTGAGAGGAAGCAACAACATCTTCTCTCAGTTGCTAGGGCCTTGCTCTTTCAAGCTTCTCTTCCTATCCATTTTTGGAGAGATGCAGTCCTCACAGCCACATATATCATCAACAGAACTCCAACTCCAATACTGGACAATTAATCACCATACGAAATTCTGTTTTCAACAATTCCATCCTATAATCACTTAAAGGTGTTTGGCTGCCTCTGTTTTGCCTCTACCATACAACACAATAGGTCCAAGTTTCATCCCCGAGCCAGAAAATGTATCTTCATTGGGTATCCTACTGGTGTTAAAGGGTATAAGCTATATGACTTGGAAAATCAAAGTACATTTATCTCTAGAGATGTTATCTTTCATGAGACTACTTTTCCTTTTCATACCCCCAATTCTGTCACACATATACAATCCTCCATCCCTAATGATCTAGTTATTCCAGCTCCCTTTCATGACACCGAATTGGCCTATAATTCCACCATACACTCTACTTCTTTGCCTGGGTCAGGAAATGCTCATGAGTTAGGACCTGAAGAATCTATGACTGAGAACATCCCTCTTGTTAATGACCATATAAACTCTTTCGTTCTACTTAGAAGATCAAGCAGAATTAGAAAAAACCCCACCTATCTTCATGACTATCACTGTCAGGTTGCTACTTCAAATACCAAAGTCTTCTCCTCTCAGCATTCTACTAGTCACCCTTTGGTCAACTCCTTATCCTATAAACATTTATCCCCACTTCATAAAGCTTTCACCCTTTCACTTTCCCTTACAAAGGAACCACGTTCATATGAAGAAACTGTGGCACATAAACATTGGCGTGATGCTATGAAAACAGAGCTGAATGCATTGGAAGAAAATGGCACTTGGACTGTCACTAAATTACCACCAGGAAAGAAAGCAGTGGGATGCAAATATGTTTACAAAGTTAAACTCACTTCCACTGGTGCCATTGATAGATATAAAGCACGCTTAGTTGCAAAAGGATATACTCAAAGGGAGGGGCTAGAATATCAAGAAACTTTCAGCCCAGTTGCCAAAATCAGCACAGTTCGGGTCTTCCTTGCTTTAGCAGCCATTCATGGATGGTCTCTGTATCAAATGGATGTGCACAATGCTTTTCTTCATGGGAATTTGAATGAAGAAATTTATATGGAATTGCCGCCAGGTTATCAGCTGAAGGGGGAGTCTCAACCAAGTACCAAGATGGTTTGCAAACTACACAAATCTTTGTATGGACTCAAACAGGCTTCACGGCAATGGTATTCCAAATTCTCATCCTCCCTTACTGCTTTTGGTTTCCAACAATCTACATCAGATTACTCTCTTTTTACCAAACATGATTGAAATAATTTTATTGCACTCTTGGTCTATGTGGATGACATTATCGTGGGAGGTAACAGTATAGCTTCCATTGATTCCGTTAAGATGTACTTACAATCTCAGTTCAAAATGAAGGATCTTGGACCTCTGAAATATTTTCTGGGACTTGAGATTGCAAGAACATCTAATGGAATTCATTTATGCCAAAGGAAGTACACACTTGAAATATTGGAGGATGCAGGAATGCTCGGTTGTAAGGCTGTTCATACACCCATAGAACTGAATCACAAATTATGTCATACATCTCAAGATATGTTACAAAATGCTATGAGTTACAGAAGATTAATTGGAAGATTAATCTATCTTACGATCAGTAGGCCGGACATTACCTATACGGTTAATGTATTGAGCCAGTTCATGGATCAGCCATCACAGACACATCTAAAGGCAGCTCATCGGGTCCTAAGATATCTCAAAGGTACCATAGGCCAAGGAATATTCTTCTCCTCCAAATCAGATTTACACTTGAAGGCTTACAGTGATTCGGATTGGGCAGCTTGTCCTGAAACCAGACGATCCATCACAGGTTATTGCATTTTCATTGGCGATTCCTTAATAAGTTGGAGATCTAAGAAGCAACCCACAGTATCTAGATCGTCAGCAGAAGCTGAATATCAAGCCTTAGCCAACACAAGTTGTGAGATAATTTGGTTGAAGAAACTGTTAAAGGATTTCAACGAGATGCACACTCGATCAGCTCTTCTGTTCTGCGATAATCAGTCGGTAATTCACCTCACCAAGAATCCCATCTTTCATGAAAGAACAAAACATATTGAATTGGATTGCCACTTTGTTAGAGAAAGGGTGCTAAAAGGGATGATTTTTCCACTACATGTCTCCACAAAGATTCAGCTGGCTGATATATTTACAAAGGCTCTACCGGCTGACAGACTGAATTTCTTGTTGTCCAAGATGGGTACTATGAACATCTATGCCCATCTTGAGGGGGAGTCTCAAAATTCTGGATAGTATAGCATTCTCCCATATGCTGCTACAGTGAGCAACAGAGTATCATGGCACGCCTGTGGCAAACTTGAAATTACCCACAAGTTGGCAATGGCTACTCTTTTCTGAAATCCTTCTATTTAGCTGTTTCGATTCTTTATCAGGATTAGTTATTTGATTCCTATTCCCTTTTTGATACGGCTGTAAACCTATATATATGAGAGTATATCCATTGTAAAGATATAACAAGGAGAATCATTCATTCTTTAATCTGAAGATTCATCCTTCCCAGGTCTCCTTCTTCCTCATTTTCTCACAATTTTCTTAGCTTGCAGGGGGCCACTTCTGTCTTACATCATGTATGTTGCATGGAAATCTCCTCCCGCTATCATGGACCATGAAAAGCACTTCTAATATCGTTCAGGTCTCACCAAAAACAGAGTTTTTTGATCATGCTCTGTTGGCCCATAGAACACTTTAAATGTCCAACTAGCTCCAAGAACCCAATCCATCCATTGAACAGTAATCAAAAACCTTTTTTTTTTGGATAATAAATATAGCCACATTCCAACTGATCAAAATTCCACCGGCTGAACCAAGTGCATCACAAGAAATCCAGGATTTGATTTGGCTACCCGATAAAGATCTGAAAGTCAAGAGAGATGGATTTTCTAATTCAGATTCTTGTAGCACAACAATCATTATAGGCTAGAAAGTCTCGCACTATCCTTCTTTTTGTCAGATAGGAGACATATATACCAATCAAATGAGACAACCATAGAAAAGCAAAAATGATCAAATAAAATGAAATTAGATACCCTGGAGCTGTTGAATCTTTATGTCTTTCAACAAAAGAGATCTCAGGTTGGGTGCTACCCGAAACTATTAATCTTCTACTGCATTGTTCTTTCGCTAAACAAATCTGGGAAACCATCAGAAACTGGGCAATGATTAGGGAAGCTCCTCCACTCTTCGATCTATGTGGACATAAATCATAATGGAGGATTAAGAGAATACTTTCGAAGCTCAGGAAAGCAAGGGATCAGGTTGCAATGGCTGTATGTCAGGAAATCAAGCGTGAAAGGAACTACAGTGATTTCCTGCGCAAGAAAAACACCATAGCAGCTGTGCTTCACACTGCCATAAGACAATCCAGAAGCTGGGGACCTCCTTGTAGCACTAAACAGCTAGGGAGACATAACTTGTTATGCTTGATTTTTAATATCTTGTAACCTTTTTAGCTGTTCTTTCTCTTCTTTCTAATTCTATTCTTCTGTCTTATTAATAAATTGGTGGGGGATCAAGCACCCCTCCCTGTTTTCCCTAAAAAAAAAAATTGGCAGATCACTCTTGTTTCACAAAGTTAAAATTGGGTTTAATTTCTAATCTCACGTTAAACTTGATCATCTAGATGTAACTTTGAACGTAAAGGGACAAGAATGCTACACAATATTAAACCTGTATCTAAAGTGGCTCAGATTTTCTTTTTTTTCAGATTACAGCACTATCTCTTGCAATTCTGAGTTTTTTGGCAACCTGATAGTGACTCATTTTATGCCACTTGCCTTCTCACCATCTTTGTATGACCTTCTTACTCCACTTGTGCCTTCATTATGGTTAGATGCTCATCTTCGAATATAACCTCAAGATGGTCAGTGTCATTCTCCATCCACTAGCACGAGCGAGCACATGACAGACCGCTGCATGGTAGGAGTTTTAACCTAAAAAAAAAAAGGTTAAAAAATAAATAAACCAGCCTTATCACCTAAATTTTAGATGGTTTAAAAACTTTAAAATTCATAACCTTTTCTTCAGATGCTTCTTTCAAAAGTGTTGCAACTCTTCTGAAAAAAATGTTGGTTTCGGTTTCCATAGGGACGCGATGTTTCTCAAACATTGCATCTTTGGAAATGCAGCACCGTATCAGTCACTGGATAGAGTCTATAATAGGCTCTGGGTCTAGTGTATTGGATCACTCAATCCATTCCACTCACACATTTGATTCCCTACTCCCCGAGAGAAATAGAGAATACAGTTCTTATTCTTTTCTTTCGTTTTTTTCTCTCTTCTTTCTTTTGTATTCTTTTCTTGGCATTTGAAGGAGTTGATCGAGTCAAACCTTCCTAGCGATTGTGCTCGTTAGAGAAGGATCGGGCTGAGCCGGATTATTGTACCTTAAGGAGGAGATCGCCACAGACATACACGTAGATGGCGAATTATATTTTTAGGGCAAGATATATTATACGTCTGGATCCAAGTAAGCTCTTTTGAATCTTCTGATTTTATTCTAATAGATTATTCCTTTATAATACTTTTATAAAATAAAGATATAATAGTTTTTAGGCAAAATATTTTCAACAAACTAAGAACGTGATTCTTGATTGTACTAGAAATTCCTATATTTAAATATTTGTTTATCAAAATTTAATTTGAAAGCATAGAATTAGATTTAGCTTAATTATATAGCAATTTAAAAGCCTTATCTTCATTCATAAGGTTGTTTTCTTTACAAAAAAAGTCTTTTAAGAAAGTCATATTGCTCTGAAATTGGTGCAAACAAAATCTGCAACTTTTAAAAAATGAACAGAAAATTTTCTGCATATTTAAAATATTTGCAAAATTTTCTACATCTTCGAAAATAGTGCAGAAATTTTCTGTAGATTAAAAATCTGTGTAGAAAATTACTATAGCTTTAAATACGTGCAAATTTTCTATAGCTTTAAATTCGGTGCAGACTGTTTTCTACATCTTTAAAATCTATGGAGAGAACTCTTGCATCTTTCAAAACTGTGCATATTATTGGTTGGTTTCAAAATAGCTATTGCTGCTGCTTTGAAAAAGCGTGCATAAATTATAAAGTCACTTGTTATATTTCTTAGTATAGTAATTTAATTTTATTATTATTATATCTCTTTATTGCATTTATTTCAAAATCTAGAAGTATATTATTCAAAGCCATTAATTAACTATGTAAACATATAGGGCTAATTCTCTTGAAACTTATGTTTATAGAACAAACTAAGCAAACAAAAACTTCATAAATAGCTTCTTTTGATGATCATAGTTCAATCAAACCTGAAAAATTTAGTAAATCTTCTTTTAGAAGGTGGCAAAGCCAAGTAAAATATTGTCTTACCACATTAGGGTTATCTCTATCATAGAATTTCTTGATCCTAGACCATCATCTTGATCAACCTCTCAATCCTCTTCTAGTCCTCAATATTCTAGATCATCTAGCTCTCACCCTAAAATCCCTAAAGAAATTGATTTCCATTGCTACCTAAGACCCTTAGTGCCCTTGCTGACTCTCGATATCATGAGTACCTTCCCACCAAAATAGCTAAGGAGCTTTAGGATGCTCTTGAAGTGGAATATGGATAAGATGATGCCGGACTTGATCGGTTCGCCATATCCAAGTTTCGTAAATATGCCATGGTGGATTCCAAATTTATCAGTGTCCAAATCTATGAATTTCAAGATTTTAGAAAGGCTGAATTGATAGATTGCAATTTTTTTGAAAATTATAGAGTCCAAGCCTTGGTTGATTCTCTCCCTCCATCTTGGTCAACTTTTTCTCGTGAGTTAAGTCATAAGCAAGGCGACTTAACCCTATCAGAGATTATAAACTTTATCAGGATTGAAAAAGAGCATCGACTTAAACATAAGCCTAAATCTGATTTTGGACACAAGATAAATTTGACCAAATCAAGTCAGACCTATTTCAAACCCCGTATATTTTTTTTAAAAAAAACCCTAAAATCTTTCAAACTTTGTTTTTTCCTCCAAACCTCCTAGAAGCCATAACCGTCCAGATTAGAAGCCAAAAAGGAAGGAGACCTTCTGCTTCGTGTGTAGGTGGTCAAATCATATGGTGAAAGACTATTATTATAGAAAGACTAACCTTGGAAGAAAGGATCACCTAAACCTCAAATGAATATGGTTGAAGATGGTTCTGGATCTTCCTTCAAGTCAAAAAGTCAAAATCCTTTGGTTTTCTTTGTCCATTCTTCTAGTGATTGGTGGCCAGATTTTGAAGCTAATATTCATATATGTTTTGATCGCTTCTGGTTCTCCACCTTTCAGAAATCAAGTGGAGGAGGTATAATGCTTGGAAACGACTCCTTAACACAAGTGTTAAAAAAAGGACAAGTGGACCTAAAGATGACATCTAGAAAAACTCTAATCCTTCATGAAGCATTGTTCGTCCCCAACATTAAGAGAAATCTCATCAATGGATCTCTTCTTGTATCTAGAGGCTATAAGATTGTATTAGAATCTAATAAGCTTGTAATAACTCGTAATAACGAGTTTGTTGAAAAAGGCTTTATATCTGAAGGCCTATTCAATATGAGCGTAATTCCTAAAGATTCTAATAAAGTTCATCCTTTTATTTTAAATCTTGAATCTTCTAATTTGGTATGGTAGGCTTAGTCATGTGAATTTTGATCGGATCCATTACATGACTAACTTGAATATGATCCCTAAGATCCATCTAGATAAAAAGGTCAAATGTAAATTTGTGCTCAAGCCAAAAGTACTTGACTAACTATTAATAGAAGTTCTAACCTTCTTGACCTAATTCATAGTGATGTGTGTGACTCTACCAAAATTCCAACTTGAAGAGAAAATTATTACTTTTAACATTCATTGATGATTTCTTTTAGTATTGTTGTTGATGATTTCTACCGGTATTGTTACACATATCTAATTAAATCTAAAAATGAAGTCTTAGATAAGTTTAAAATCTATAAGGCTGAAGATGAAACCCAAACCAAGAAAACCTTTAAAAGACTTTGGTCTGATCGAGGTAGTGAAATGCCCCTATTCTATCAAGAACAAAGGATCATTCATGTGGTTACTCTTTCTAAATCCCCACAATTGAATGGTCTAGTGACATAAAAGAACCGTACCCTTATGGACATGGTTAATTCAATGTTAATCAGTTTAGGAGCACCTGAGAACTTATGGGGGGAAGCTCTTTTAACAACCTATTACATCCTAAATAGAATACCTTTTAAGGATAGTAATAAGACACTTTTTGAACTCTAGAAGGGTAGAACTCCTAAATTAGATTACCTTAAAGTTGTGGGGGTGCCTAGCTAAAGCAGGTATACTTAAATCTAAGAAGAAAAAAAATGGCCCTAAAACTATAGATGCAATATTTGTAGGGTATTTCTTAGATGGTAGCACAAATAGATTCCTTATAGTTAATTCTAAAATAAGTGACATATCTAATAACACTCTCTTCGAGGCTAGAGATGCAACTTATTTTGAAAATATTTTTTCTTTTAGAAACCAAATGACAAATCAAATTCAATCTGATCTATCATCTAACCCTAGCCTTGTTGAATCAGAGGTTCCCTATGATTTAAGAAAGGAGATAAGGTCTAACCCTGATAATGGACTTTTTGAATCTAGAAGGAGCACAAGGACTAGAAAGGAAAAGGACCTTGTGAAGGTTTTTTTACTTTTCTAGTTGAAAGTGAACCTTTCACATTTGTAGAGAAAATGTATTCACCTAATGCCCCTTGCTGGAAGGAAGCCATCAACTCTGAATTCAACTAAATTATCCAAAATCAAACCTGGGTCCTAATTGATCTTTCTTTAGGTAGTAAACTATTAGGTTGTAAGTAGGTATTCCATAGGAAGCTTAGACCTGATGGATCAATAGAAAAGTATATAGCTAGAGTAGTGGGTGTCTTAAAAGTATTGAGCTAGATCCTGTGGGTGTCTAATGTTGTCATTTCATAAAAATGGTTGATTTGGGATATTATTGTTGTTTCTCCAAACATGACTACTGCAGACTAGGTTATTTGAAATTAATGTTTCCACTCCTACTTGAATGTAGGGTATGTTCACTAAATCTCCTTCAAATCCTTAAAAAACAATCTCCTTGATGATGTATTGAATAAACTCTCAGATTTTGTAGAGTTATTTTATTCTCTAGAACTTACGTTTTGCAATTTAATGTTGATCAATTACTTGTTCTTAATTTCTCCTATTTCATTTTCTTAATGTTCAATCAAGAATTTTATTTTATTTTATTTTAGTTTTAACAATGGGTTCATAGCTTAGTGGTAGTGCAATTTGAAAAATTTGTATTAGAATTATGATTTGAATTGCTTGTGTTGTTCATAGCACTAACTTCACCCACTAATCGGTCGGGTCAAGCTTCTCCAACGACCGTGCTTGTTAGAGGAGGATCAAGCTGAGCGGCGTTGTTGTATCTTAAGACAAGATCGCCATGGACCTTCACATAGGGGGCAAATCATGTTCTTAAGGCAGTGTATATTATACGTCTCGATCCAGATAAGCTCTTTTCAATATTCTAATTTTATTCTAGTAGATTATTTCTTTATAATACTTTTATAAAATAAAGATATAATAGTTCTTAGGCAAAATATTTCCAACATGCAAACCCTATAGGGTTTGACCCGTAGGACATGCAAGGCCTAAGGAAAAAAAATTTACTTAGTATTATTGCAAATAAACTATGATACTTAAAACTTTTTAAAATGATAAACAAGTCCAACATTATTTTCAAACTTGATTCATGTTAGCTACATAATTTTTATTTCAATAAAGATCACTTCTAGGTCCTAGTTCTTTCGCTCACAACCCATAATCCCATCCACACTAAATGTTGGCGTCAAAACAAAAGCAAATAAAACTAAAAGCCCAGAAAGCCGCCTCTACCTCCAATTCGATTAAGCATAATATGCACAAAACTCAATGATCATAATATAAGATTTTCGATTTATAATTAAAGGCATGCTGAAGATTTTAAAACATATATATTTCAAAATGAATAATGCATCTGGTTAAAAGATAAAATTTCCAATCATTATATTCAATCTTTCACACTAACCTTTACGACTATGGTCACAATCGGTTCGTGGTTAGCCTCAAAAGAGTCTAGATCCTGACTACATGTTGATAGTCAACTTTAAAGACTACGCAATAGCACGTATCTGGTAGGATAGTGATTACGGGTATCGATCCACAGGGATTGAGGTACAGTTGTTTTCTTAAAAATATTTGAAAAAGAAAATTTGTGAAGAAAATTAAACTAAGGAATTTAACAAAAATGCAATTGAAGTGATATCAGTGTGAGGGGACCTAGGGCAAGGAATTCACCACTAACATCGGAACAAAGGTTATTTGTATTTTAATTTATTCTTGGATTAACATGCAAATTGGCTACAAGCCTAATAAACATTCGAATAAAATTTCACAAAAGTAATTTAGGCATAATCCATCTTTAGTTAGCATGAAATGTCTACCTAATCTAAGGTGGCAGCATATCGCATCTTCCTTAAGCATTGACTATCTTATATTTACTTAGTGATCATGAAGAACAATTGGATAAACATCATATTTAAAATCACAGAATTCAAATATGGAAGTAAAGAAATATTCATTAAGATCAAAGAAGTTTATACAATTCCAAGAACATAAATCAAAAATACAAAATCCTTAGCTCTTTGTTAGGGCTGCATCCGGCCCTAGAGAGGAGATCAAGCTTCCATGCAGTGGTGGATGGCAGTAGCGGCACAGCAACGGGCTTCCATTACGATCGGCTTCCTTTGCCTCAGCACTTTTCTATATGGGAATTCCCGAAATGCCCGAACTATTATCTCTCTTATGCACTATATGGGAAGTCACCTAAGAAGCCATGGAACCGAACCCCTCCGCCTCCATGGGATCCGCCTCCTCCTCCTTTTATTTCCGTGGGGCTTGGCCTGTGAAGAGCTTAAGGATGGATCGGGTGAGAAAGAAAGGAACGGAAGAGAAGATGAATGCCCCTTCCTTCACATCTGGTTCCCTTTTATAGGCTGCCGGCTCCTCTTATCTCATCACGTCGTGGGAAGATAAGAGCCAAGAAACTGACACGGGTGAGACGCGTAAATGATTTGATTCGGGCGCTGGAAGCAAAGGTTGCTTGATCTGATCCTCACGGGCACTTCGGAATCCACTGATGCTCGAAATGAAGCTCCCAGTTCTGTTTCCGTGAAGTCTGGGCTGCCGTTTCACCGCAGAGGAGATGCGTATCAGATTTGTTGGGAGCGAACGGAAGAAAAAATGGCACGGGATGCTAAGATTTGGTTGGTTGGCTTGATTCGGAAGAGGTGATCCAGGAGATAGTCTATGGAATCAGTCTAAAATGATGGGAGGAAGTTGGGACTCGTTGGATTCATCATGGTTGGGTGGATAGGCTGGCACTCTGTTTGAAACAGGGGATACGTGAGTGGACATGATCCGGAGAAGAATATCATGGGAAAGACGTTGGGAGGAGCTGAGAAGATAAGGATGATAGTTTTGAAGCAGGGGAGAATGCATTTGGACGTTGGGATGCTTGACAAGCGAGATGAAGACTGGATCAACATGACGTGAGGCTGGATATGGCACGGGATGCGGAAGAAGCTAGGATCCGGTTCTAACATGTGAAGCTTGGGAATCTAGTTGGGATAAAGATTGGTTGGTTTGGGAGGAAGTTTGGATTCAGCTGGGTCTTGGTTCCGAACGGGAGAAGATCACGAACGGGATGTGGGCTGCGGAGGACGTGGATCATGCACGCGTGAGCTTCTTCCGTGATGCTCGGCATGACTAGAAAACAGGGAATTCGGATGATGGTTGAGAGGAAACCGTGGACTAAGTTGGGATGCTCATGGGATAAGGATGAGATGAGATGGAGTCAATCCGGAAGTTGGGAGGAAGGAACTCGGGATGAGCGTGATTCGGAATGGGATACGGCTGGGAGCGCATGGGAGCTGTCCGCGAAAGGGAATGGTTGGATAGTTGGGATCTTTGTTCTTCCGTGGCGGATGCAGGGGATTGGAGTTTATCCGGGTTGTATTTGGACGTGGAGATCACTTGGGATCCGGCTTTGGCATATGGATTAACGAGATGAAGGCTGGGATTCATCACAGATGAAAGCGGTTCTAGTTTTTGAAAATGGGAGGGAAGGAATGACGTGGAGGAAGATGGTGTTCTTTGTTCCAACGCATGGGAAAAACAATGGGTTTGAGAGGAGTGGAGTTGGATGACGTGGATGCAGGATGAATGGCTGAGATGGGATGAGGCTTTGGGATCCGTGCAACTAGATGGTATGCTTTGAGATATGAGAAATAAATAATTGAAGGGATTTTATTATTTTTTGAAATTAAAATTGGATCATTGGAATGAGTGGGAAGAAATTTAGGTGATCTTGTAATGAGTCATGAATTAATGGGAAGCACTGTGTTTTGAAGAAGAGTTCTTGGAGTCGACTCCGGAGGTTGCGAAATTGTGAAATGATGCAATGTCAATTTAGGCTTTACCTAATTAAGCTTGACTCGACCTGCATACATTAAGCTCAATCAGTAAATAATCAAATCAAACTTGAATTACCTTTGATAATTTATTAAAATGCAATGATGAAGGTAATACATTTTTTTTAGTTAAATTTACAAAATATGTGAATTAAAATAATGATAAGTGCCATGAATAAGATATTAGTTTATGCATTATTTAGCACTTATCACACCCCCAATCTACATTTTGCTAGTCCTCGAGTAAAATAAAAAAAACTAACTCATTTTCGCAGGAATCGCGATTGCATTTACCGTATGCAATAAGGCTTTAAACCCCTAGGTGACCCTAGTGGACGAGTTTTGTCTCGTGAGGGTTTCCGGCTCAGATACCCACAAACTGCTGTCTCTACTTAAAAAATTTATTTTATTGTTTTATAAAATCTAATTTCAAATGCATAAGTGTCAAGAATTTCAAAAGTACACAAAGTTTTAATTACTACTAAATTCACTTCTTCTTCTTTTTTTTTAATAGTGGATTAGATAGGTATGATTCATTAGGACTCAAGGTTGCTACTAGACTTAACAACATCATGTTGAACTTAACCCTTAGAAGTGCAGGCCATGTGTGTTGTGAAATTCCAAAGTAAAAATTATCTTACAACTCGCTAAAAGAACTTTTAAAAATAACTCAAATTGACTTACTGCTGACTAGTCATTGAGCTTTTTAGATTTTATATACTTTGTATGTTTATCATGTCAGCACTAAGGCATAGAAATTAATTTTTTTTTTGAGATAAACTTATTTAAAAATACAAAAATGTGAAAAATTTCTTCAAAAATTCAAATCCTATACCCCCCAACCTAGATCAGACATTGTCCTCAATGTTTATTTATTTTTTTTACTTTAAACATATTATATTAATATATATTTTTTTATTGTTTTTTTATTATTTTTATTTTGGATGAAAATATGCTGCATATGGAGGATAGAAGCATTGTACCTTAGTTGCATCAGTAATATGAGGACACCTGAAAAAAAATGTGACAAGAAAATATGCAAAAATAACCTATGAAAATTGGGTTGCCTCCCAACAAGCGCTAAGTTTAACGTCTTCAGCCAGACGCAGTACATTCTTAATTATCCCGATAAATAGGATCCATCAAATCAAGGAATTCAATCAACTGTCCATCTGCAACACATTCTATATAAGGTTTCAGCCTCTGACCATTGACGTTCAGGATACGACCATCACCAATGTTCTGAATTTCTACCGCACCATGAGGAAAAACTTTTCTAACTAAAAATGGACCATCCCACCTAGAGCGAAGTTTACCAGGGAAGAGACGCAATTTGGAATTGAATAGCCAAACCTTTTGATTAGGCTTGAAAGACTTACGGTTAATGTATTTGTCATGGAAAGCTTTAGTCCTTGCCTTATATATTTTGGCATTTTCATACGCCTCATTGCGTAACTCTTCCAGCTCGTTCAATTGAAGTTTCCGGTTAGAACCCGCTGATGCCATATCGAAGTTAAACTTTTTAATGGCCCAAAAAGCTCTATGCTCAAGTCTACGGGTAAGTGACAAGCTTTTCCAAAAATCAGTCGATAAGGAGACATGCCAATAGGAGTCTTATAGGCAGTACGATAAGCCCAGAGAGAATTGTTTAATTTTTGAGACCAATCTTTCCTATCAGGGCGTATTGTTTTCTCTAAGATGTGTTTTATCTCCCTATTGGAAACTTCAACTTGTCCACTTGTTTGGGGATGGTACGGGATGGCAACTTTGTGGGTGATTGAGTATTTACGATCCAAAGCTTCAAAAGATCGGTTGCAGAAATGTGATCCCCATCACTAATGATAGCTCGGGGTGTGCCAAAGCGACTAAATATATTTGTTTGTAAAAACTTAATCACAACCTTATGATCATTAGTTCTAGTGGCAACCGCTTCTACCCACTTCGAGACATAGTCAACCCCGACAAGAATATACTCAAAACCAAAAGAACGTGGGAAAGGGCCCATGAAGTCAATACCCCAGACATCGAAAATTTCTATAATTAAAATGGGGTTGAGTGGCATCATATCTCTACGGGTGATTGTAATTCGCTGGCATCGCTCACAAGCCCGACAAAAATTGTGAGCATCTTTGAACAAGGAGGGCCAATAGAATCCACTTTGTAAGACTTTAGCTGCAGTTTTTCTGCCCCCAAAATGTCCTCCGCAGGCTTGGGTATGACAAAAATCAAGAATACTCTGAAATTCACATTCCGGCACACATCGACGGATTACTTGATCAGGACAGTACTTAAACAGATCGGGGTCATCCCAAAGGTAGAACTTAACTTGCGAAAAGAATCGATCCTTGTCCTGCTTGGACTAATGATCGGAAATTTGTCCTATGGTAAGATAGTTCACTATGTTGGCAAACCATGGTATTTTTACTTGTTGTACCTCAAACAATTGCTCATCTAGAAAGGAGTCATGAAGTGGTGAAATATTATGAGGAGGTTCAAGAACGATTCTGGACAAATGGTCCGCTACAACATTTGTGGTATCTTTCTTATCACGAATTTCTAGATTAAATTTCTGTAACAACAGGATCCATCGAATTAGGCGAGGCTTGGTGTCCTTCTTTGAAGGGAGGTACCGGAGAGCAGAATGATCAGTGAATACAATAACCTTGGATCCTAGGAGATATGATCGAAACTTGTCTAAGGCAAACACTACCGCTAGTAATTCTTTCTCAGTAGTGGTGTAGTTCAATTGCGCATCTGAGAGTGTTTTACTGGCGTAGTAGATGACATGAGGTAACTTCTCTAGCCGTTGCCCTAAAACCGTCCGATGGCATAGTCAGAAGCATCACACATAAGTTCGAATGGAAGGGTCCAATTGGGAGGTTGTATGACAGGTGCTGTAGACAACTTAGATCGGAGTTTTTCAAAGGTCTCTTTACATGCTTCATCAAAGACAAAGGGTGTATCCTTGGCAAGGAGATTGCACAAGGGCCTAGAGATTTTGCTGATGTCTTTAATGAAGCGACGGTAAAAACCAGCATGGCCAAGAAAAGAACGGATTTGTTTTACAGATTTGGGTGGAGGAAGATTAGAAATAAGATCAACTTTTGCTTTATCTACCTCAATACCCCTTTTGGACACAATGTGTCCCAAGACTATACCCTCTTGAACCATGAAATGGCTCTTTTTCCAACTTACTATTAGATTGGTCTCCTTACATCTTTTCAGAACCAGTGCTAAATTATTGAGACAATCATCGAATGAGGGACCAAAAATTGAAAAATCATCCATGATACTTCCAGAAATTTTTCTACCATGTCAGAAAAAATTGCCATCATGCATCGTTGAAATGTCGCAGGTGCATTGCATAATCCAAATGGCATTCTCTAGCGTGAAGGGGTCTCAAGCAAGTGCTCATTGGTGGAAAGACCGGCAGCAACGACGGATCTCTCTTATTGGCAACAGCAACCGACCCCGAATCGATTAGGGTCCTTTTCCGCTGATTGACACTGATCGTTGCGCCGCTCGGCCGGCGTTTTTCCCCCTATCAGGTAAGGCGGTATCGATCGATTTCTCCATCCCATTCATGGAAGGGGGAAGTAGAAGGACGAATAACCAACTGTAGGGCTTGGTCAAATCGATCGACCAGGGAAGGATACGGGAAAAGGTCAAACTCCATATCATTTTTTTCCTCAGTTGTTGGAGGCGTTAAGTGGTCAGATCTTTCCTCCCGTACAAGTGCTACCCCTCGATTCATTCGCCTGGCTCAGTCATCATCACTCGCGCTCGATCTACCTTGTACGGAGTCCCCAGCAGGTCCTTGGACCCTAAACAGCCATTCATACGGAAGGAGCAAAGATGTATGAACCCAGTGACCCTCCCATCCTTGGATAGCTGATAGCTCTCAGGATGGATTTAAAGCTTCCGTGGGCGATCTCCGAATCTCTAACTTTGAAGGATTGGAAGTTTGATCGACAGCATAGTCAAGTATTCGAATCTCTTATCGGTCGGGAGTGAGTTGTGAATTCTGGTGATCCGGCTTGTGATCTTCGATCTAAGATATTTGAAATAAAGATCCAGATAGAATTGTTGGCTTTCTCAATCGCTTTCTCGGCCAGAAGAGCAGCTCCTAATTCCCTAAGCCCCAATGGGGAATACCTAAAACAACAGCTGCTTAAGAAAGAGCTCCAAGCCGAGTTGATACAACATCTGCCATCAATGAAAGTAGGTCCGAAAGCAACAAAGGCCCAAGCACTGAAGTAAATGTCCCAAATGGACATGTGAAAGTGGTTTTCTCTTGATCATCGGGATACACGACCACTTGGTTATATCCAGAATAACCATCTAGGAAACAGTAGAAACCCTGACCGGCTAACCTTTTAAATATTTGGTCAATAAATGGCAAAGGAAAATGGTCCTTCCTAGTCATGGAGTTTAACTTCCTATAGTCAATGCAAACACGCCAGCTAGTGGTCGTGCGTGCGGGCATCAACTCTCCTTCCGCATTTTTAACCGTAGTAATGCCCAACTTCTTTGGTACTACTTGAGTCGAACTCACCCAGTTGCTATCAGAGATAGGGTAAATGATTCCGACATCTAGCAACTTTACTACTTCTTTCTTGACTACCTCTTTCATGTTTGGGTTGAGTCTCCTTTGCATTTCACGGGTCGGTTTTGCATCTTCTTCTAGGTGAATGCGATGCATGCAAATGGATGGGTCAATCCCCTTCAGATCAGTCACGGACCATCCAATTGCATGTTTGTGTTCTCCGAGTACACTCAAAAGTTAACTCTCCTGTTTGTCAGACAAGTCAGCCGCGATGATTACAGGTAGGGTATATTCGGATCCTAGAAAAGCATACTTAAGGGTTACCGGAAGTGGCTTTAACTCAAGTTTGGGAGGGGACTCGATGGAGGGGCACTGTGGCGTACTAGAAAGGGTAGGAAGAGGTTCATATCGGATATACCAAGGATGAAAATTTATGGGAGATGGATTGTCAAGTAGGACATTGACTTCTTCTATGGCCTTGTTTAAATCAAAATTATCAATGTCAAAATAGGCTAAACATGCTTCCAAAGGGTCATCTGCCAGAATATAGGAAAGGGCTTCTTCTACAAGGTCGTCCATTTTGTCTACTAGGAAGCACTCATCTTCTCTTGCAGGTTGATCAGAGGCGTGGAATACATTCAGTTTGACTTTCATGTTCCCAAAAGATATATCCATCACCCCAGTTTTACAGTTAATACATGCATTGGCTGTAGCTAGGAAGGGACGACCAAGAATCATAGGGATCTATTTCTTAAGGTTCGGCACAGGTTCCATATCAAGGACGATGAAATCAACTGAAAAATAAAATTTATCTACCTTGACTAGGACATCTTCCATTGTTCCTTGTGGTATTTTGACAGATCGATCAGCCAATTGCAGGGACACCGAAGTAGGCTTTAGTTTACCTAATCCGAACTTCTCATAGACTGAATAAGGAAGAAGATTAACACTTGCCCCTAAATCTAATAGTGCACGATCAATCGAATTGTCTCCTACCACACAAGAGATGGTAGGTGCACCAGGATCCTTGAACTTAGGAGGGGTTTTGTGTTGGAGGATGGAGCTCACTTGTTCAGTTAGAAAGACCTTTTTAGGCACATATGTCCTAGATTTTCGTTTCTGGGTACAAAGGTCTTTGAGAAATTTGGCATACGATGGAACTTGTTTTATGGCATCAAGGAGAGGGAGGTTGATTTTGACTTGTTTGAATACCTCCATTATTTCTTCCAATGAAGTTCCTTTCATGCCAAAGGGAGAAGGTGCTTTCAGACATTGAGGAAAAGGGGCCTTCGATGTAAAGGTGTGGTCGATACTGGGTTCGATGGCGACCTAGAGGAGTTTGGGATCTCTTTAGGCATAGTCATACTCCTATCTTCATTTTTCTTATGTTCTTTTTCTCCAACCTTATTGTCCACTACGCGTCCGCTTCTTAAGGTAGTCATGGCATTAGCTTGTTCATGGTGAACATCATTCGGGTGAGTCTCTTGAGCCATGTATTGCCTTTTGGGTTACTCACTGGTTGGCTTGGAAGCTTGCCTTCCTCTCTTTTATTTAGTGCACTTGCTAGCTGCCCTAGCTGGGTTTCTAATTTGGCAATAGACTGGGTATGGGAGTGCAACAATTGTGTATTGGCTTCGAGTCCTTAAAGGGCAGTCAAAACTTTTTGCTCAAAAGCCATATCTCTTTGGGATGTTGGAGGAGGGACATGTTGAAATTGTGAATAGTGAGTAGGAGGACGGTTCAGATGAACATTCTAGAATGGTTGAAAGTTTTGGGAATAAGGTTGGGAAGTATTGGAAGTCTGCTGCTTCCAAGAGAAGTTTGGATGGTTGCGCCATTCCGGGTTATAAGTGTTAGAATATGGTTCATTACCCGGTCGGGACTGTGTTTGGGCAGCATTTACTTGCTCTTGCACAAATTCAAGAAATTGTGCTGCCGAAGGGCACTCAAAAACAGTATGAGACGGACTAGAACAGAGAGCACACACTTGTGCTTGGGGAAAGTTCGGAAGCTGTTCTTTAGACATTAGCTGGTCCAATTTGCGGAATAGTGCATCTACTTTGTCAGATAGACCTATGGGCTGGCTAACTTCATATATGGTCCCTTTTCTTTGAGAAATCGGGGGTGCTTGACGAGCGGAGGAGGCATGGTGGAGAGAATTTTCATTAAGGTTTTCAAACATCTGCCATGCCTCATGCTCACTCTTAAGCATGAAACTTCCCCCACACGAAGCATCAACCATCTGACGGTTTCGTTTAGACAACCCGTCATAAAAGCATTGCACTAATTGCCATTTGGGTATTTGATGATGCGGGCATTTTCGGAGTAAGTCTCTAAATTTTTCCCATGTTTCATGAAATTCTTTTTCGTCAGATTGGGAGAAGCTCGTGATCGCACGCCTAAATTGGTTCATTCTTCCTATAGAAAAATATTTTTTTCAGAAATTCATGTTGCATTTGAGCCCAAGAGAGAATAGAATTGGCTTCTAATGAATGGAGCCACTGTTTAGCTCTATCCTTAAGAGAGAAAGGGAACAACCTAAGTTTCAGAGCATCATCAGTGAAGTTCTAAATTTTGACAGTGGTACAAATCTCAAGGAACTCATCTAAATGTTTGTATGGGTCTTCATTATTGAGTCCATAAAAAGAGGAAAGCATTTGGATGACACTAGACTTAATTTCAAACTACATAGCAGCAGTGGTATCAGGTAGTCGAATACAAGATGGAGAGGTATAAATGGAAGGAGTGAAGTACTCCTTTAACAGTTTGCGTTGCTCTTCAGCCATCTCGACAAGTGGTGTAGATCCTATGGTTCTATAGGTATGGATTTCGGCTCGAAGGGTCCTAATAGAACGCTCTATTTCAGGGTCAAAAGGTACTAATTTTGGAGATCTGGAACGACACCCTAGCATGCACTAAAGCTTGTTGGATCAGTCAAGTACAGTCAAGCATGCACTAAAGAAAAAACAAATCAAATCCTTGGGTTTACCCTAAAATCACTAGACAGCTCCTAACTGGTTTGAAGAGGGCACCTAAGCCTCCAATCCGGTCTAATGAACTGAGTTGACCAAATAAGCTCCCAGGTAAGTGGGAGGGTCACGATGCGTTGCCAAGGTCCCACTTAAAAACCACTTGCCTCGAACAGATGAACTGTCTCCCTTAGGACAAAGCTTGCCTAGACATCAATTGAGCCACAGAGCGAAATTGGTGCAACTTTCGGTGATCTTCGTCCTATTGAGCTCGAATGTCCCTAGGGGCCAACGTCTAATTGATTTTAATTAAAGTGATAGCTATATGCGAATTGGTTCACCTAATTTGGGCAAGAATCTGGTGATGAAATCCAGTTCTTATCTTGTTGGGGTGATTGCCCTTACTATGTGTGGATTAATTGGTGTATGTGTATCAAGCATACATTCACACTTTTACTGAAATTAAAATCAAACAATCACCACAATATTTCAGGCTAATTGGGAATCAATTTAAATAAGAAAGGTTCAGATGTTACCAAAGAAAATTTTTCCAGCAATTTTTTTATTTTAAAGCAAACCTTTACAGCATTCTTTTTCCAGTAGTTCCCTTTTTGATCGCCCCAGATTTTCTCTTCGATTCCTGATCAAATAATACCAAAATAAAAATCAAGAATTAGTAAGAAAGAAGAAAGGGGATAATTAAAGTAACAAAAATAGAAAATATTTTTATTTTATTTTAGAGATATATATATTTATTATTATTTTTTTAAATTTTTTTTATATATATGAGAAGAAAGATAACTATACTAACAATCTCCGGCAACGGCGCCAAAAATTGATAGTCAACTTTAAAGACCACGCAATAGCATGTATCTGGTAGGATAGAGATTACGGGTATCGATCCACAAGGATTGGGGTACAGTTGTTTTCTTAAAAATATTTGAAAAAGAAAATTTGTGAAGAAAATTAAACTAAGGAATTTAACAAAAATGCAATTAAAGTGATATCAGTGTGAGGGGACCTAGGGCAAGGAATTCACCACTAACATCGGAACAAGGGTTATTTGTATTTTAATTTGTTCTTGGATTAACATGCAAATTGGCTACAAGCCTAATAAGCATTCGAATAAAATTTCACAAAGGTAATTTAGGCATAATCTATCTTTAGTTAGCATAAAATGTCTACCCTAATCTAAGGTGGCAGCACATCGCATCTTTCTTAATCATGGACTATCTTATATTTACTTAGTGATCATGAAGAACAATTGGATAAACATCATATTTAAAATCACAAAATTCAAATATGGAAGTAAAGAAATATTCATTAAGATCAAAGAAGTTTATACAATTCCAAGAACATAAATCATAAATACAAAACCCTTGACCCTTTGTTAGGGCTGCATCCGGCCCTAGAGAGGAGATCAAGCTTCCATGCAGTGGTGGATGGCAGTAGCGGCACAGCAACGGGCTTCCATCACGATCGGCTTCCTCTGCCTCATCACTTCATTTTTCTATATGGGAATTCCCGAAATGCCCAAACTATTATCTCTCTTATGCACTCTATGGGAAGTCACCTAAGAAGCCATGGAACCGAACCCCTCCGCCTCCATGGGATCCGTCTCCTCCTCCTTTTATTTCCGTGGGACTTGGCCTGTGAAGAGCTTAAGGATGGATCGGGTGAGAAAGAAAGGAACGGAAGAGAAGATGAATGCCCCTTCCTTCACATCTGGTTCCCTTTTATAGGCTGCCGGCTCCTCTTATCTCATCACGTCGTGGGAAGATAAGAGCCAAGAAACTGACACGGGTGAGACGCGTAAATGACTTGATTCGGGCGCTGGAAGCAAAGGTTGCTTGATCTGATCCTCACGGGCACTTCGGAATCCACTGATGCTCGAAATGAAGCTCCCAGTTCTGTTTCCTTGAAGTCTGGGCTGCCGTTTCACCGCAGAGGAGATGCGTATCAGATTTGTTGGGAGCGAACGGAAGAAAAAATGGCACGGGATGCTAAGATTTGGTTGGTTGGCTTGATTCGGAAGAGGTGATCCAGGAGATAGTCTATGGAATCAGTCTAAAATGATGGATTGATGGGAGGAAGTTGGGACTCGTTGGGACTCGTTGGATTCATCATGGTTGGGTGGATAGGCTGGCACCCTATTTGAAACAGGGGATACGTGAGTGGACATGATCCGGAGAAGAATATCATGGGAAAGACGATGGGAGTAGCTGAGAAGATAAGGATGATAGTTTTGAAGCAGGGGAGAATGCATTTGGACGTTGGGATGCTTGACAAGCGAGATGAAGACTGGATCAACATGATGTGAGGCTGGATATGGCACGGGATGCGGAAGAAGCTAGGATCCGGTTCTAACATGTGAAGATTGGGAATCTAGTTGGGATAAAGATTGGTTGGTTTGGGAGGAAGTTTGGATTCAGCTGGGTCTTGGTTCCGAACGGGAGAAGATCACGAACAGGATGTGGGCTGCAGAGGACGTGGATCATGCACGCGTGAGCTTCTTCCGTGATGCTCGGCATGACTGGAAAACAGGGAATTCGGATGATGGTTGAGAGGAAACCGTGGACTAAGTTGGGATGCTCATGGGATAAGGATGAGAAGAGATGGAGTCAATCCGGAAGTTGGGAGGAAGGAACTCGGGATGAGCGTGATTCGGAATGGGATACGGCTGGGAGCGCATGGGAGCTGTCCGTGAAGAAAGGGAATGGTTGGATAGTTAGGATCTTTGTTCTTCTGTGGCGGATGCAGGGGATTGGAGTTTATCCGGGTTGTATTTGGACGTGGAGATCACATGGGATCCGGCTTTGGGATATGGATTAACGGGATGAAGGCTGGGATTCATCACAGATGGAAGCGGTTCTAGTCTTTGGAAATGGGAGGGAAGGGATGACGTGGAGGAAGATGGTGTTCTTTGTTCCAACGCATGGGAAAAACAATGGGTTTGAGAGGAGTGGAGTTGGATAACGTGGATGCAAGATGAATGGCTGAGATGGGATGAGGCTTTGGGATCCGTGCAACTAGATGGTATGCTTTGAGATCTGAGAAATAAATAATTGGAGAGATTTTATTATTTTTGAAATTAAAATTGGATCATTGGAATGAGTGGGAAGAAATTTAGGTGATCTTGTAATGAGTCATGAATTAATGGGAAGCACTGTGTTTTGAAGAAGAGTTCTTGGAGTCGACTCCGGAGGTTGCGAAATTGTGAAATGATGCAGTGTCAGTTTAGGCTTTACCTAATTAAGCTTGACTCGACCTGCATACATTAAGCTCAATCAGTAAATAATCAAATCAAACTTGAATTACCTTTGATAATTTATTAAAATGCAATGGTGAAGGTAATACATTTTTTTTAGTTAAATTTACAAAATATGTGAATTAAAATAATGATAAGTGCTATGAATAAGATATTAGTTTATGCATTATTTAGCACTTATCACATGTCATCCATCAGTAAATGTTAATGATCGCCCCACTTGAGGCTCAAAAAGAACTAGCTCTAAAATCACATGGCAAATATGCCTGCGGTAGCATGTATCAGTGATCGCCTTACTGGTGTGGCCCAAAAGAGAACTAGCTTCTGAATACAACATGTTGTCAACCAGCATGCATTAATGATTATCCTACTGGAGGGCCAAAAGGAGACTAGATAGTAAACCATATGATCATAGTCAAACTAGAGAGGATACATCACAACCCATAAAATCAATAATATTCTAATGCAGTAAAACTGTAGTTCATGACCCTAAAATTTATTTCATGCTTAATCCAGTAATTCAAGATTTACATGTACAAAGCATACATAACATCAATTATAAATTTGTATAAATATTATCTATTATTAAATTTTAATACTTGGATAATATTTATAGGTCAAGTTATTCATAATATTTTCCCCCCCTTCTTGCACTCAGTCGGGTCATCATTGTGGGCCTCATCAGACCCACTTTACACCCACCAAATTCACAGTTGGGCCCAACAGATCTGGCCCTGTTTTCACTTGCCCATCAGGCCACATCCGAGCCCGATCTGGTCCAGTTCCTTGCAGCAGGCCGCCAGCCCAGCCCACGTGCTGTACTGTAGCACGGTCCAAGCCCAATTGACCGCAGATCCTTCTACTGGCCCGATTCAGCATCTTCTTCAGCCCATTCCAGAAATTCAGAAGGTTTTTGTGCTGCAGCCCCGGGTCTACGGTTCCAGCTAACTTCGCCCAGTACTGACTTCGTGTTCGAGACTCCACGAGCAGACGATTCTGGTCAACTGCATTCACCACAGGTAATAGGTTCTTCCTCCTTTGGGCTTGCTTAACTAAATATGTTCTAGTTCTCTTGCATGACAGCCCTATTTTGAAACTTATTTTCTTGTCAAACTGCAAAACCTAGAACATTTTCCACCACACCCGTCCTACCTACCAATTAAATCTAAATATTAAATTAGCACACCTTAGTGTCAGGACATCATCAACATCCATAGATCATATTACTTTTAGACTTTGAATGACTGTAAAACGTGTTTGCAACCTAACTTCTTATAGTGACTAATTTTCTACTTTAATTCTGAAACAACCAAAGTACAAATTAGTAACATTTAATTTTAAGTTATTTTTTTGTGAAAAGTTGCTGATTTCCGAATTCATAGTAGGTTGCATTAGTGGGTTGCATCAGTAGGTTGTCCTGCATTACCTTTGGACAATTAGGGTTCATTAGTAGTATTGCATATCATATTACCAACTAGAGTAGTTCCTGTATGCCCACCCGTAGTGGTAGAGAGTACCTCCTCACTGACTCCCAGACCCCTTCATCCACCATGGACCCCAGAGTCATACAAGATATTCTGGAACAATTAGCTGCAATACGAGCTGATAACGATGAATTCAAACGTGAGATCCGTGCTCAAATACAACACCTTAGGACTCCGGAACCATCATCCCCAATCGCAGCTTACCCCGAGTTTGGTTTGACCACACCGCCTGCAGCTTTTCCCCATCTCCCTAGGAACCAACATCATCCTGATCACCAGCGCGATCTTGACGAGAGATTACTTCGTACCGTGCGAGTAGAAGCCCCCACATTTGCTGGTCAATTAGAGCCGAGCGTGTACCTTGATTGGAGAGCAGCCATGGATAATTATTTTGAGTGGTACGATATGACTGAAGATAGAAAAGTGCGGTTTGCCAAAATGAAGCTTATTGGGCAAGCTCACTGGTACTGGCATAACGTTGAACATCGGCGTGAGACCCAGAGGCTTCCACGCATCACCACTTGGGAGGATATGAAAGAAAAACTGAATGAGAAGTATCTGCCATTCTCTTACCGACAACGCCTTATGGATAGGTGGCAGAAACTAACTCAAGGAACTTCAACTGTTGCCGATTACATTGCACAATTTGAGGAGTTTCACATGAGGTGTGGTGTAATCGAAGAGGAGACTGTTACTCTTTCTAGGTTTCGAGCTGGACTCCGTGAGGAGATCCAGAAAGAATTGATCCTCCGAGAGATTACTACCCTTGGCCAGGCATACCAATTGGCTCAAGACGTGGATAGTTTTTTACGAGTCCCTGTGGTGAGACGTACCGACTCTCGATTCTTACCCCCAGGAGCCCGACCTAACCAAAGCAATCTCCCACAACCCAGACCACTCTCCAACCATCCTTCCCAGCCCGGTTCTAGCCAAACACCGACTAGGATGTTCCCGGTGCCTGCTCAAAGTACATCAACTGATAAAGAAAAAGGCATATTAGGGTCCAACCCGCCCTTAAGAAACCAAACCCAGTGTTTCAGGTGCCAAAAGTTTGGCCATATTGCGTCCCAATGTAATGCCAAGACCTATTTAATGACTGAACTGGAAGCAGGAACCCAAGATACTGAATGTGTCGAAGAAGTCTATGAACCAAACATCGAGGATTTTGTAGATGACTTTGGAGACGAAAAGACTGGGTTAGAGTTTGTTCAGACTGAATACCAAAATGAGCCCACTGATAGGAATGACCAAAACCATAGGCTCCATGTGGTTAGGTGCACACTAGCCCAAACAAAGATCGAACAAGACTGGCGAAGAACCTCCCTATTTTATACACTTATTAAGATCAATGGTAAAACATGCAAAATCTTATTTGATAGCGGGAGTTGCATCAATGCCATTGCGTCTGGAGTTGTTTCTCGCCTTGGCCTGAAATCTACCCCTCATCCTAATCCATATAAAGTAGCCTGGGTAGATAAGACGTCCATTTCGGTTTCAGAAAGATGCCTTGTCCCGATTCAATTCCTATCTTATAAAGACGAGATTTGGTGCGACTGCCTTCCGATGGACGTAGGTCAAGTCATTCTAGGAAGACCTTGGTTATACGATAGGGACGTCACACTTCATGGTCGATCAAATTCGTGTAGTTTTATGTTCCAGGGTCGGAAAATTATACTGAATTCATTACCTCCTAGAGAACCCGGCCCTGAGAAGAAGGGTGCTACGCCACAAAAAGATGAGTCACTTCACATCATTACTTCGAAAGAGGTAATGAAAGATATCGAAAGCCATTCACCTGTATTCGCTCTTGTGGCTAGAGTTATCAATGTGGAGTCAAATGCCGAACATCCGGCCGCCGTAGTTCCTCTGTTGGAGGAGTTTCACTCTGTCTTCCCCACTGATCTTCCAGAGGCACTCCCTCCAATGCGTGATATCCAGCACGTAATTGATCTCATTCCTGGAGCGTCACTGCCAAATCTTCTCCACCATAGACTCAATCCAAACGAGCACACTGAACTGAAACGCCAAGTTGACGAACTCGTCACTCGAGGGTATATTCGTGAGAGTTTGAGTCCCTGTGTTGTACCTGCACTCCTCACTCCCAAGAAAGATGGCTCTTGGAGGATGTGCGTCGATAGCCGTGCTATCAATAAAATCACGGTAAAGTATCGTTTTTCCATTCCTAGGCTGGACGACCTTTTAGACTATATGTCTGGTGCTACAGTTTTTTCCAAGATCGACCTAAAGAGTGGGTACCACCAGATTCGGATTCGTCCTGGGGATGAATGGAAAACAGCATTCAAAACCAAAGATGGACTCTACGAATGGTTAGTAATGCCTTTCGGATTAACAAATGCTCCAAGTACTTTTATGAGGGTGATGACACAGATCTTTCGACCTTTCTTGAACAAATTTGTCGTTGTATACTTTAATGACATCCTCATTTATAGTCAAACTCAAGAGCTCCATCTCTCACACCTAAGGCAGGTTTGTGAAGTCCTGCGGAGAGAAAGCTTCTTTGCAAACCCTAAGAAGTGTGCCTTCCTGACTGATCACGTCACTTTCTTAGGGTTCATAGTATCTTCCAAGGGTGTCTCCGCTGATCCAGAAAAAGTAAGCGCGATAGTCGATTGGCCTGAGCCCAAGACCTTAGCCGAAGTACGCAGTTTTCATGGTCTGGCTACTTTCTATCGTCGCTTCATTAGGAATTTTAGTTCAATAATGTCTCCCATCACAGATTGCATGAAGAAAGGAGACTTTATCTGGACTAAGTCGGCATCCCAAGCATTTAAAGATATTAAGCATAGGATGACCGAAGCACCTGTCTTGCGCCTCCCTGATTTCACTAAGGTATTCGAGGTCGCATGTGATGCCTCTGGCGTTGGCATAGGTGGTGTGTTAAGCCAAGAAGGTCACCCTGTCGCGTTCTTTAGCGAAAAGTTAAGTGACGGCAGGTTGCGTTATTCCACCTATGATAAGAAATTCTATGCGGTAGTACAAACTTTGCGACATTGGCGACACTATTTGCTACCGCAAGAATTTGTCCTGTATTCAGACCATGAGGCTTTAAAGTATCTCAATTCTCAAAAGAAATTAAACCTTCGACATGGCCGATGGATTGAGTTTCTACAAGCCTATACTTTTGTGCTGAAACATAAAGCTGGAGTTGAGAATAAGGCTGCTGATGCGCTCAGTCGACGGATCTTCCTCCTATCCATGATGAGCACTGAAGTAATTGGTTTTGAAAGGATCAGGGAACAATATACCACCTGTCCCGATTTTAGTAATGTATACCTGACCTTATGAGATGGAGTAGAGAGAGAGCACGATGATTTCTTTTTACACGATGATTATCTCTTTCGCTCCGACCGTTTGTGTATTCCTCGAACTTCTTTGAGAGATTTTCTAGTATGGGAAGTACACGCTGGAGGACTGTCTGGGCATTTCGGGAGAGACAAAACCATTGAGATGGTGGAGAGACGTTTCTTCTGGCCGAGTCTCAAGAGAGACGTGGCCAAGATCGTCGCTCAGTGCCGCACATGTCAATTAGCCAAACAACGTAAACAGAACACTGGGCTTTACACTCCACTACCTGTTCCTGATTGTCCGTGGCAAGATGTTAGCATGGATTTTGTGTTAGGGCTTCCACGTACCTCGACCAAACACGATTCCATTTTTGTAGTAGTGGATCGATTCTCTAAAATGGCTCATTTTCTTCCATGTTCTAAGACTTCTGATGCTTCTAGAATTGCGAAACTCTATTTTGACGAAGTCGTTAGACTCCATGGTCTTCCTAAATCTATTGTATCCGATAGGGATGTTAAATTTATGAGCTATTTTTGGAAAACTCTTTGGCACATGATGGGTACCAAGTTAAAATTTTTCTCTGCCTATCATCCCCAAACTGATGGCCAGACCGAAGTTGTCAACCGAAGCCTAGGGAGTCTTCTCAGATGTCTGGTAGGTGAGCATACTAGGACTTGGGATCTCGTGTTACCAACTGCCGAGTTTGCATATAATAGTTCGGTCAATAGGACCATAGGCATGAGTCCGTTTGAAGTGGTGAATGGTTATAAACCTAGACAACCCATAGACTTGATTCCCATGTCTCATCAACATAGAGTCTCTGAGTCTGCACAATCATTTGCTTCACACCTGCATTCATTGCATCAGGAGATCAGCAAACTTATTCACTCTAATAACTTAAAATATAAATCCTTTGCTGATTTGCACCGACGTTATAAAGAATTAAATGTAGGTGATTCAGTCATGGTAAGAATTAGACCTGAACGAATTCCTTCGGGGACGTTCAAAAAGTTGCAATCTCGTAGTGCGGGCCCATTTAAAGTCCTAAAGAAAATCAGTTCGAATGCGTATGTTGTAGATCTTCCTGAAGACTATGGGATTAGTGCGACATTTAATATTGAAGATTTAGTCCCATACAAGAAATCAACATTCATTCCTTCTGACCCTTTTGTTGATACATCCACTGTTGTTGATCACCCTGCTCTAGCACCTGCTAGTGAGCCTCCACCTCCACAGTTTCATGCACGCAGAGAACACATAGAACATATATTAGATGAGCAGGTTATATCTACCAGGAGAGGAAGCTACCAACGTTACCTTATTCGGTGGAAAGGTCGACCCGAATCAGATGTGTCGTGGATTTCGCGAGCTGAGTTGCAGCGCATTGACCCGGATCTTCTGGAGCAGTACGACAGCCGACCCGATTTACACTCGACGGGGTCGAGTTTTTCTCACCCGGGAGGAGTTGATGGGGACATCAGCTAGGTCTCCATTTTATTTGCATATTTGCTTATTGTTATGTCTGGGTTTATTTGTGTTTAGGGATTTATTTGTGGTTTATTTGTTTATTTTATTCTGGGTTTATTTGCATTTTAGGGCTTAATTGTGGGAAATTATTTTATGTAAGGGGTTTATTTTAATTGTTCTTATGGGGCCCTATTTAAAGGGAACTTTTAAGTTGATTAGGTTTTTTAATGAAGAATTAGAAATTTTCTCCCCACCTAATCTCTTTCTCTCTACTTCTCTTCTCCCTTTTCTCCTCCTCCTCCTCTTTCTCTTCTCCCTCTTCTCTGTTCTGGTTTTAAAACATGCTGAAGCCCTCCCTCCAGATTTGGTCCGGCATCAGTTCTCCTGCATGGCCAAATACTAGGATAGAGGAACTTGCTATTAGCTTCTAAAATATAAAAAATTCTCCAAGATGCTATGTGTGATCTAGACAAATACAATCAATGATTATGTTTTCCTCTATGTCAAGCACATATCAATGTTTAAAATTTTGGGCATATGAAAGGTTTCTAGGTCTGTGGGGCCTACGTGAAGTTCCATCTCTTAAAAAGGACCTTCATTGTGGATGGGACCCAAGATCTACTGACTAGTGGCCAAGATCTAGGTGCACATCTCGAACCTAACTGTAAAGGCCCACATTTTATTGGGCTTGGGATACAATCCGACCCATGAGAAGGTGGAGGGAGACTCCCGATCGGGTCTTCTCCCTCCCCTGTTTCAAACCCATCTTCCTCCTCCCGAATCCACCAGAAAAAAAAAAACAGAGGGAAAAGGGGGATTAAATCTTACCTAAATTGAACCAAACTCCATCTATAAAAGATCCCTTTCTCCTCATCCTAGGGCATCAACCGAGTGCTGTTCAAAAGAAAAAGGAAAGAAAAAAAAAGGGGATCTGTGAGATTGGGTTGTTCGCCGCCGATCTCGCCGGAGTCAAGGTAAGCATCGTCTCCTCCTTCTCCTTTGTCTTTGGGCCACCGTCACCTTGGAATCCGGCCGGCAAGCCGCCGGACTGATGGAAAAAGCCGAGCCTCTGTCCGGCCTTCTCCTCTTCCATTCTGGCCGGCCATCGCCGGACGTGGCACCGCCACAGGCCGACGACCAGGGGGCGTCGCCGGCTGTGGGCCACCTACTGCCGAACCCCCTTCTCCCCTTTCCGTCGAGAAGAAGGAACAAGAGAGAAAGAGAGAGGGTCTTTTCACTCCCTTTCTCTTATTATATTTTTCTCTTATTATATTATTTGTTGTTGGGTTCTCTCCTTACACTTGGATCTGGGGAGATCATGGCTTTGAGGACTCTAGATAGTCTTGGGATACTAAATTTTAGAGGACCCTTTAGAGGATTAAACAGGGGTCCTAGATCATCATATATCTTTGATAAATTTTAATGATGACTTGGTTCTATAGGAGAACAATCTATTGGACGAGAGGACACTGAGCAGAGTCCTGCTTATTCCGGTTCATAGATCACCGTGAGGGCGGATGATTAGTTGTTTGAGTTTTCAACAAAGAGTAAGAATCCTTGTACGCCAATCCTGCATGATATAAATATTTTTACACCATATATGTTTGATATGCTATGATCCAGACAAAGCAAAAATAGTTTTATATTAAATTATATTTTGATCGTGTTGGCTTATGATTGGTTCTATCGTGGATGCATGTATGCGCATAACCTACACATGCATAATTGGATTTATAAATATGGTTCCTATGATATGATGGTATTAAATCATGTTTTGGTTATATTTGTTTGTAATTGATAGTATGATGGATACAATCCTGAGAATAAATTACATTTACATAATTAGACTAATGGATATGGTGGATAGACTAACCATGTTATATTGATTGCCCTGTCACGAGCCGGAAACGTGACCTTGGTTAGTCTAGGCCGGATATAAGATCGAAAAGGGAATTGATGTGTGTGTGTAAATTGATTAAATAAACAGGAACTTTGGGCTTATCTCGTTATTATTGATTGCCCCATTACGGGTTAAAAATGTGATACTATTGATTGCCCCGTCACAGGCTGGAAATGTGATACTATCGATTGTCCCATCACAGGCTGGAAATGTGATACTATCGATTGCCCCGTCACGGGCTGAAAACGTGACCGGGATGTAGCCCAAAGTTGGAAAGATAATTGATCCGGATCAAGTTAATAGAGAATGGAAAGAAAAAGCATTGAAAACATTAATTGAAGATTTTGAGATATCGTATAACGTATCACACTTGAGTGGCTGGATTTTTGTTGACATTTGACTTGCATATTTATACTGATTATTCGAGCTTTTGATAGTCCATATATGATTTTATGATATGTGCATTGATTTGTCGTGATTTTCAAATTCATATTATTATTGTGTTGGTGTGAATGTGTAGGGGTTCTTACTGGGCTGTAAAGCTTATCCCTCTTCTTTTTTTTTCTTTACTAGAGTTGCAGGATGCATAGATTTGGATGGGATGGGCGCAGAGTGCAAGTACCAGAGTCATTAGTTAGTTAGTTTGTTTATCCTTCTTTGATGTTGATGA
The DNA here is from genome assembly GCF_051530095.1 of Phoenix dactylifera. Classification (NCBI taxonomy): domain Eukaryota; kingdom Viridiplantae; phylum Streptophyta; class Magnoliopsida; order Arecales; family Arecaceae; genus Phoenix; species Phoenix dactylifera. Next base: position 12,315,313 of record NC_143197.1, read on the forward strand.
ACATTTGAAGATCTTGTAATTGAACTAATTTGTTTATTTGGACATGTCGGATTTGTCTATTTGAATTATCAATTTCTTGTGGATTTATTGAAATTTTTGTTAATCATAGGCCTTGCATGATCTTTAGGGCACTGCTCTAGGGCTCATGCGGCCGGTCGCATACCAAACCCGGGTGCTGGGTTCGGGGCGTGACAGAGTGGTATCAGAGCCTAAGGTTAAGGTATCCTAGGGTTTAGGTTCAGGTGAGTGTGAGTGGGAAATTATGATAGAAAAACTATCAGAGCCTTGGTTTATAATCACTTGAGATTGTAACAGGAATGATATTGTAATCTAAAGTTTAAGACCACTAGGGACTGTGGCCTTAGTGGCATTAGAGTTTGAGGTTTAAGGTCATTAGGGATAGTGACAAAATTGAAATCCGAGCATATGTTTAAGATCACTAGGGATTGTGATAGAAATATATCATAGCTTAAGGTTATGATCACTTGGGACATGACAATTAAATTCAGTGCTTACAGTGTAAGATCACTCGGCATTGTCATAAAATATATGCATCAGGTTTGGTTTTCGATGAGTGTGGAAGGAAAGTATAAATTGTCTTTGATCATGATAAGAGAGGTTTGACCTAAGATAACTGTAGGAAGGTCAACAATGGCATATCGGTTATACTATGTTCAGATATTATTTAAATGACCTGAAAGTTCAAACTTGATATAGGTTTTGATGTGATCGTACTTTTGGTTTGCTGCTAATTATTAGAGTGCGATTTGTACGTAGATCTTCTATAGTATTGGAGTGAGCTAAGGAGATTTCATAATATTGAAAGGAATGTTCTTCAAAGTTGAAAATGTATGTGGATTATATCTGGTATTGGCATGTTGGATATTGCAAATAGGTCTATTTTCTATTAATGTATTTGATTATTTTGAGGCCATAGAGTATGCATATTGATGGAGGAATTCTAATTATTTGAATTTTCATGTTTGGATTGGGCTACTGGATTTTACTTATAATCGTAGAAGACTATTTGATGTGTTAATTTAAAACTCAAGCCTAGGTTTAAGATTTGAGCAGGGATTTTTTTTTTGTCATTATTGGTGAAGCCACTAATAAATGTTATATTGAGGAGAGACCTCGGACATGAGATGTTTATATGAATTATCATATATAGCATTGCTGATGAATGTTAAGAATCTTGGTGAAGAAAGATCTGGAGATTGATAGAGTTAATTTCTAATCATAGTGTATTGGCTAAATGACTTCTAACCCATTAAATTTGAAGTAAATCTTTTTAGAAAGAAGATCAACGTAGATTGTCTAATCGAATTGCTGAGGAAATCCAAGGTTAACTTATTTTAAATTAAACCTAGATATTTTGGATTCTAAAACGGTTGTGAAGATCATGTAGTGACATTAAACTTGATTAATGTCTTGAGTGTTAGTTATGCTTAGTATACTCTACATAAATTGAGGACAGAGAGATCTGAAGGTTTCTGCTCAATTAAAGTTCTAAAATTTGGATTTTTCTTACTCCTAGTGCAAAGTGATATTTCGGTCATAAATCATTTAGAAACTTTAGAGTATTTAATGAATTAAATCAGAGTGCGCAGCGAAAGTGTGGTGGTTTGAGTTATTTTGAAACTGGTTAAGGACATTAATATTTGATCTAAAAGGTATTATGATGGAACACTTGAATTAGTTTCTAATAGAGGAGAATGTTGTTGATTCTATGGATGATCTAAAGGTAGTTATGTTGATTCTATGGATGATCTAGAGGTAGCTATGTAATTTTCACCAGCGGGTTCTTCTATTGTTGACAACTTTTGGAAAAATCTTGGGCATCTTAAATTTAGCGTTAACGGTTGATGATTCCTTGATGGTCTTAGACTTGGAATATTTTAACATGTATCTCTTATTTGTTGGGATGATATGGACGAGAGAAAATTTTTAAGCCCAGAGATAGTGCAATAGACTATAGATAATGTAATACCCATGAAAAAAAAAAGAAAGAAAAAAGAAAAAAAAAAGAGAGACAGGCCGGCCCGAAAAGACCGGGCCCATCCCTCTTTTTACGATCGTGCCTAGGGCACGATCGTGGATGGAAGAGGAGGAGGGTGCAAAGGGGAGGCGGCGGCGGTGTTGGAGAGGCGATTCGCCGGAGGAGACCGAGCGCCGGAGAAGTTTCGAGATCCGGCCGGCCGCGGAGGGGGGGGAGAAGCCTTCCTTTTTCCTTCGGTAAGACCCTCCACAAGAGAGGATTTTCTCCTCTGATTTTCCACCGGAAAGGCCGCTGGAGTATCCCCCACCAGACCGAGGTAAGCACGGTGCTTTCCCCTTGTGTTTATTTCTCTGGATTTTGGGTGGAGATGGTGGGATTTCGGCCGGCGGATCGTCGGGGAAGAGTCCGAAACAGGGTATCCCTGTTTCGGCTTCTCTCCCCCAGATTTTTGGCCGCCGCCGGCCGCCGGAATGGCCGAGATGCATGGCGAGAAGGGGGTTGATCGGATCTGTGTGAGGGTTGGATATGAGTTCCTAGGGTTTGTTGTGGATGGGGATGGTGAACCGAGGTCTTCTCCTTGTGGTTCCACCATCTTCCCCTCTTCCTCTCGTCGGTTGGCCGCCAGCCGGCGACGACGGAGAGGTGGCTGCCGTCAGGTGAAGGCCAAGCCACCATGTTCTTCCGTGGATGAAGGGGGAGGGGGAAGGGAGGAAAGAAGTCCATCTGTTGATGTTGGAGGGGGAGGAAAATCATGCCTGTTCTTGGGAGGAAGAAGAAGAAGAGATAGAAGAGGAGATCTCTTCTTCTCTCTTTCCCTTGTCCGGCCACCATCGCCGGCGACTGCAACAGTGGCGACCGGCGATGGTTCGGCCAGTGGTGTTGTTGGGTTGGGGAAGGAGAGGGCACAACCACCATAGCTATTGCCCTTGGACCAAAGAGATATGAGAGAGGCTGAGCCACCACCTCGGTGGTTCATCTGTTGATGATGGAGGGGAGGGAAGAAAGAAAGAAAGAAAGAAAGAAAGAAGAAAAAAAAAAAGGACCCCTTTGCGGGTTCATGGGAGGAAGAAGAGGAGACCTCTTCTTCCCCTTTCTCTTGGCCGGCCACCATCACCGGCGACTGCAAAAGTGGCGGCCGGCGATGGTTCGGCCAGTGGTGGCCGAGGGTCGGGAGGGTGGTGGCCGAGGATTGGGCAGGTGGCGGCTGCTGCCCTTGGGCCAAGAAATGGGGAAGGGGAGATGTATTCCCAACCATGAAGAGAGAGGAGTCATCCATTCTTTTGGTCTCTTCAACGGGACCGATCATCGTCGCGGCGTGGCTGCAGCCACGGCTGGCGACGACGTAGGCTGGTGGTACGGAGTGGGAGTCGGGCCACCCCGACTGCCCTAGATCTGGAGGGATTGAGATGTTTGGGGACCTGGTGATGGACCCCATAGTAGATGTGAATTATGGTTTAGAATATTTAAATATTAAATAATTTAGTTGTGATTTATAATTGATGTTGTAGAGAAAGAGTCGGCGGTGCCAGGAGATTTTGATCAGGGGACTCAGCACCCCAGCGCGTAGGTTGTGATTCGGACCGTGTTTGAGTCAGTCTACAATTTCTGTAAGAATCCCTACATCTTAGCACTTCTATGCATATATTGATTTATCGTTGGATTTATTTACGGTTTTGATGTTATTGCTTGTGAGATGATATGATACATATGAGACGAATTTTTATCAACATATTTTCATTATTATGTTGTTATTGTTTATGAGTTGATGCGGCACCTATGAGGCGTGCATGTTGTTTATAATGAAAATATTGAGATAAATTCATTTGGGAAGAAATAACATATTTTTTTGAAAATTTATGAAAATATGTGATGTGATGGGAATGTGATTGAACATGTAAAACTAGACATGTAATATGGGTTGGACTAACCTTGTCATGAGATAGCCTCTACGAGCTTATGCGTAGGATAGCGGCCACGAGCTGATGCGTGGGATAGCCTCCACGGGCTTACGCGTGGGATAGCCTCTACGAGCTTATGCGTAGGATAGCCTCCACGAGCTTACGCATGGGATAGCTGCCACGAGCTTATGCGTGGGATTTGTGCAGTCTTGGACTGGGACATGATCTTGGTTAGTCCAACGCCAGAAATGAAAAGTTTGAAAATTTTGGAATTTGAGTAATACGGAAATGGATCACATAATGTGAAAAAGGATTTGTGTATATGTATTGATTACATACATTTGTTGTTTGTTGAGCTTTTGAAATGATGAAATGATATATATATTTTGATACTTGATTATTTTATGATTTTGTTGTGTATGGCTGTTGGGATTCTTACTGGGCTGGAAAAGCTCATACTACACTTCCATTTTTTTTTCAGAGGCACTGGATTCGTAGAATCTGTCGGATGGGACAAGAAGTGAGCTCGATCTGGAGTCAGACTGCTAGATAGTTAGAAGTCAATTTATCTTTTATTTATGAACATTTGAAGATCTTGTAATTGAACCGATTGTTTATTTGGATATTTCGGATTTGTCAATTTGAATTAATTAATTAGTTGTGGATTTATTGAATTGTTGTTTATCTTAGGCCTTGCATGATCTTTAGGGCACTGCTCTAGGGCTCATGCGGCCGGTCGCGTGCCGGACCCGGGTGATGGGTTCGGGGCGTGACAGAGTGGTATCAGAGCTTAAGGTTAAGGTATCCTAAGGTTTAGGTTCAGGTAAGTGTGAGTGGAGAATTATGATAGAAAAACTATCAGAGATTTGGTTTATAATCACTTGAGATTGTAACAAGAATGATATTATAATCTAAGGTTTAAGACCACTAGGGACTGTGGCTTTAGTGGCATTAAAGTTTGAGGTTTAAGATTATTGAAAAATGTGACCAGTTGGAATCTGAGCATATGTTTAAGATCACTAGGGATCGTGATAGAAATATATCATAGCTTAAGGTTATGATCCCTTAGGACATGACAATTAAATTCAATGCTTCAGCTGTAAGATCACTGGGCATTGTGATAAAATGTATGCATCGGTTTGGTTTTCGATGCATACGGAGGGAAAGTATAAATTGTCTTTGATCATGATAAGAGAGGTTTGACCTAAGATAAGTGTAGGTCAACAATGGCATATCGAGTATACCATGTTCAGATATTATTTAAATGATTTGAAAGTTCAAATTTGATGTGGATTTTGATGTGATCATACTTTTGGTTTTGCTGCTAATTATTAGAGTGGGATTTGTACGTTGATTTAGTATTGGAGTAAGCTAAGGAGATTTCATAATATTGAAAGGAACGTTCTTCGAAGTTGAAAATGTATGTGGATTATATCTGGTGTTGGCATGTTGGATATTGCAAATAGGTCTATTTCCTATGGATGTATTTGATTATTTTGAGGCCATAGAGTATGCATATTGATGGGAGAATTCTAATTATTTGAATTCTCATGTTTGGATTGGGCTACTGGATTTTACTTATAATTGTAGAAGACTATTTGATGTGTTAATTTAAAACTCAAGCCTAGGTTTAAGATTTGAGCAGGGATCTTTTGTCGTTGTTGATGAAGCCACTAATAAATGTCATATTGAGTAGAGACTTCGGTCATGAGATGCTTACATGAATTATCATATATAACATTGTTAATGGATGTTAAGAATCTTGGTGAAGGAAGATCTGGAGATCGATCGAGTTAAATTCTAGTGTATTGGCTCAATGACTTCTAAACCATTGAATTTGAAGTAAATCTTTTGGAAAGAAGATCAACGTAGATTGTTTAATCGAATTGCTGAGGAAATCCACGGTTAACTTATTTTAAATTAAACTTAGATATTTCGAATTCTAAAATGGTTGTGAAGATGATGTAGTGACCATAAACTTGATTAATGCCTTGAAGGTTAGTTATGGTTGGTATACTCTGCATAAATTGAGGACAAAGAGATCTGGAGGTTCTGCTCAATTAAAGTTTTGAAATTTGAATTTTCTTACTCCTAGTGCAAAGTGATGTTTTGGTCATAAATCTTTAGAGGCTTTAGAGCAATTAAATGAATTAAATCAGAGTGTGCAGCGGAAGTGTGGTGGTTTGACTTATTTTGAAACTGGTTAAGATCATTAATATTTGATCTAAAAGACATTATGATGAAATACTTGAGTTAGTTTCGGGAGAATGTTGTTGATTCTATAGATCTCTTATTTGTTGGAATGATGTGGGAGAAAGAAAAGAAAAATGATTATAGAATATTAAGAGCATTTCATACTAAATATTTCTCCTATTTCTGTCAAGCCAATTATGATCTCCGGGCAGAATCAAGAGAAATTAATTTCGTTGGGATATAATTATGACAGTTTAATCCAAGGTTGGGAATTTGGAATTCTTTTGAAGGAGATCAAAAGAACTTAATACGTGTGGTAAATAGAAAGGATCAAGTTTTGAGATGCTGTGATTTTTGTATGTCAAAATCTTGTGAGTAGTTACTCCGAGAGGGAGACTATTTAAGATCTCAGGAATGATATGATGGATGCATATTTTTAAAGTTTGAGGCTTCAAGTAAGTTAATTTCGAGGACGAAATTTTTTTTAAGGGGGAGAGTATGTAATACCCATGAAAAAAAAAAGAAAGAAAAAAGAAAAAAAAAAGAGAGACGGGCCGGCCCGAAAGGACCGGGCCCATCCCTCTTTTTACGATCGTGCCTAGGGCACGATCGTGGATGGAAGAGGAGGAGGGTGCAAAGGGGAGGCGGCGGCGGTGTTGGAGAGGCGATTCGCCGGAGGAGACCGAGCGCCGGAGAAGTTTCGAGATCCGGCCGGCCGCGGAGGGGGGGGAGAAGCCTTCCTTTTTCCTTCGGTAAGACCCTCCACAAGAGAGGATTTTCTCCTCTGATTTTCCACCGGAAAGGCCGCCGGAGTATCCCCCACCGGACCGAGGTAAGCACGGTGCTTTCCCCTTGTGTTTATTTCTCTGGATTTTGGGTGGAGATGGTGGGATTTCGGCCGGCGGATCGTCGGGGAAGAGTCCGAAACAGGGTATCCCTGTTTCGGCTTCTCTCCCCCGAATTTTTGGCCGCCGCCGGCCGCCGGAATGGCCGAGATGCATGGCGGGAAGGGGGTTGATCGGATCTGTGTGAGGGTTGGATATGAGTTCCTAGGGTTTGTTGTGGATGGGGATGGTGAACCGAGGTCTTCTCCTTGTGGTTCCACCTTCTTCCCCTCTTCCTCTCGTCGGTTGGCCGCCAGCCGGCGACGACGGAGAGGTGGCTGCTGTCGGGTGAAGGCCAAGCCACCATGTTCTTCCGTGGATGAAGGGGGAGGGGGAAGGGAGGAAAGAAGTCCATCTGTTGATGTTGGAGGGGGAGGAAAATCATGCCTGTTCTTGGGAGGAAGAAGAAGAAGAGATAGAAGAGGAGATCTCTTCTTCTCTCTTTCCCTTGTCCGGCCACCATCGCCGGCGACTGCAACAGTGGCGGCCGGCGATGGTTCGGCCAGTGGTGTTGTTGGGTTGGGGAAAGGAGAGGGCACAACCACCATGGCTATTGCCCTTGGACCAAAGAGATATGAGAGAGGCTGAGCCACCACCTCGGTGGTTCATCTGTTGATGATGGAGGGGAGGGAAGAAAGAAAGAAAGAAAGAAAGAAAGAAGAAAAAAAAAAGGACCCCTTTGCGGGTTCATGGGAGGAAGAAGAGGAGACCTCTTCTTCCCCTTTCTCTTGGCCGGCCACCATCACCGGCGACTGCAAAAGTGGCGGCCGACGATGGTTCGGCCAGTGGTGGCCGAGGGTCGGGAGGGTGGTGGCCGAGGATTGGGCAGGTGGCGGCTGCTGCCCTTGGGCCAAGAAATGGGGAAGGGGAGATGTATTCCCAACCATGAAGAGAGAGGAGTCATCCATTCTTTTGGTCTCTTCAACGGGACCGATCATCGTCGCGGCGTGGCTGCAGCCACGGCTGGCGACGACGTAGGCTGGTAGTACGGAGTGGGAGTCGGGCCACCCCGACTGCCCTAGATCTGGAGGGATTGAGATGTTTGGGGACCTGGTGATGGACCCCATAGTAGATGTGAATTATGGTTTAGAATATTTAAATATTAAATAATTTAGTTGTGATTTATAATTGATGTTGTAGAGGAAGAGTCGGCGGTGCCAGGAGATTTTGATCAGGGGACTCTGATAAGTGCTGATTAATCTATAATTTAATATTCTTTTTCCAGCACCTATCAATGTTCTTAAACGGATAACTACTTGTTTTACCATGAAATTGAATAAACATTGAATTAAATTTAAATTATGGTAAGAGGTAAATAATTCTTTTCTTAAACCAGATTCTGAACTTGTCTCTCTCTTGATTGCAATCTTTAATGAAAATTACAGAAAAATATATAAGGAGATTGTGTTGACCCGACTAAGGTTATAACTAAATGGGCTTTGGTCCTGATTTGATTGAAAGTTATAATTGTATAAGAAAATATTTGATTAACCCTTTTATTAAGTCACGGTCTGATCTGGTTGAGTCCAATCTGAAGCGGTTTAGTAAGAATTAAATGACATTGGGCTCGAGAACAAGTTCAAGCCAAATCAACGATCATGACCCACCTCAAACCCAAAGTAATTCCCAACCAATTCCTTACCTGCCTTCATATAAAATTTATAAATTTAAAACAAAAAAAAGGAAATTAATGAATATAATAAAATAAATAAAATATGAATAGTGCATCACGGATTCACTGTTCATATGAACAGTGTCCCATGAAAATACTGTTCATATGAACAGTGTTAAAAAAAAAAATAAAATAAAATAAACAAAACATAAGCACTGTTCATCTTCTTCCCCGCAGTGCATCACGGCCGAGATTCGCTCCTCCCTCCCGTTCCAGCCACGAGTTCCATGCGGTGCAACCACGGATCCGCGTTCTCCACTCTTCCGGATCTCCAGCTCCTCTCAACGTCCCCATCATCCCGCGATCACCGCCCAGCCACGATCGCTCCTCCTCCGCCGCAGCCCGCGCCTCCTTCCTTCCGCACCACGTCTAGCCGTGCAACCATTCCGGATTCAAGACCCCCACCTCCGCATCTTCTTCTGCCCGTTGATCACGATCTCCAGCGCATCCAGATCAGCTCCCTCCCGGCTTCTTCCACTCCTCCCAACGGTTCACAGCAGCATTTCTTCCCCTGTTTCAGCAGCCGGTAATCCAGCTCCTTCCATCGCGCCTCATTGCAGCACCCTCTTCCGGAAACTCCCACACCCGGACGGCAAGCGTGATCCAAGCCGTCTGTGATCAAGACGATGCAGCCAGCGACCGGATCTCCCGCCTCCTCCTCCGCCCGTGACGCATCCGGAGCCAATCCCCCGCCTCCGCCTCGTCCGTTTCTCGCCATCCAGGAGGGATCCTCTTCTGTGATCAGCGCCCAGCGATTCCACGGCCGTTTCGATCCTCAGTCGGCTGCAAGGGGTGGGGAAGTCCTATATAAAGAGCTCGGTGGAGAAGAAAGAAAGGGGGGGGTGGCTCGGTTCGAAAGAAAACAGGGGAACCCCTGTTTCGGTGAAGAAGAAGAAGGAGAAAGCCGAGAGAAAGAAATAAAAAAAGAAGAGAGAGGGGAGGAGAGAGAATAGTTTGTGATATATTGGAAAGAATGGGAGGTGAAGGCTTTCATTTGAAGATGGAAGGACATCCGGCCACCATGCGCGGCTAAACGTCTAGTCTAGGGTTGGATGAAGCCCTAGTAATGTAACAGGGCATTGTAGTTCTTACTCTTTTAATCTTTTTGGAGTTTGTTTAAATTCTCATTCTCAATGAAAAATTATTGTATGATGTTTAAACCTTGAGCATGCCATTTACTATTCATGTTTGCTAAAGTAGTCTAAGATGATCCATGCCTAGGAAGATGAGATGTGCTACACCCTAGATTAGCATACTTAGGTAGACACTTCATGCTATACCGAAGATGGATCTTCCTAAAACTCTTTATGTTTTTATTTTATAAGGCTTGTAGCCAAAATTGCATGCCTCTCCAAAAGATAAGATTAAGAACACAATCCTTGATGCAATGCTATGTGGTGGATTCCAAACCCTAGATCTATTTACTTTGATAAAATTTCAATCCGTACTCATAGTTTGATTTAGTTAAATCAAGTTAGCAAATCCTTCTTTTTGATTTATTTTTAAAAGAAAAATAACTTATTCTTCAATCCCTGTGGACCGACACCCGTAATCACTATCCTACAAGATACGTGCTATTGCGTGGTTTAATTTCAAAATTGAAAGAACCGATCAATTTTTGGCGCCGTTGCCGGGGATTGCTTGCATAGTTATTTTTCCTATCATAAAAAAAAAATTAATTAATTAAAAAAAACTTTCAAAAAAAATATATATATATAAAAAAATTATTCTCTATTATTGTTACTTTTCTTATCTCCTTTTTCTCTTCTACTAATTTTTTTTTTTTTTTAATTTTTCTTTTGGTCTTATTTGATCCGGAATCGAAGAGGAGATCTGGGCTATCAGAAAGGAATGCTTTGGAGGTTTGCTAAAAAAAAAATTTAAAATTGCTGGGGAAATTTCCTTTGGTAACCTCTAAACTTTTCTTATTTAAATTAATTATTGGTTTGAAATTTTGTGGTGATTGTTTGATTTTAATTATAGCAAAATTGTGAATGCATGCTTGATACACATACACAAATCAATTTGCACATAGTAAGGGCAATCACCCCAACAAGATAAGAGCCGGATTTCATCACCGGACTCTTGCCCAATTTAGGTGAACTCAATCTCACATAGTGTCATCTTTAATTAAAATCAATTAGACGTTGGCCCCTAGGGACATTCGAGCTCAATAGGACGAAGATCACCGAAAGTTGCACCAATTTCGCTCTGTGGCTTAGTTGATGTCTAGGCAAGCTTTGTCCCTATAAGGGAGACAGTTCATCTGTTCGAGGCAAGTGGGTTTTAAGTGGGACCTTTGCGAACGCATCGTGACCCCTCCACTTACCTGGGAGCTTACCTGGTCAACTCGGTTCATTAGACCGGATTGGAGGCTTAGGTGCCCTCTTCAAACCAGTTAGGAGCTGTCTAGTGATTTTAGGACAAATCAAGGACTGATGTGTTTTTCTTTTATTGCATGCTTGATTGATCGAGTACTAGTGTATGCACGGTAGTCGTTCTAGAGTACAAAACCTATTACCTTTTGACCCTGAAATAGAACGAACCCTTAGGAACATTCGAGCTAAGATCAAAACATTAGGATCATCCCCACCTCTTAAGATGGCTGAAGAACAACCCAAACTCCTGAGGGAATACTTTACTCCCACCATTTACACTTCCCCATCTTGCATTCGATTACCTGAGGTAGCAGCTGTACAATATGAAATAAAGTCTAGTGTGATCCAAATGCTCCCATCTTTTTATGGGCTCACCAATGAAGACCCATACAAACATTTAGATGAATTTCTTGAGATTTGCACCACTGTCAAGATTCAGAATTTTACTGATGATGCTCTGAAACTTAGATTATTCCCCTTCTCCCTTAAAGATAGAGCCAAACAATGGCTGAATTCTTTAGAAGCTAACTCAATTCGTTCTTGGGATCAAATGCAACAAGAATTCCTTAAAAAATACTTTCCCATAGGAAGAACGAACCAGTTTAGACGTGCCATTACAAGCTTCTCCCAAACTGAGGGAGAAGAATTTCATGAAACTTGGGAGAGATTTAGGGACCTAATCCGTAAATGCCCTCATCATCAAATACCTAAGTGGCAGCTAGTGCAATGCTTCTATGATGGATTGACTGAACGAAACCGTCATATGATTGATGCTGCATGCGGGGGGACTTTCATGCTTCGAAATGAGCATGAAGCATGGCAATTATTTGAAAATCTTAATGAAAACTCCCTCCACCATGCTTCATGTTCTCGTCAAGCACCCCCGAATTCTCAAAGAAGAGGAACCATTTGTGAAATAAGTAATTCTATGGACCTGTCTAGCAAGGTAGATGCATTGTCCCATAAGATTGACCAACTGATGGTAGGGGGACATGTCATTAGCTCTTCCCAAGCACAAGTGTGTGCTATCTGTTCTAGCCCATCACATTCTATTCATGAGTGCCCCTCAGCACCCCAATTTCCCGAACTCGTACAAGAACATATCAATGCTGCTCAAACACAGCCCAGACCGAGTAATGACCCATTTTCCAATACATATAACCCGGGATGGCGGAATCATCCAAATTTCTCTTGGAGACAGCAAGCTTCGAACTCTGCCCAACCCCACTCTCAAAATTTTCAAAATCCTCAGAATTTTCATCTCTACCGTCCCTCAACTCAATACCCTCCCCCTCCAACCCAAAGAAATACAGCCTTTGAGGAGAAGGTGTTGACTGCCCTTCAAGGTTTGGAGGCAAATACACAACTATTGCACTCTCACACACAATCAATTGCTAAGCTAGAATCCCAAATGGGTCAACTAGCCAATGCATTAAATAAACGAGAGGAAGGTAAGCTTCCAAGTCAACCAATGAGTAATCCAAGAGGACAATACGTGGCTCAAGAAACCCGACTAAATCATGAGCAAGCCAATGCTTTGACTACCCTAAGGAGTGGTCGTATAATAGATAATAAGGTTGGGGAGAGTAACAATAAGGAAGATGAAGAAGAGGAGAGGAATGTTTCACATGAAAACCCAAAACCTTCTTCAGCTAGTCCACCATCTGCCACAACCCACATTCCAAAGGCTCCATTTCCTGAAGCTCTTACTTCACCCTCACCATTTGGCAAAAAGGGAACTTCATTAGAAGAGATGATAGAGGTCTTCAAACAAGTTAAAATCAACCTCCCACTCCTTGATGCCATCAAACAAGTTCCCTCCTATGCCAAATTTCTCAAAGACCTTTGCACCCAAAAGCGAAAATCTAGGACACATGTGCCTAAAAAGGTCCTCCTAACTGAGCAGGTAAGTTCCATTCTCCAACACAACACCCCTCCAAAGTTCAAAGATCCTGGTGCCCCCACTATTTTCTGTGTCATAGGAAATAACTCCATCGACCGAGCACTCTTAGATCTAGGGGCAAGTGTGAATCTTCTACCCTATTCAGTCTATGAGAAATTTGGGTTAGGTGAATTAAAACCTACCTCGGTGTCCTTACAATTGGCTGATCGATCTGTGAAGATACCACGGGGGATGATTGAAGATGTTCTTGTCAAGGTAGACAAGTTCTATTTTCCAGTAGATTTTATCGTCCTTGACATGGAACATGTGCCCAACCTAAAAAAACAAATCCCTGTGATTCTTGGTCGTCCCTTTTTAGCGACAGCCAATGCATGCATCAACTGTAGAACTGGGGCAATGGATATATCATTTGGGAACATGAAAATTAAATTGAATGTGTTTCATGCCGCTGACCAACATGTGAGGGAAGACGAGTGTTGCCTAATTGACGAAATGGATGATCTTGTAGAGGAAGCCCTTCCCTATATCTTAGCAGATGACCCCTTAGAGGCATGTCTGGCCCATTTTGACATTGACAACTTTGATATAGACAAGGCCATAGAAGAAGTTAACATCTTACTTGACAATCAATCTCCTGTGAGTTCCCTTCCTTGGAAGAGCCGACCTGAACCTCTTCCTCCCATTGCTAGCACGCCACTTTGTCCTTCCATTGATTCACCACCTAAACTTGAGTTAAAGCCACTTCCAACAAATCTTAAGTATGCCTTTCTAGGACCAGAAGATAGCCTCCCTGTAATTATCGCAGCCAACTTATCTACTGAACAGGAGGGTAAACTTTTGAGGGTGCTAGAAGAAAATAAACAAGCCATAGGATGGTCTGTAGCCGATTTGAAAGGGGTTGACCCCTCTGTTTGCATGCATCGAATTCATCTCGAAGATGATGCAAAGCCCACCCGAGAAATGCAAAGAAGACTCAATCCTAATATGAAGGAGGTAGTCAAGAAAGAAGTGGTGAAGTTATTAGATGCCGGAATCATTTATCCAATTTCTGATAGTAAGTGGGTGAGTCCGACACAAGTGGTACCCAAGAAATCAGGTATCACTGTGGTTGAAAATACGGAAGGAGAATTGATACAAACACGCACAACCACGGGTTGGCGCGTGTGTATTGACTACAGAAAACTTAATTCGATGACTAGGAAAGACCATTTCCCTCTACCTTTCATAGATCAAATTTTGGAACGGTTGGCTGGTCAAGGTTTCTACTGCTTCTTAGATGGTTATTCTGGATATAATCAAGTACCTGTTTACCCGGACGATCAAGAGAAAACCACTTTTACTTGCCCATTTGGGACATTTGCATATAGGAGGATGCCTTTTGGACTATGCAATGCACCCGCAACTTTTCAACGATGCATGATGGCCATTTTTTCAGATATGGTGGAAAACTTTCTAGAAGTGTTCATTGATGATTTCTCAGTTTTTGGCCTATCTTTTGATGATTGTCTAGACAATTTGACCTTAGTTTTGAAAAGATGTAAGGAGACCAACCTAGTACTAAGTTGGGAAAAGAGCCATTTTATGGTTCAAGAAGGCATAGTTTTAGGACACGTCGTGTCCAAGAGGGGCATTGAAGTAGATAAAGCCAAAGTCGATCTTATTTCCAATCTTCCTCCACCAAAAACTGTGAAACAAATCCGATCATTCCTTGGCCATGCTGGTTTCTACCGTCGCTTTATTCAGGATTTTAGTAAGATTTCCAAACCCTTGTGCAATCTTCTTGCCAAGGACACTCCCTTTGTCTTTGATAAAACATGCGAGGAGGCATTTGAAAATCTTCGCTCGAAATTGACCACTGCACCTATCATACGGCCCCCTAATTGGACGCTTCCATTTGAGCTAATGTGTGATGCATCCGACTATGCTATTGGGGCAGTTTTAGGGCAACGGCTAGATAAAGTACCTCATGTCATTTACTATGCTAGTAAAGCACTCTCAGATGCACAATTAAACTACACCACCACTGAGAAAGAGTTGCTAGCAGTAGTATTCGCACTAGACAAGTTTCGATCTTACTTATTAGGATCCAAGGTTACCGTATTCACTGATCATGCTGCCCTTCGACACCTTCTTGCAAAGAAGGATACCAAACCCCGTCTGATTCGATGGATTCTTTTACTACAAGAATTTGACCTAGAAATTCGTGACAAGAAAGGAACTGCAAATGTCGTAGCGGACCACTTATCTAGGATTCTTCTTGAGCCCTCTTGTAAAAATACCTCACCCTTGCACGATTCTTTTCCAGATGAACAATTATTTGAGGTACAAAGAATAAAAACGCCATGGTTTGCAAACATAGTGAATTACCTTGCCATAGGACGAATTCCTGATGATTGGTCAACTCAAGATAAGAACCGATTCTTTTCACAAGTAAAGTTCTATTATTGGGATGATCCTGATTTATTCAAGTATTGTCCCGATCAAATCATCCGTCGATGTGTCCCTGAATGTGAATTTCAAAGTATTCTTTCATTCTGCCATTCACAAGCTTGTGGGGGACATTTTGGGGGTAGAAAAACTGCAGCAAAAGTTTTACAAAGTGGATTTTATTGGCCCACACTTTTCAAAGATGCCCATAACTTTTGCCAAACTTGTGAACGGTGCCAACGGATGGGTACTATCTCTCGTAGAGATATGATGCCTCTCAATCCTATTTTAATTGTAGAAATCTTTGATGTCTGGGGTATTGACTTCATGGGCCCTTTCCCACCATCCTTTGGTTTCGAATATATTCTGGTAGGGGTTGATTATGTTTCAAAATGGGTAGAAGCTGTCGCCACTAAAACTAATGACCACAAGGTTGTGATTAAATTTTTACATGAAAACATCTTTTGTCGTTTTGGTACACCCCGAGCCATTATCAGTGATGGGGGATCTCATTTTTGCAACCGATCTTTCGAGGCTTTGGTTCGCAAATATAACATCACCCACAAAGTTGCTACCCCATACCATCCCCAAACGAGTGGACAAGTCGAGGTGTCCAATAGAGAGTTAAAACACATCTTAGAGAAAACGGTACGTCCCGATAGGAAAGATTGGTCTCAAAGGATAAATGATGCACTCTGGGCTTACCGTACCGCCTACAAAACTCCTATTGGCATGTCCCCCTACCGATTAGTTTTTGGTAAAGCTTGTCACTTACCGGTAGAACTTGAACATAGAGCTTTCTGGGCTATAAAAAAATTTAACTTAGACATGGCAGTGGCTGGTCCTCACCGAAAACTCCAACTAAGTGAACTTGAAGAATTGCGTAATGAGGCTTATGAAAATGCTAAAATTTATAAAGCAAGGACTAAAGCTTTTTATGATAAAAATATTAACCGTAAGTCCTTCGAACCTGGTCAAAAGGTTTGGCTGTTCAATTCCAAGTTGCGACTCTTCCCGGGTAAACTTCGCTCTAGGTGGGATGGACCATTCGTAGTGAAAAAGGTTTCTCCTTATGGTGCAATAGAGATCCAACACCTCAATGGTGGACATGTTTTAAAAGTCAATGGTCAAAGGTTAAAACCTTATGTAGAATGTGTTGCCGACGGGCAATTGATCGAATCCCTTAATTTAACGAACCCTGTTTATCAAAATAATTAAGGACCCACTGTGTCTGGCTGAAGACAATAAACTTAGCGCTTGTTGGGAGGCAACCCAATTCTCTTAGATTATTTCTTAACATTGAGGACAATGTTAGGTTTAGGTTTGGGGGTATTCATCTTGATTTTCATTAAAAAAAAAGTTAAAAAAAAATAATAATAAAAAAAAAATCATCTTTAAAAAAAAAAATTAAAAATTAAAAATAATTTTTTAAAAAAAAATGTGTTTATTTTCATAAAATAATAATAAAAAAAAAGTTTTGTTAAAAAAAGAAAAAAAAAAACCTAATTTATATACATTTATGCGAGAATGATAAACACACAAGGTATATAAAATCTAAAAGCCCAATGACTAGTGGAAAGTAATACAAATTTAAGTTCTTTTTATTAAGTCTCTCTTAGGGAGTTGTAAGCTAATTAATACTTTGGAATTTCACTACACACTGGCCGACCCTTCTAAGGTCTAGGCTCGACATTATGTTGATAGTATAGTAGCAACCTTGGACCCTGATGAATCATACTTATCTAATCCAATATAAAAAAAAAAAAATCAATAAAAATGGATTTAGTCAGGAACATCGAAAAGGGCTACCTATTGTCAAAGGTCAAGTGGGCTTGTGATGAGGACTCCGAGCATAAGTCCGTAGGGGAGTCTTGATGCCCGACACCTTATGCCAACTGGTGTGAGAGTTGTCGACTGATTGCTCGTTACACGGAGAAATCACCACAAGAGTAAAAGTGCACAATTTATATATCTTTCTTAAAAAAAAAGAAAAAAAAAAAAAAGAGCTGTATTGACCGAAAAGACAATAGTGTGAAAGCCGTCGTTGTAGAAATTCGAGTAAACTGGAATATTACAGATAAAGCCCGTGAGGTACTAAAGTAAACATCCACAACTCTCGAAATCCTGCAGATAAGATGATTTTGAATCAGTGAATAGGTTCCTTCGACCAATCCTTGGAAACTACTGGTATTAGCAATATTTTGGAGATCCGAACTCTTAGCTTGGGTACGGTCCAGATTTCACCGAGCACTCCAGTATAAATAAGTCTTACAACTCCCTAACGGAAACTTAATGACTTCAACTTGAATTGCATCTTGACCTAGAATTTGGGCTGACTTAGTAAATAAAACTGTGTGTGTTTTGAAATTCTTATCATTTATGTATCTTAAATTAGATTTTAATATATAAAAAAAAAGTTTTTGAAATTCTTTACTAGTATGCATTTGGAATTTGATTTTCACTTTATAGATCAATCGACTAAATAATAATAATAATAATAACAATAATGATGATAATAAATGATTTATTTTAATATTGAAGTTTGTGGGTATCTTCACTGGAAACCCTCACGAGACTATAACTCGTCCACTAGGGTAACCTAGGGGTTTAAAGCCTTGTTGCATATGGTAAATGCAATCGCGATGCCTGCGAAAGTGAGTTAGAATTTTTCTTTTCTAGTTTTATTTTGCTCGAGGACTAGCAAAATGTAGGTTTGGGGGTGTGATAAGTGCTGATTAATCTATAATTTAATATTCTTTTTCCAGCACTTATCAATGTTCTTAAACGGATAACTACTTGTTTTACCATGAAATTGAATAAACATTGAATTAAATTTAAATTATGGTAAGAGGTAAATAATTCTTTTCTTAAACCAGATTCTGAACTTGTCTCTCTCTTGATTGCAATCTTTAATGAAAATTACAGAAAAATATATAAGGAGATTGTGTTGACCCGACTAAGGTTATAACTAAATGGGCTTTGGTCCTGATTTGATTGAAAGTTATAATTGTATAAGAAAATATTTGATTAACCCTTTTATTAAGTCACGGTCTGATCTGGTTGAGTCCAATCTGAAGCGGTTTAGTAAGAATTAAATGACATTGGGCTCGAGAACAAGTTCAAGCCAAATCAACGATCATGACCCACCTCAAACCCAAAGTAATTCCCAACCAATTCCTTACCTGCCTTCATATAAAATTTATAAATTTAAAACAAAAAAAGGAAATTAATGAATATAATAAAATAAATAAAATATGAATAGTGCATCACGGATTCACTGTTCATATGAACAGTGTCCCATGAAAATACTGTTCATATGAACAGTGTTAAAAAAAAATAAAATAAAATAAACAAAACATAAGCATTGTTCATCTTCTTCCCCGCAGTGCATCACGGCCGAGATTCGCTCCTCCCTCCCGTTCCAGCCACGAGTTCCATGCGGTGCAACCACGGATCCGCGTTCTCCACTCTTCCGGATCTCCAGCTCCTCTCAACGTCCCCATCATCCCGCGATCACCGCCCAGCCACGATCGCTCCTCCTCCGCCGCAGCCCGCGCCTCCTTCCTTCCGCACCACGTCCAGCCGTGCAACCATTCTGGATTCAAGACCCCCACCTCCGCATCTTCTTCTGCCCGTTGATCACGATCTCCAGCGCATCCAGATCAGCTCCCTCCCGGCTTCTTCCACTCCTCCCAACGGTTCACAGCAGCATTTCTTCCCCTGTTTCAGCAGCCGGTAATCCAGCTCCTTCCATCGCGCCTCATTGCAGCACCCTCTTCCGGAAACTCCCACACCCGGACGGCAAGCGTGATCCAAGCCGTCTGTGATCAAGACGATGCAGCCAGCGACCGGATCTCCCGCCTCCTCCTCCGCCCGTGACGCATCCGGAGCCAATCCCCCGCCTCCGCCTCGTCCGTTTCTCGCCATCCAGGAGGGATCCTCTTCTGTGATCAGCGCCCAGCGATTCCACGGCCGTTTCGATCCTCAGTCGGCTGCAAGGGGTGGGGAAGTCCTATATAAAGAGCTCGGTGGAGAAGAAAGAAAGGGGGGGGGGGGGTGGCTCGGTTCGAAAGAAAACAGGGGAACCCCTGTTTCGGTGAAGAAGAAGAAGGAGAAAGCCGAGAGAAAGAAATAAAAAAAGAAGAGAGAGGGGAGGAGAGAGAATAGTTTGTGATATATTGGAAAGAATGGGAGGTGAAGGCTTTCATTTGAAGATGGAAGGACATCCGGCCACCATGCGCGGCTAAACGTCTAGTCTAGGGTTGGATGAAGCCCTAGCAATGTAACAGGGCATTGTAGTTCTTACTCTTTTAATCTTTTTGGAGTTTGTTTAAATTCTCATTCTCAATGAAAAATTATTGTATGATGTTTAAACCTTGAGCATGCCATTTACTATTCATGTTTGCTAAAGTAGTCTAAGATGATCCATGCCTAGGAAGATGAGATGTGCTACACCCTAGATTAGCATACTTAGGTAGACACTTCATGCTATACCGAAGATGGATCTTCCTAAAACTCTTTATGTTTTTATTTTATAAGGCTTGTAGCCAAAATTGCATGCCTCTCCAAAAGATAAGATTAAGAACACAATCCTTGATGCAATGCTATGTGGTGGATTCCAAACCCTAGATCTATTTACTTTGATAAAATTTCAATCCGTACTCATAGTTTGATTTAGTTAAATCAAGTTAGCAAATCCTTCTTTTTGATTTATTTTTAAAAGAAAAATAACTTATTCTTCAATCCCTGTGGACCGACACCCGTAATCACTATCCTACAAGATACGTGCTATTGCGTGGTTTAATTTCAAAATTGAAAGAACCGATCAGACTCAGCACCCCAGCGCGTAGGTTGTGATTCGGACCGTGTTTGAGTCAGTCTACAATTTCTGTAAGAATCCCTACATCTTAGCACTTCTATGCATATATTGATTTATCGTTGGATTTATTTACGGTTTTGATGTTATTGCTTGTGAGATGATATGATACATATGAGACGAATTTTTATCAACATATTTTCATTATTATGTTGTTATTGTTTATGAGTTGATGCGGCACCTATGAGGCGTGCATGTTGTTTATAATGAAAATATTGAGATAAATTCATTTGGGAAGAAATAACATATTTTTTTGAAAATTTATGAAAATATGTGATGTGATGGGAATGTGATTGAACATGTAAAACTAGACATGTAATATGGGTTGGACTAACCTTGTCATGAGATAGCCTCTACGAGCTTATGCGTAGGATAGCGGCCACGAGCTGATGCGTGGGATAGCCTCCACGGGCTTACGCGTGGGATAGCCTCTACGAGCTTATGCGTAGGATAGCGTCCACGGGCTTACGCGTGGGATAGCTGCCACGAGCTTATGCGTGGGATTTGTGCAGTCTTGGACTGGGACATGATCTTGGTTAGTCCAATGCCAGAAATGAAAAGTTTGAAAATTTTGGAATTTGAGTAATACGGGAATGGATCACATAATGTGAAAAAGGATTTGTGTATATGTATTGATTACATACATTTGTTGTTTGTTGAGCTTTTGAAATGATGAAATGATATATATATTTTGATACTTGATTATTTTATGATTTTGTTGTGTATGGCTGTTGGGATTCTTACTGGGCTGGAAAAGCTCATACTACACTTCCATTTTTTTTTTCAGAGGCACTGGATTCGTAGAATCTGTCGGATGGGACAAGAAGTGAGCTCGATCTGGAGTCAGACTGCTAGATAGTTAGAAGTCAATTTATCTTTTATTTATGAACATTTGAAGATCTTGTAATTGAACCGATTGTTTATTTGGACATTTCTGATTTGTCAATTTGAATTAATTAATTAGTTGTGGATTTATTGAATTGTTGTTTATCTTAGGCCTTGCATGATCTTTAGGGCACTGCTCTAGGGCTCATGCGGCCGGTCGCGTGCCGGACCCGGGTGATGGGTTCGGGGCGTGACAGATAAGGTGCAAGTAACCAGAGAACGACTTCGTACAGCTCAGAGTCGTCAAAAGAGTTATGTTGATAATAGGAGAGAACTGAAATTTTAAATTGGGGATCATGTTTTCTTGAGAGTGTCACCCACTAAAGGAGTGATGAGATTTGGGGTTTGTGGTAAATTGAGCTCTAAGTAGGTTGGCCCTTTGAGATTTTGGATAAGGTTAGAGAGGTGGCATATCAACTGGCTTTACCACCGGCTTTATCCAGTGTGCACAATATTTTTCATGTGTCAATGTTGAAGCAATACATCGCAAACCCGAGTCATGTGGTAGCATATGAGCCATTACATCTTCATGAGGATTTGACCTATGAAGAGTTCCCAACACAAAATTCTGGACTGAAAAGATCAGGTACTACAGCATCAAACCATTCCTTTTATGAAGGTACAATGGAACAATCATTCGGAAAGAGAGGCTACTTGGGAGCTAGAAGAGGAGATGAAGGTCAAGCATCCGCAACTATTTGAAACCTCAAGTATGCTAATTTCAAGGACAAAATTTTTTTTAGAGGGGGAGAATGTAAAGGCCCACATTTTATTGGGCTTGGGATACAATCCGACCCATGAGAAGGTTGAGGGAGACTCCCGATCGGGTCTTCTCCCTCCCCTGTTTCAAACCCATCTTCCTGCTCCCAAATCCACCAGAAAAAAAAATAGAGGGAAAAGGGGGATTAAATCTTACCTAAATTGAACCAAACTCCATCTATAAGAGATCCCTTTCTCCTCATCCTAGGGCATCAACCGAGTGTCGTTCAAAAGAAAAAAGAAAGAAAAAAAAGGGGGATCCATGAGATTGGGTTGTTCGCTGCCGATCTCACTGGAGGAACTCGCCGGAGTCAAGGTAAGCATCGTCTCCTCCTTCTCCTTTGTCTTTGGGCCACTGTCGCCTTGGAATCCGGCCGGCAAGCCACCGGATTGATGGAAAAAACCGAGCCTCTGTTCGGCCTTCTCCTCTTCCATTCCGGCCGGCCGTTGTCGGGTGTGGCACCGCCGGTACCGCCACAGGCCGACGACTAGGGGGCGTCGCCGGCCGTGGGCCACCTACTGCCGAACCCCCTTCTCCCCTTTCCATTCAGGAAGAAGGAAGAAGAGAGAAAGAGAGAGGGTCTTTCCACTCCCTTTCTCTTATTATATTTTCCTCTTATTATATTATTTGTTGTTGGGTTCTCTCCTTACACTTGGATCTGGGGAGATCATGGCTTTGAGGACTCTAGATAGTCTTGGGATGCTAAATTTTAGAGGACCCTTTAGAGGATTAAACAGGGATCCTAGATCATCATATATCTTTGATAAATTTTAACGATGACTTGGTTCTGTAGGGAAACAATCTATTGGACGAGAGAATGCTGAGCAGAGTCCTACGCATTCCGGTTCATAGATCGCCGTGAGGGCGGATGATTAGTTGTTTGAGTTTTCAACAAAGAGTAAGAATTCTTGTATGCCAATCCTACATGATATAAATATTTTTACACCATATATGTTTGATATGCTATGATCCAGACAAAGCAAAAATAGTTTTATATTAAATTATATTTTGATCGTGTTGGCTTATGATTGGTTCTATGGTGGATGCATGTATGCGCATAACCTACACCTGCATAATTGGATTTATAAATATGGTTCTTATGATATGATGGTATTAAATCGTGTTTTGGTTATATTTGTTCGTAATTGATAGTATGATGGATACAATCCTGAGCATAAATTACATTTACATAATTAGACTAATGGATATGGTGGATAGACTAACCATGTTATATTGATTGCCCTGTCACGGGCCGAAAACGTGACCTTGGTTAGTCTAGGCCGGATATAAGATGGAAAAGGGAATTGATGTGTGTGTGAATTGATTAAATGAACAGGAACTTTGAGCTTATCTCGTTATTATTGATTGCCCCATCACAGGCTGGAAATGTGATATTATCGATTGCCCCATCATAGGCTGGAAATGTGATACTATCGATTGCCCCATCACAAGCTGGAAATGTGATACTATCGATTGCCCCGTCACAGGTTAGAAATGTGATACTATCGATTGCCCCATCACGGGCCGGAAACGTGACCGGGATGTAGCCCAAAGTTGGAAAGATAATTGATCCGGATCAAGTTAATAGAGAATGGAAAGAAAAAGCATTGAAAATATTAATTAAAGATTTTGAGATATCGTATGACATATCACACTTAAGTGGCTGGATTTTTGTTAACATTTGACTTGCATATTTATACTGATTATTCGAGCTTTTGATAGTCGGTATATGATTTTATGATATGTGCATTGATTTGTCGTGGTTTTCAAATTCATATTATTATTGTGTTGGTGTGGATGTGTAGGGGTTCTTACTGGGCTGTAAAGCTCACCCCCTTCTTTTTTTCTTTATCAGAGTTGCAGGATGCATAGATTTGGATGGGATGGGCACATAGTGCAAGTACCAGAGTCATTAGTTAGTTAGTTTGTTTATCCTTCTTTGATGTTGATGAACATTTGAAGATCTTGTAATTGAACTAATTTATTTATTTCGACATGTCGGATTTGTCTATTTGAATTATCAATTTCTTGTGGATTTATTGAAATTTTTGTTAATCATAGGCCTTGCATGATCTTTAGGGCACTGCTCTAGGGCTCATGCGGCCGGTCGCGTACCGGACTCGGGTGCTGGGTTCGGGGCGTGACAGAGTATTAAAATTAGGGTTTCTATTCTTTGGAATGATCATGATAAATTTTGATAATTTTATAATTCCAGGATCTTAGCAGAATTTTTGAAACTGATTGGATTGATACTATGGATTCACTCGCAAGGTAAGTAATGTAACTCATTTTTCTATATCTAATAGGAAATTATATATTTTCTTAAATGAATCAGTCTTGATTTATGAAGTTGATGCATAGTATTTTATTATTATATATGCCTCTTTCTAAAATATTGTATGATTCTTAATTGAACGTATTAATTTCGATATAAATTATATTCGATCGATTTCAAGGTCGTATGAATTTATGTATCTTATGTATGAATTTATGAATTTATGGAACACTGAATATGAGAAAATGATTTTTTGCTTGAAAACGGATTTTTTGCTTCAAAACGGATTTGCCAATGGAGATTATTCGCTGGTATATCAACATTCTGCTAGTGAGGGTTATATGTTGGCATATCGACGCCCTACTAGTGGGGATTACTAGTGGGGATTATATGTTGGTATATTAAAGCACTTTAAAAATACCTCTTCTAGAGAAGGATCTTTTGTGGAGGAAGGGAGGACTTCTTGAGGGACGTCAGAGTTTGAATCGAACTCCAAGAACTTGCCTATTTAATCCCCACCTCCTCCTTAGATTACCTCCACCAAAATCATTGAGAATTGCAACCGATTCCCAAGCTCTTCCTCCGAGTTCTCCTCTTCGATTCATCGTCAGAAATAGCCGCCAGAACCTTGCCGGACTGTGGTAATTGCCTACGCGCCTCCTCCTTCTTTTCCTCATTTTAGAGCTGCTACCCTATTGTATTAAGCCGGCAAATCGCCGGAATTTCATCCAAAAATAGAGTGTCCTATTTCAGTTTGATCTTCTCAGTTTCGCCGCCACTGGCCACCAAGATTTGGCCAATTTCCTCCACTATCTAGGACCCCGAAGAAATGCGGCCGTTGCTTTATGGAATCGGCCATGATCTAGGCCGAGATTGATCACGTTCTTTGTTGATCTCTCATCTTCCTTGCGTTGGCCGACCATCGTCGCCGGTGATATCTTGGCAGAGAGACCACCCTGGGTTGCCGCCACCAGAGCCGATCACCTTTGGCCGCACCACCCCTGGTCCGAGAAGAGGGAAAGGAGAAGAATGGCTCTCCCCTATTTTAGAAAAGAAGAAGAGAGCTCTCTCTCTCCTCTCTCTTTCTCTCTCTCCTCTCTCTTTCTCTCTCTCCTCTCTCATGGTTTCTCTCTCCGAGTGGATGAACCTTAGAGAAAATATTTGCAATCTAGTCAGTGGAGGAAATAGAGCAAAGCTATACAGTATCATGGTGAAGATGTTGGAGAATAAATTGACAGTCAATTTTAATAGGTTTAGTATGCTCATAAAAAATATTATTATAAGCAATCTGAAAGGTACTTTGATTATCACAATAAAGAGTAGTAGGACCATGATGAGTGACTTCCATATCCTCTAACAACCATCTAATCCAGAGAAGTTCATTAGTAGCATCAACAACGGCCCTATATCAGCCTTACTATTTGACTTGGAGACAATACTCTGCTTCTTACCATATCAAGAGATAGGAGAGTCACCCAAAAGAAAATAATAGCTTGTAGTAAAGCATCGATGAGTAAGATCACCAGCCCAACCAATATTAGAGTAGCCACATAGGTAATATTAGAGTAGCCACATAGGTGCAAGGAAGAATTTGTAGTATAATGCAAGCCATGAAACAGAGTATCCTTGATATAATGTAAAATATGCAAAACAACACCATATATAATAAGTGGTCGAGGAGCTGTCATAAACTGATTGATGATATGAACAACATAAGCTATCTTAGGATGATTAACTACGAGATATACAAGACCACTAACTATGTATATGTAATAAATAACAACCAAAAGAGGAGTTCCATTGGTGGGTATTAATTTGGCATAAGTCTCAAGAGGTGTAGAAGTAATCTTGTTGTTTGCTAATCTGGATCTAGAAATGAGGTTAGATGCATACTTGGCACGTGATAAATGATACATATTAGAGCTATATGTAACCTCAAGGCCCAAGAAGTAACTTAGTGCTTCAAAGTCTTTCATTTCAAATTCTTGACTAAGGTACTATTTGAGATCACGAATGCAATAAGATTATTTCTGGCTGTAATCATGTCATTTGCATGGAGTAATAGTAAAGTGATGCCCTTAGAAGTTTTATGGATGGAAAGAGTAAAAAAAATAAGAACTACGAGTGAAACAAAATTGAGAGACAGTGGCACTAAATTTTGCAAACCAGGTACGAGGAGCTTGCTTAAGACTATATAACTCATGACGAAACAAGAATACCTTATTAGTGGATGAGGATAAGCTGGTGCTGGTTGTATGTAGACTTCTTTTAAAATATTATCATTAAGGAAGGCATTCTTGACATCCAATTGACAAGATGGCAATTGCCTAGAAACAACAACAATAATAAAGCTCCTAATCAAGGTTAGTTGAGCAACTAGAGTAAATTTTTCCGCATAGTCAATGCTTCTATGTAAAAACTTTTATCAAGAAGATGTGCTTTATAACACTCAACTAATCCATCTGAACGGGTTTTAATTTTATAAACCCATTTGCATTGCATCAAAGATTTGTTAGGAGGTAAATTAACCAGATTTCAAGTGTTAGATTTCTCCAAAACCTATAGTTCTTCTACCATTGCTTATTGCCAAAGAGGATCAGAATTTGCCTCATGAAAGGTGCAAGGTTCATGAAGAGAATTAATAATAGAGAAACAATGATGGTCATGAAGATGAAAAAGAAGTGCTTTTAGCCTAGTAAAATAATGTACACTATAGTAAAAGAGGAAAAAGCCGACGCTTAACTGCCGACACTAGGAAAAAGCGTCAGCAAATTCTGCTCCCGTGCCCAATTTTTCCGATGCTTTTTAGGAGCATCGGTAATTTGAAGCAATGAACGACGCTTAAAAGCGTCATCGTGGACCTAAGATTAAACGACGCTTTAACGCGTCGTTCTTTTGTCCTAAGACGACGCGTATAAGCGTGGTTAATTGAAACGCTAATACGACGCTTAAAAGTGTTGCCGAAGCCCGCTTAAAATCCAGCGGCCGACCCCGAGCCCGCATACTTGCCCTAGCTACTCCTGAGCACCCTCATCTTCCTCCTCTCCGGCGCTGCCTTAGCCCCCATCTTCCTCGTCTCCGACACTGCCTTAGCCCCCATCTTCCTCCTCTCCGGCGCGGACCGTCCGACTCCTACCTCCTCTCCTCCTCCCTCCTCTCCGGCGTCGACTGACCAATCCCAACCCGCTCCGCCCGAGGTAGTTTTCTCCTCCTCCCTCCTCTCCCACCATCTCACTTGTTCTCCTCCTTCTCCTCCTCTTCTTCGGGTGTTCGTGGGTTTTTTTTCCTTCTTTAATTTGTTCTCTTGCCCTCAAGCCTTGATCGAGCTTCACCTCCGCCCGAGGATCTTCTCCTCCTCCCTCCTCTCCGGCGTCGACCGACCGGCCCTAAGTCCCGATCGATTCAGGCCCGCCTCCGCCTAAGGATTTTTGCCTGCAACATATTATATTCCAGGTTTATAGATATTTCTAATTTTACTGTAGATGCCTCTGATTTCAGCTTCCAGCTTCCATTATTGATTATATATTGTTTGTGCTCTTTGGAAGGAAAGTGGCTTATTGCACAGGACAAAAGTTATGAAAACGAGTGCAAGTTTGAACATGTGCAAATTTCTGTGGATATTCATCTTGTTTCATTGCTATTGATGTTCTGTTCGTTATTCATATTTTGGCATAAATAGTAGATTATGCCCTGATAAAGTTGTGGTTTATATTGCATATGATTGTTTCCAGCATATGTAGCTTCAAGAAGTAGTCTGTGTTCATGAATATTTACAAATTGGTGTTCTAGATATCCATTCAGCTGGACTTGCAATGTTGAAGGACATGATGTTCTTCCTATGCATGTGACTTGATGGTGGCATGTAGTAGTTGTTCAATCATACATAATATTAGGTGATGGAAATGCTTAGTTGCAAGGGTTATCTACGTAAGTTGTGTGCCTTTTTCCTTGGAGTCTGAAAAAGAGGAAATCTGGTTCTTTGTAATGAGAATCAACCTTCAATTGGTCCACTTAGAGAGGAAACCAGCCTCCCATTTAGAGTTCTTTGTCGATGTTGTTGGCTATGAAGAAGCTTAGAGCTTGAAAAACTATCTTCTTCTTCTTCTTCTAGAAGATATAAAGGAGTCTGATTTCCCCCCCTGAAATGGGCCAATTGGAGGTTGGTTCCCATTGACAATGGAGGCTGGTTCCTGCTTGAAGTGGACTAACTGGAGGTTCTTTGCCCTTTTTTTGTGTGTGATAAGTGGGAAAGGGCATATTTTAATACAGCTCATTTTAACAATGACGAACTTGATGCATTATTGTTAGTGAATTCATGATATTCTATTATTCTTAAACTTTAGACTTATGCTCTATAGTAAATCTCATATTTGATATGTAAGGCTTTGATGATGATGGTGGTGCTGATGATGATGATTTTTGTAATGGTATGTGACCACTGCCCACATTTTAGTTACTGTATCCTATTCCTTGTTTTAGTGGCTTATTATTATTTATAGAAGTTTGAGTGGTTATCCAAGACTATTTGAAGACTCATTCAATGCTATACTGTTTTTTAGACTATTTGAAGACTTGTTGCAGGAGTGCTATTTCTTTTTTCGATATGGTGGTTTTCACATTTTTCCTTTTCCATTTTATGGACAACAACCCAGGACATCAATAGCAATCTGCTTTCCTCCCCTCCCTCCTTCCATCCATCCTCTGCTTAATGCCCTCATCTAGGTTGCGAGAACAGTCACAGTAAGCAGTAGTAGAGGCTATCTTAAAGAATGAATTGAAAGGTCATGAAATATTTGAACATAATTTTACTTCTATAAGGATCAATAAAGGTTCAATTGAACAGAAGTTTCTTTCATAAGAATTGATATAGGTTCAAGTTTCCACCCTTCTTTTTTTGACCTCTGTTCCTGCTTAAGGGTTTAGACTTGGAATGTCATGTTGTTGATGCCACATTCCTTAGGGAGCTAATGGAGCGTGCATTTATTGGTGTGGCTCTACAGGTTACAGAAGGATGTAATGTATGAGACTACGTGGTATAGGATCTTTTTGAGAAAAAAAGGACGTCAAATTTATTTCAGCAACTTAGAGCAGCCCCTATGAGGCTTAACTGATCTCTTTTTTATTTTCTAGTTCCTGGCTCTTAAACATACCAAAGTTTCTTCAGTTGCAGAACGAAACAATCCTTTTGAACCAACCAAAACAAATGTAGCATGCGGTTTGGAAACTACCTTCTTCAAGAACTAGGATTTTATATCCAAGAACATAAACCTTAAAAAGGTTGAGAGTAAGATGTAGTGATCTTTGAAATTTTTGGTTGATGAAAATTCCAATTCCATGATTTTGTTACCTTGAATCACCCAGATACTTGCACGCAGAACTGTAACATCATGTACTCAATCTTGGAACATTCATTTATCTTGCAGAGTTGGTAAATCCAATTCCACCCTATGTGTTTGTTAAGTATATTTTTTTTCCATTCCCTTCATGTAAACCAAATTCCAATATGAACCGCCTAATTTTGTTTATCTTTTTTATATGAATTGCAGTTCAATTGGTATTCTAATAGAATGGACAAAAGTTGGATAAATAAGTTGAGATCCAGTACTGAATATTTGGATGGAGTTCAGAATTTCATTAAGTTTGCTTTTGAGATATTTAATATGAACGGGAAGATTTTATGTCCATGTCAAAAATGTGTAAACGGTTCTGCTCTTGATCCAAAAATTGTTGAAGAACATTTGGTATGGAATGGTTTTTAAAAGGGTTATACTGAATGGGTACTCCATGGAGAGTTCACACCTTCATGTAACCAACCCTCCTATCTAGAAGACACTTTCAATTTTGGAACCAGTGACATGGAACAAAATTCTGTAGAAGAAGATGATATAAGGGGCTTACTTAGACCAAAGATAACTTGAAAGCGCGTCTTGATTTGAAAAATATGGGCATAAGACAAGAGCTTCATCCGACAGAGCTTGCCAATGATAAATTTTATACACCTCCTGCATGTTTTACAATGTCTACTCAAGAGAAAGATCTTTTTCTAACGGTTCTGAAAAATATGAAGGTTCCTTATGGGACTCATCGAATATTTCGCGTAAATCTCAAAGTGCGTAAACTTTCAAATCTTAAAAGTCACGATTGTCACATTTTGATGCAAGATATCTTTCCATTGGCTTTAAGATCGTCAACACCGAAACAAGTTTTCACAATTGTTTCTCAATTGTCATCATTCTTTAAGGCATTATATTCCAAAGTTCTTGATCCTAAGGAGCTTGATCAGTTGGAGTCTAATGTTACACTTACACTATGCCATATGGAAAAGATCTTTCCTCCTGGGTTTTTTACTATTATGATTCATCTACTCATTCACTTAGCGGCGGAAGCTAAACTTGGTGGACCGGTTCACTACCGATGGATGTATCCTATTGAGAGGTGATTTTAATAAACTCTAATAGCCATATTTAATAATCAGTTTGATTTTGATATTTATTTTAAAAATTTATTGTTGCAGATTTCTTGTGCGCTTAAAAGATTATGTACGCAATCGAGCCTATCCTGAGGGATCGATTGCTGAAGGATATATTGCTGAGGAGTGTTTGACATTTTGTTCGAGATATCTTGAAGGTGTTGAAACGGTTTTCAATCGACCTCAAAAGAATTGTGATTTCATAGAGAATGCAGATGTTTACAAGTTCTCATCTGGTGGAAGAGTTTTGGAAAAAGTTGAAAGTGTTGTTCTTGAGCAGAAATCGTTGGCACAGGCACATCGCTATATCTTACTTTATAGTGATATAATATCTGAGTCTCGCAGGTTAGTACGGTTAATGAAAATCTAAATTTACTATCATGTCAGGAGAATGTAATATTGGTACTTAATTAAAGATTTTCTGATCGTGTAGAAAATTTTTAATAGCTCAGTGAAGTCTCAACCATAACATTCATCCTACACCAAGGATTGAGCAACGATGGTTGGTTGAGTTATTTTCAGAATGGCTTTTCAAACAGGTTAGATGTCTAATATATTATTTTTTTTAATTTTTATAGAGAGAAATTAATCATTACTTCTATAATTCTTTTTAGGTACCAATGATGATGGAGAGGAATTGTTCCAAGGAGTTAATAGTCATTACTCGAGGTCCGAATAATATTGTCAACAGATATGGTGGGTTCATTATAAATGGTTTTAAATTTCATATTAAAGAGCGTGAGAAATTTAGAAAAATCCAAAATAGTGGGGTTATGGTTGAGACGGATGGAAAAAATTATTACGGTGCTCTAACAGATATTTATGAGCTGGATTATTATGGAAAGTTTAAGGTAGTATTATTTCGATGTGATTGGGTGGATAAAACTCACCTAGAGGTTTGAGGCAAGACATAAATGGATTCACACTTGTAAATTTTTCAAGGTTGATACATACTGGTGTGTTATTGAAAGATGATCCATTTATTTTTTCATCTCAAGCTCGATAAGTGTTTTTTGTGCAAGACTCAAAAGATAAAAATTGGTCTCTTGTTATTAAGACGAAACCTATGGACTTGTATGATATGGAAAAAAGGTTGGAAGAGGAGGACGATGATACTTATACTCAGTGTATGCCTTATAATGTTGTGCCAACTGATGAAGTAAATGCGCCAACGAGTTTGATTAGGATGGATGTTGAATGAGAATGTAGTTTCATAATGGTAAGTAAAATTTATGAATGTAATACTCAGAAATGTAATACCTCAGAAAAAAAAAGGAAAAAAAAAAAAGAGAGAAATGGACGGGCCGGCCCGAAAAGACCGGGCCCGTCCATCTATTACGATCGTGCCCTAGGCACGATCGTGGAGGAAGAGAGGGTTAAGGGGGGGCAGCGGCGTGAGGTGGTTCGCCGGAGAAGAGGGCGAACGTGGGAGGGAGGCGGCGGAGTTCGCGAGCCAGCCGGTCAAGGAGGATACCATAAAGCCTCCTTCCTTCAACGAAGACCCCTCACAAGTCGAGTGAAGAGTCCTTGGATCCGTGCGTGAAAACTTAAGATTTCCTCCACCGATTTCTTGCCGGAAAGGTCGCCGGAGCACCCCATCAGGCTGAGGTAAGCATAGCTCCTTTTGCTAGTTTTTTTTTGGGTCATGTTGGAAGGGTTTTTGCCGGTGGAGCCGTCGGAGAGGGATCCGAAACAGGGTACCCCTGTTTCGGCCTCCCTCTTCCGGATTTTTGCCGTCGCCGGCCGCCGGTAGGCCGAGATCCATGGCATTGGGAGTTGATCAGGTTTGTGTGGAGATGTGGTGAAGGATTTCTAGGGTTTTGGTTGGAGATGGGAGATGGCGGATCCGAGGTCTTCTTCCTCGGGATCCCATCTCTCCTCCTCTTCCTCTCGCGTGGGTTGGCCGCCGGCCGGCGACGACAGAGGAAGCTGAGCCACTGTGTGGCTGCCGTTGGATGAAGGCCGAGCCACCATCATGGTGGCTTCCTGTCGGTGATGCTGGAGGGGAGGGGAGGTCTGCCGGTTTTGGGGGAAGAAGAAGAAGAAGGAGAAGAAACTTCTTCTTCTCTCCCTCTCTTGGCCAGCCACCATCGCCGGCGACTGCAGCAAAGACGGCCGACGATGGTTCGGCCAGTGGTGTTGTCGGGTTGGGGAAGGAGAGGGCACAGCCACCATGGTTGTTGCCCTTGGATCAAAAAGGATTTGAGGGAGGGAGATGTATTCCCAACCATGAAGAGAGAGGAATCATCCCTTTATGTTGGTCTCTTCATCGGGACCGGCCATCGTCGCCGGCATGGCTGCGGCCACGACTGGCGACGACATAGGCCGATGGTGCAAGGTGGGAGTCGGGCCACCCCGACTGCCCTAGATCTGGAGGGATTGAGATGTTTGGGGACCTGGTAATGGACCCCATAGTAGTGTGAATTATGGTTTAGAATATTTAAATATTAAATAATTTAGTTTGTGATTTATAATTGATGTTGTAGGGGAAGAGTCGGCGGAGCCAGGAGGTTTGATCAGGGGACTCAGCACCCCAGCGCGTAGGTTGTGATTCGGACCGTATTTGAGTCAGTCTACAATTTCGGTAAGAATCCTTGTACGCCAATCCTACATGATATAAATATTTTGCACTATATATATATAATTATATATGTTTGATATGCTATGATCCAGGCAAAACAAAATGGTTTTTATATTTAAATTGTATTTTGATCGTCTCTGCTTGTGATTGGTATAATGATAGATGCATGCATGCGCATAACTTACACCTACATAATTGGACTGATGGATGTGGTGCACTAAACTAACTATGTGATATTGGTTGCCCCGTCACGGGCTGGAAACGTGACCGTGGTTAGTTTAAAGCCGGAAATAAATATAAAGGAATTGATGTGTGGATGTAAACTGGATTGTATGAAAAGGGACTTTGGGTTTATCTTGTTATTATGGCAGGCCCCGTCACAGGCTGAAAAATGTGGTACTTTGGTAGGCCCCCTCACAGGCTAGAAATGTGGAACTATAATGTGCAGGCCCCGCCACAGGCTGAAAATGTGATACTTTGGTAGGCCCCCTCACAGGCTAGAAATGTGGAACTATAATGTGCAGGCCCCGCCACAGGCTGAAAATGTGATACTTTGGTAGGCCCCCTCACAGGCTAGAAATGTGGAACTATAATGTGCAGGCCCCGCCACAGGCTGAAAATATGATAATTTGGTTGCCCCACCACAGACTGAGAAATGTGACTGAGATTTGACCCAAAGTCGGAAAGATAATTAATCCGGATCAAGTTAATAGAGAATGGAAAGAAAAAGCATTGAAAACATTAATTGAAGATTTTGAGATATCGTATGACGTATCACACATGAGTTGCTGGATTTTTGTTGATATTTGACTTGCATATTTATACTGATTATTCGAGCTTTTGATAGCCGGTATATGATTTTATGATATGTGCATTGATTTGTCATGGTTTACAAATTCTCATTATAATTGTGTTGGTGTGGATGTGTAGGGATTCTTACTGGGCTGTAAAGCTCACCCCCCTTTTTTCTTCTTTTTCTTTATCAGAGTTGCAGGATGCTTAAATTTGGATGGGATGGGCGCAGCGTGCGAGTACCAGAGTCATTAGTTAGTTTATTTGTTTATCCTTCTTTGATGTCGATGAACATTTGAAGATGTTGTAATTGAACTAATGTGTTTATTTGGGCATGTCGGATTGTCTATTTGAATTATTAATTAATTGTGAATTTATTGGAATTTTTGTTAATCATAGGCCTTGCATGATCTTTAGGGCACTGCTCTAGGGCTCATGCGGCCGGTCGCGTACCGAACCCGGGTGCTGGGTTCGGGGCGTGACAATAAATCCATCAACAGTATAAATACTGGGCAACTGTAATGCGGAGATTTTGGAGGAAAATGTAGTAGGATCAGAAGTCATATGGTTACACAAGCGGTATCAAAACCAAGTAGGGGTACCTAGGGTGATAGAAGGGGAATGTTTACCAAAGTTGGATGAGTATTGAGTTAAAAAGGCTTGTGAATCACTTGAAAGAGAAATGATGCTCACTAGGAGAAGAATCCTTAGTGGCAGTATCAATAACAGCAGCAGTGGTGTGTGAAGGATGAGGAGTGTTTCTGAACTAATGAGACTGCACCCGAGTACATCTAGGAGCTTTAGTATTCTTATAAGCCAGTTTACGACACATTGAAATGTGATGCCCGGTAATTTTTAATAGCAATATTCCTATTGTGTGGAATAGTTGGTAGAGGTTGAAGAACTAGAAGCTGCAGCAATATTAATGATAGGACTAGAAGTAGGAATAACAGGAGCCATAGATGAATACGCTAGGGAAATAGACATCACAACATCTGTATGCTGAGATATGAGGGAGCCAAGAACAGTTTCCTATGAAACCGAGCAATAGCCTGACCAAGTGTAGTAATGGAACCATATAGAGTAATGATGCACGGATACGCTCAAACTCATCTTTGAGTACCATCAATAACTAAAACAATTGATCCTTGTTCATATAGGCGGGAAACTTCTGTGCATCAGTAATAGTGTCCCATTTTGGTTCTAAAAGAGCTAACTGATCCCAAAGAAAGCACATCTAAGCATAAAAATCTCGAACAGATTGGCGAAGCTCATGATGCAAACAATGTGAAGAATCACCCCTGAAGCTGATATCTTTGAGCAAGATCAGTAGTAATATACCACCTCTGCAATATATCCCAATCTCTCTAGCAAACTCATAATAGCTAAATTTCTTATAGATAGTAGGAAGAGAGGTATTTCTGAACCATGTGATTGTTTGAGGCTTCAAGTCAATCAGAATATTTAGCATCATCCTTATCATCTAGCTTGGGTGGCTGTAACATCCTTAGTAACAAGTTGCTACAACTGCTTGCTCTTGAAGCTATGCATAGCTTGAGACCAAGCAATATAGTTGGACCATTCAAGACTATTTCAAAAGGTCTAGAAATCTCAGAATGAGTCTCACTGGTAGACATAATTATTGCCAACATAGAAGCCGAAGGAAAAACGACAAGGAGTAGGAAACTTATCCGGCGAGCAACTAAAGCAGAATACGGGCAACTGCAGAGAATACCGTAGCAGATTTCCTTCTCTCTCTCTCTTTACTTGATTTCGTCAACAATTCCCTAAATCCCCGCTTCTTTCCCATCTGGTTTGATTATTTAATGGATCAAGGGATGAAGGAAGACATGGGTAGACGGTGATGGAGTGGAGGCTGGTATGGGAGATAGGCTGGTGTTTGATGGTTAGCGGTCAGGCAAGAGGAGAGGAGAGTGAAGGCCGTGAAGCAAGGATTGGGAGATGGGAAGCTTTTGATGGAGCACGGGCTGGTGTTCGGTGGCGGCGGTGGTGCTGATGAAGTGAGCATCATCTTAGGCATACATGATGGCGTAGAAGGCCCCTGGTGTAGAATGGTCTGTAGTTGGCGAGGTCCAGTGGTCCAAAAATGAAGGCTTGATGGAGGAAATGGTGATGGACGGTGCTTGGTGCTCCGCACGGTGGAGGAGACTAAGAAGATGGAGATGAAGTCCAGGCACAAACATGGACTCATGCGCCTGGTGCTCTTTGCGGTGGAGGAGGGCGACAGGGTGGAGATGAAGGTCGTGCTCGCCTATGTGACGAAATCGATCTGCGTGGCGACCATCGAAGGGGCGCTGGTATCCTGAGCCGATCCTGGTGGTGGTAGTGGTGGTGGTGGAGGAGGAGGAGATTCTCCTTAGCAATGGCGATGCACTGATACTACGATGAGAGAAACAGAGAAAGTTAGGAAATTGTGTATTTGAATTGTATGTACATCTATGTACAGGGTATATTGTAAGGCCCAGCCTTTTGGCCCAGCCCATCACTAAAATAGGCCCAAACAAAACAAAAATGCAGTGGGAGAGGAGGACTCCTGATGGGAGTTCACCTCTTCTTCCCGAGCGCGCGACGGAAGAAGAGTTTTCCTGACACCTGACTTCGGCGAGACTTTGAAAATCGATCTATAAAATCCACTCCTCTCTTTCCTCTCATGATCCTACTTCTGATTCTTGATCAATCACCGGTGACAAGCATGAAGTTTTCCATCAAAATTTCTGAACAAACCACTGTAGATTTGCCTCATTGACACAAGGTAACCAACCCCGTCTTTCTTCTGTATTTATCCTAGAGTTCCTCGGCTGTTATCAATGACTTCATCGACTCGATTTTTGCTGACGGGTTGCTAGATTTGGATGAAGACCCAATGCTATGTTTTTGTCTCTCCTGTTTTGTTTTTTTCTCCGTCTTCTGCGCCATGATTTGAGGATGAGGTCCTTGCTGGAGCTTCAATCAAGCTTCTAGTGAGCTCTACTACCATAGCCAAGACTCAGTCGTCGGCCGATGAACTGGAATACCAACTCTCTCTATATTGGGACAACCTAACGTCGGCTTTTCTCTTCTTATTCTCTACTGCCGGCCATTGTGGTCGTTGTTGTCGTCCTGATCTTCGCCGGAGGGTGGATATCGAGCCATGCCACCGTTGCCGATTGCTGGGGCTTTATCCATTCTGATCAATCACAAGCCTCCCCTATTTTGAGAAAGGAGAGTATTTTCTTTCTTTTCTTTCTTCCCTTCTTTCCTTTCTGTTTCTCTCTTTTCTCCCTTTCTCTCTCTCTATGTATCTCTCTCTACATGATCTGGGGCTCAGGTCTTTACTTTGTGAACTCCAGACTAGGTCAGTTGTGACCCTTCAACATTTGACTTTTACCAGGCCTATGCTAGCATCTTGGTCATCATTGGATTCTACTAGACCTGGCCATCCTTGATCACTATAAGTTACTTGTATTTTGATCTAATCTTTGATTGGATAGAATGAATGTTATTGGATTGATTGGATTGTTGGGCCTTACCACTCAATCAACCATATCCTTCTTCATCTTATCCAGCATGAAGCCCTGTCTCTCTTTATTCGGGTTCCAGTTGACTCTATTGTGGAGGCCCTAAACCACCTCGGTGCTTGTCCAGTAGACCAACTCATTACTTCAGCCCAGCAAGATCTTTTGAAATTTGGCCACTATTGATTTTTACTTGACTAGTTGAATTCTCCTTAGTTGGACCCATCTAGGCAGTCGGGCACTGCCACCTGATCAATCCGATTTGGGAGCATGAGGTTGTTTTCGGTAGTATTTAATTTTTGACTTTGCATGGCTCCTAAAATGATGATGAAATTAATAATATTTTAATGATATAAAAACATGGGCCTTTGATTTGTCTAATTGAAGTGAAATTTTTGAAGTGAGAAGAAGTAAATAACCTAATATTTCAAAGTATGTTTTTCAAATTCTTGATAAAAATAATAATTAGTTTATTGAATTTGATTATGACATGTGTTTTACACTTGATCAAATGGGTCAGGCATGTTATTGCTATGATTGTAATTATTTTAAATTATGTTATATATTATGTTATGAAATTTGAAAAATATGCCTGAAAAAATTATAAAATTTATTTTATATGTATCAATTCTCAGCACGACTATGATTTGGCCTTACCAATGAAGATTATTTGTTGGCCCTATTGACTTGTAATTTGAGAAACTGATTTCGACACCGTACCACCGATTATTAGAATATTAGTAGTTGGACGCTGTACTACCGGTGGTTAATAATAGTGGTGTTTGGCACTTTGTGCTGACCCATGCCACTGGGTTATATGGCCATAGCCTATTGTTGGATTTCTGGTATTTTTGTATGAAAACAAAGTATACCTAAAAAAGAGATATATGTATTACTCAAGAATTGATTTATTTTTCAATCAATATTTTGCTCTTTAATTTATTATTTGACATGCTTAGACCCCACTTTGGAGTGTTATGTTGCTTACCGGACTAGTGTAGCTCATTATTATATTTTTTCTATTTTTCAGATTCGGATGCATGATTGCTCGAAGCTTGGGAAGTGCGCTAATTCTTTTGAAGATATTTTTAGTTATTGAAGTTTTAATTAGACTATTAGAATATTTTATTTGATTTATATTAATAGTTAGCAAACATTGACTTATGTCACTTTGGAACTATTGTTAGAACCATTTGAATAAATTTTTGATTAGATTAAATTTTGAGAAATTATTATTGCTTTGATATGATCTATAGCTTTGCATTCTTGTATGGTTTGCTATACATGTATACAGCATTTGTTCCGCTCTAAGTTCGAGGCGTGACATATATAGAGCCCAACTATAACAAATTTTTGGTTTTGATAACAACACTTCGTTATGATGACAACTTTGTTAGTATTATATTAGCCAACTCGGTTAATATTATGGTGCCCATAATAATTGGAGTTCATCAAGGTTTGAAGAGTAGAAATATGGTCTAGGTTTTGACTGGTGCAAATGCCATCCTGTTGGGTGGTCCATTGTCAAGGTGGTGGAGACAATCATCTTAGATCCATATTGGTGAGATTTCTAGGTCCATAAAATGTAGGATTCGGAGTCATCTTAAGGTGGCCTCGGGCCTTCATTTAGTTAACCTGGCCAGTTTCCATTCCTTGACCTTCATCTTGGCTTTTGAACTCATCTCTTCTTCTTACTCCATGGACGGGTGGGTGAAGGCCTAGGTCCTAGAGGCCTTCAGCAGCTGGGATGAGATTGGAAAACGTCACCGGTGATTGAAGGGAGAGAAAGGGAGGATCATTCTCAATGAGAGCTAGTTTGATCAAGGCTTTCTTTGTCGAACAAGATCTTTTATTTATTTATTTATTTAATAAAGCGAGTTAGCTTTAGGTTTTGAGTTTAAACTATATTTATTTTTAAACAAGGTTTCATATCTCCAAAAATTGCTATTAGGTGCTTACGGTTGATCTTCCCTCTTCTGTCATAAATAACAAATATACGAAGGTCATCATATTTACAACATAATCAATCATTCCTTTCAAGGTTTCCACTAAAACATAATAATATGAGCACTCACGCTTCTCAAACCATTTCTCCTCCTCGCTTCCTCCCACGTGGCCACAAGAAGGTTGCCAGCTCGCGCAGTCTTGAAAGCATAAAACGTATGTACACTCCCAGATTTGGAGGGTATTTATGTAATTTCATACCCTTCTCTCTCCCGTAGCCCAGGAGACGAAGAATCCCTCCCACTGGAAACCCAATTTCCAAACCCTAGCTACAAACCGCACGATTACGAACTATTAACACTGCCGGCGCACGTTAGTCCTTTCCTCTCGCTTTCCTGCTTACCGTCTCTCTCTAATCCCCTCTTCGTCTCTTCTTTACCAT
Organism: Phoenix dactylifera; assembly: GCF_051530095.1. Lineage (NCBI taxonomy): Eukaryota > Viridiplantae > Streptophyta > Magnoliopsida > Arecales > Arecaceae > Phoenix > Phoenix dactylifera. Next base: position 12,355,206 of record NC_143197.1, read on the forward strand.
CACACGCTCGCCATGCCCTTTCCCACGTCTCCCTCCCCTCTCCCCCTCGAAGTCTCCCCCTTTCCCCTCTCTCCCCTTCTCTCCCCCCCTCTCACGTGCCTCCCGCACGTGCGAACTCGCCCCCGCGCTCCCGGCTCCTTCCCCGCTTTATACCCGGCCCCCCTTGGACCGCCCTAGGACTTGGCTCCCACGTCCCCTTCGCGCCCGGGCGACGACGGCCTGACATCCTAGCCGCCCGCCCCCATGGACCCGTGGCGCCACCACAAGAACCCCGGCAATGGCCTATCCTACTCCAAACTCTTCGATCTCGAGGTAATTATTCCGGCTTTTCGCCCCGATTCTGCTTTGCTTCTGCGATTTCGCTGTGGTTTTGGGCTCAAAGATCCAATCATTTTTGGGAAAAATCGAAGCTTTCGGCTGGGGGATTCGGGAGGCAGTGCTCGGGATCTGCTTTTGGGTTCGGCTTGAGGTTTTCTTGATGTCTGATCGAAGTAGGTAATGTAGGGTTTCATTCAAAGTTAGGGTTTTTGCAATTTCTTGAGTACATATTTCGGTATGCTGGTCGTCGTTCTTTTGGTCATAAATCCAGTTATTTTGTTTTCTTATCGTCTTTCTTTATATCTCTGTTTTTCAGTGTGCTGGTGGTTGTGGTTTTGGTCATAAATCCAGTTAGTTCTTGTCTTGTTGTCTTTCTTTATACTCCGTTTGTTGATGGATTAGGGGGATGGCTTCCCACAGATTGCACTGCTTTAACTGTTTTTTGTTTGCGCTTGTGGGTTTTATTGCGATTGTTTTCATTATTGGAGCTGGTTTATGGGCTTAAATTTGGTTTTATTTGTTAACCTTTACTGCTAATTTATTATATATATATTCTTTTTTTTTTTGAGAGAAATTTATTGTGTATATTGTTGCTCTTCATGGTTTTCATTTGTAGTCTTTGATGAACTTTCAAGTCCCCCAGCCAGAGGATGATTTTGATAATTACGGCAATAGTAGTCCGGGTGAGAGCAGAAGTAGTGAAGGTAACCCATTGCCTTTATCTTTGTTATCAGTTTGTTTTCATTCATCATTCTGTTATTCATTATTTAGTGGAACCTGTAGCTATACTTGGAATTCTAGTTTCAATTATGATTTAATTATATATTTTCTCATAAATTAATGCTGTTTTACTATGACTGTTAGGTATGAGAATTTTGCTAGCTTCCCTTTAGTGTCATTATATGTAATGTGTAGATTTTTTTGTTCGGTCGATTGATAATCAGGTCAAGGAGCCATGCTGGACTGTTGTAATGGAGCCATCACCAATAGGTCTTCAGACTTGAGTAGGAGGCGGAAGAGGCGTTTAGTTGAGACTGAGGCTGCTTTGAACTCGTCCATGCCAAAAGATGCTGATAGCAATGATGAGGATGATGAGCTGTATGAATCACGTATCACTGAGGATCAGTACCGTGCAATGCTCGGTGAGCATATGCAAAAGTATAGGAGAGTGAGGTTTAGAGATTCCTCATCAGGGTTGGCTTCTGCTCGGATGGCAATGCAAGGTCTGAAACACAGTCATAGTACAAAGGTGGGGAAGTTCAGTAGTGAGCCTATACTTTCTGCTAAGGAAGAGGTAGCACTGCATGAGATTGAAAGGTCACTGGAGCATTATGAAGCAGATTTTGATTTGGATTATAGTGGGGTTAGCAGGTTTGCTTCGTCTCTTGATTCTGCTTATCTAGATATCGGGGAGGGTATCACTTATAGGATACCTCCAACTTATGATAAACTTGTGACTACCCTAAATCTGCCAAGTTTTTCGGACATTTGGGTAGAGGAGCATTTCCTAAAGGGTACACTGGATTTACGATCTCTGGCAGCTATGGTTGGCACAGATCGAAGGTTTGAGGCTCGGAATCAAAGTTGGTTGGCTGAGCCTCAACCACAGTATGAATCACTTCAGGCCAGGTTAAATGCACTTTCATCTGGAAATTCGAATCAGAAGTTCACTCTCCAAGTATGTGATGTTGGCCTGGATCCCTTTTCAGTTCCAGAAGGAGCAGCTGGGAGGATACGACGGTCGATTATGTCTGAATCTGGTACCGTACAGGTTTATTATGTTAAAGTCTTGGAAAAGGGAGATACATACGAGGTCACTTCTCATCACTAAAAATTGCATTCAGAAGGTATTATTTTTTAGTATTATAACAAGCATTCTTCAATTTATTTTCTTATATTTGAGTACAGATTATTGAGCGCAGCTTGCCTAAGAAGCAAATAGTGAAGAAAGATCCTTCAGTAATTGAGAAAGAGGAGCTGGAGAAGATTGGGAAAGTGTGGGTTAATATTGCGAGAAGAGACATTCCAAAACATCACAGGTTATTTACTAATTTTCATAAGAAACAGCTTGCTGATGCCAAGCGCTTTTCAGAGACCTGCCAAAGAGAGGTACTCATTTTTTGTGTCGAATTTGCAGTTTTACATGTTAATGAGAACTTTTCTGATATTCCCTGCTCTCCTAGTGAATTTTACATTTATTTGAATCTTGAATCATCTTTTGCTTTAACAAGTTTCATGATACAATATCCAGGTAAAATTGAAGGTGAGCAGGTCACTCAAATTGATGAGAGGTGCTGCAATCCGTACTAGAAAGCTTGCTAGGGACATGCTGATATTCTGGAAAAGAGTAGATAAGGAGCAGGTATATATCTTTTTTCTTTTCTAAGTAAACATTTTTATTATTTTAAAATTTGATTGCAGTCCCATAGCGGTGTTTATGAGGACTCAAGTTATAGAGTGTATGTAGATATATGTTATATGTATAATCAATAACATAATGAAAACCAATTTATTATTCTATGTATTTTTTTTCCAGAATCACATAATGGTAGTCAAGGGATACACCTCTCTTTTTAGTCGAAGTCTTTCCTTGTGTGCAATGATCATGGCTATGTTTGATGTCTATAAGCTATCTAGCTCATGTCTTTGGGATGGTCGAAGCAAGCCTTGTAGTGTACAAGGTTAATACATTTGCTTAGTTTTTTTTTTTTTTAATTATGGCATTTATCCGTTTGTCTTGGTATTTGATTAGGTATAAGAATTGGCACATTAATCATATGTCAAGATGGTCAACCTTCAAAAAATTTCGATCCCTTAGTTTATGGTTTAATTTGTCATTTTGCAGATGTCTTGGGTTATAAAATGAAAGTTTAACCATTCCAAGCTATTTGGTGCTGATTATAAGAACACAATCATGTTTATAGTGGTATTATAAATTCCATCTATTTTTCTTTATATATATTTACATATAGAGTGCTGTGCACCCCAAGTCTGTAAGGGAAATAACTAAAATATGAGTTTCTGTGACGTGCAAACTGACCAGTAATGCAAGAGAGGGTAGGGGAATGTTAAAAAGTTAGAGTTGATGAGAGATGCCCTGAGTCATTCAATGGCTTGCTTGAATTTCTAGTTCTAACCTGAATTTTGAACAAAAATGAATTATTTACGTGGTGTTTCTAAATATAATAGCTAATGGATGACTATGATCTGATTAGTGTTTAGGCCTATGAATAATTAAAAAATAGTCATATTCTTAGGATTTGTTTTTAACTTCTAAGGGATTCAGGTCAACATCCATCGGATTACATGGGTGTACTGAGTTATGTAAAGAAGGATGTGTTGACCTCATTGAAAGCATAAGATCATCGGTCCAACATTAAGATAATCTGACCATTCAGTAAACAAAAATGATAACAATTTTGTTAAAATTAGAGCTCATCAAATTAGTAAATCTAAGGGTGGTTGTCTTGTCATTATTTCATATTGGTTCAATTTCATGTCTTATGTTACTTTCTTTGAATGATTGCAATATCATCTATTAATTTCTCTTTATCATCATTAATAACTTTACGACTACCTTCTTTGGTGAAGTTTGTCCGCCAAAGAATTTCTCTATTAATTTCTCTTTATCATCATTAATAACTTTGTCCACCCTTGCAACAAGCAAACACTCATCTTCCCTCCTTTTAGACTTTGTACCTTCAACTAATAATTCCGAGGTCATTTTGCTTGGTATTAAATTTCTGCGGATGAAGTTTGTTACCCAAAAAGACTATATTTTAAGAACACAATTTATTATCATTATCATATTTTCTTGTGACTAAGGCATTAAAAACAACTCAGGATAGTGGGGGCAAAACCGGAAAATCATTGAGATGTTCTTGCTGATTTCAGGCTTCTCTTAAATAGGAAAATCTATCCAATGAGCAAGCTTCCTAGGGTAGAGCATGTGTCTTTCCAATGAGGTTGGCTTGTTTACTCAAAAATGATTTGGAGATTTTACAATTTGGTATTAATTGTAAAATTGCTCAATCATATGTTTTGACTTATATGATAGCTTGGATATTTCTTTATTAGGAATAAACGGAAGGTATGCTGTGTTGTTCTTAAATAACTTGATACTCAACTAAGCTTTGATCCCGTACTAGTTAGGGTTGGTCGTATGAATCTTTTTCCTCCATTCTGCTCTAGGGCCATACTTTCATGAAAGATATGGCGATATCAATCCTTCCTTACTAGTTCACCCTATGTGAATGTGACTTTTGGTCTACCTCTACCCTTCTTTCCTCATGTATCAAATCACTTCCTTGTATCGGTGCATCTCTCGGTCTATGTTGTATATACACCTAAACTATCTAAATTGTCATCTCAATTAATTTTCAATTGGTGTTACCTCTATCTTTCTACGAATGACTTTATTTTTTATTCTATTATTTATTTTATTAGCATTCATACATCTCAATAGTCTCATTTCAGCCACACTTATTTTATTCTCATGTTATTTTCTAGCTACCCAATATTTTGTATCATAGAACATAGGTAGTCATATGATTGTACTATAAAATTTTTTCTTTAACTTGGAAAGTATCCTTTGATCACATAGTATCTAGTTGCACTTCTCTGTGTATCCAACTTGTTTTAGTTTTATTGGTAACATTCTCTTAAATTGCCTTCCTTATAATAATCGACCCTAAATACCGAAAATGATCGCTCTTAGGAACTTCATGATCCGCAATTTTCAATTTTTATCTCTATTTCTAAATTTAAAAAAATTACATTCCATTTAATTCGTCTTGGTCCTACTTAATCTAAAATCTTTTGGATTGTAATGTATCCCTCCATAATTATAACTTATGATTAACTCCTGCCTCTGTTTCATCCATTATGATTAAATTATCTGTAAATACCGTGCACTAAGAAATATCGTCCTGAATATATGTAGTATGCGTATCTGTAACTAGTTCAAATGCTAGAGCAGATCCTTGATATAAACCTATTGTGATTGGAAATTATCTAGTATTACCACCGGTAGTTCTCATTACTAATAACTGCTCCATTGGGCATGCTCTTAATCATATTAGTACATCTAATGGAAATTCCTTTCTTTTCTAACATCCACTGTAAGACTTTTGTAGGATCTTTATTATATGCATTCTCTAAATTAAGAAACATCATATGAAGATCTTGTCTCGTTTCTATATATTTGTTGATTGACTTTCAAAGGAAAAGTTAGTTTGGCACAATTTTTTTTGTGTTTTTTTTTTTCTGAAGCATCAAAATGGATCTAGATGTCATGCTAGGATTTTGAGGCACACACACACACATATATATATGCAAAGTATATATGTGTGTATGTATGTATGTATGTATGTATGTATGTACACACACATATATATCGATACATATATACATTTGTATGTATGGATGTATGCTAGATCTAATTCAGGAGAACTTATGTAACAAAATGCTTTGTTCTGTCCCTTGGCAGGCGGAACTGAGGAAGAAAGAAGAAAGGGATGCAGCTGAAGCGCTGAAGCGTGAGGAAGAGCTCCGTGAAGCAAGGAGACAGCAGCAGAGGCTCAACTTTCTGTTATCACAAACGGAACTGTATAGTCATTTTATGCAGAATAAGTCTACTGCACAACCTGCTGAAAACTTATCCCTTGCACAAGTTGAATCTAAAGGTCCAGAAGTGGGACCAATCCTTGGAGATGTCAAACCAGGAGAGGAAGAAGATCTTGAGGAAGCAGAATTAAAAAGAGAAGCTTTGAGGACAGCTCAACAAGCTGTCTCCCAGCAAAAGAAGATAACAAATGAATTTGATAATGAATGTTTGAAGCTGCGTCAAGCTGCTGAAGCTAATGTTCCAGCGGATGATTCATCCATTGCTGGGTCTAGTAACATAGACCTACTTAACCCGTAAGTTAAACTCATACTCACTAATACCACGTCAACAAGCATACACAAGAGCCCCATGAAAGAAAAACAAAGAGAAAAAGGAGCAAGAGAAAATAGAATCCTGGATGCTTTTGTAGCAACCATAATGTCTCTTATTTATTAGTTGAATTAACTGGTCATGCTTGATTATATTTTCAGCTCGACAATGCCCATAAAATCGACTGTGCAGACACCAGAGTTGTTCAAGGGCACTCTTAAAGAATATCAGTTAAAGGGACTGCAGTGGCTAGTTAATTGTTATGAGCAGGTAATTATTGGAAGAATCACCATGTGAAACTTCTAGATTGATAATGGGTTTTATCTGATGTTTGTATAGGCCGCTATTGGGATTCCCCCCTCCCTCCCTCCCTTATTCACACTTTAATCTTATTGTCTTTCCTTACAGGGTTTGAATGGTATCCTCGCTGACGAAATGGGCCTTGGAAAGACCATCCAAGCAATGGCGTTCTTGGCTCATTTAGCTGAGGTTGGCGAATCTGCTTCTTGGTTGTAGAAGTGATTGTTAGATTAATAATTCTTAACCATCCATGCAATGTCACCAATTTTGATTACAGTGCAAGATTTTAAAATAGTTTTTTTAGTTGATTAAAGTTGCTTTTCTTACATGCTTTTCAAATTGCTGTAAATAATTGTTTTGAGCAGGAGAAGAATATATGGGGTCCTTTTCTGGTGGTTGCTCCATCATCTGTCTTGAACAATTGGGCTGATGAAATTAGTAGATTCTCTCCTGATCTGAAAACACTTCCATATTGGGGCGGGCTTCAAGAAAGAATGGTACTTAGAAAAAATATCAACCCTAAGCGACTATATCGAAGGTAAGCTGCCATAGCTCTGATTCCTTTTGATCACATTCAGATATTTTCTTAGGTGATCTTCCACCATATTCTCATTGTACCGATCAATAAGGACTTATTTTATTATTTTCTAGGGAGGCTGGATTTCACATACTAATTACTAGCTACCAGTTGCTTGTGACTGATGAAAAGTACCTACGGCGTGTGAAATGGCAATATATGGTGTTAGATGAAGCCCAGGCAATAAAGAGTTCAAACAGGCAATTTGCTTTTGCTTTTCCACTTGACCTGCAATCTGGCTTTAACTTTTTCTTACACATTTTCCCTTTTTTTTTTTATCTTTTTTTCCTGTAGTATTCGATGGAAGACATTACTCAGCTTTAACTGTAGAAATCGCTTGCTTCTGACTGGAACACCCATACAAAATAACATGGCTGAACTGTGGGCTCTTCTTCATTTCATTATGCCTACTTTATTTGACAGCCATGAGCAGTTCAATGAATGGTTTTCAAAAGGGTATTTCTTTATCAGTTGTACCTTTTCAGTCTTTGAACATTTTGATTTCATATTTCTCATGCTCATATATCCTGTTGTTTCTGTTAGAATTGAGAACCATGCAGAACATGGAGGCACTCTGAATGAGCATCAGCTTAATAGACTGGTAAGCAATACAGTAAGAAATATAAGATTTATAATTTAAACTGACAATCTTGTGTTTGAGTTAGAATCATTTTGTCGGCTTAACTACCTGAAAAATGGAAGTTTGCAAGCCTAAATACTTATCAGCAATTTCATACTAATTACTTATGACTAGACTTGATGGGCTTGCACAAAGTACCAATTTTCTTTATTCGGAATCAAATTGACTAATCATTTTAAATTAAAAAAAGGGAATGTACCAGCTACCAAGCTACAATGTTACTTGAGAAAGATTGGGAATCTAAACACAATTTAGATTGATCCATTTATTGTACCTTATTAATTTTAAGCACTATTTCTAGAGCTCTTGGCATATCTAGAAAACTTTCTTGTACATTTATTGCATTTCATTTCCATTAGTTGGGGTGGGGGCTTGATCTTGGGATCAATCTCTTTATTTTTAATTGCTAAAGCTTGATAGGAATTTTGGAGAGTACATAATTTGCTTCTTCTTCTTCTTCTTCTTTTATAACAGCATGCAGTTCTAAAGCCTTTTATGTTGCGTCGGGTTAAGAAAGATGTCATAACAGAGATGACTGGGAAGACAGAAGTCACAGTTCACTGTAAATTGAGTTCCCGGCAGCAGGCTTTTTATCGAGCTATAAAGAACAAGATATCCCTAGCTGAGCTGTTTGATGGTAGTCGTGGCCATCTAAATGAGAAGAAGATAGTTAATTTGATGAACATAGTTATTCAATTACGAAAGGTGATTTTTTTTATTTCATGCACACATTTTCTAAATTCTTGCAATTTGTATGGTTTAGTAGTGCATCCAAAATTAGGCAGGGTATAGATCAGTGCCATTGTGAAACAGTAATTGGAAAAGGCTTTCTATATTGGTGATTTGTTAGTCTCGAGTGGTTAGTTGTGTTGATACAGGGAATGTTTCTTTTGCTATCTAATGATAGGTATGCAACCATCCGGAGTTATTTGAGCGTAACGAGGGAAGTTCATATTTTTACTTTGCGGATATCCCAAATTCTCTTCTTCCTCCTCCATTTGGGGAACTGGAAGATATACACTATGCAGGAGATTGGAATCCTATAATTTATAAGGTTCTTTTCTATAATATCTTCTTTCATTTATCTATTATCTTCTGTGCTTTCTGTTATACATTTCTTCTTCTTTTCCCCTTTTCTACTATCCATTACTGGATTTTCCTTTTATTCAGGTGCCTAAGCTGGTCCATCAAGAGATCATCCAAAATGCTGAAATGCCTTCATTAGTTTTTGGGAATGGCATTCAGCATGAATCTTTCAGGAGACTCTTTAATATGTTTTCACCAGACATCATTTATCAGTCTACAGTGCCGCAATACAGATGCTCAAATGAGTCTTGCATGATTACTGGAGCTTTTGGATTTACTCGTTTGATAAATTTATCCCCGGCAGAAGTTTCATTTTTAGCTAATTGTTCTGTACTTGAAAGGTTGGTATTTTCTGTAATGAGGTGGGATAGACAGTTCATTGATGATCTGTTAGACCTATTCATGTATCCAGAAGGTGATGATCTTCAATACAATCAACTGGGTAAAGGAACAGTTAGGGCTGTCGCACGGATGTTGCTGCTGCCAACAAAATCTGAGGCAAGCTTACTGAGAAGAAGGCTTGCAACTGGTCCAGGTGATGACCCATATGAGGCATTAGTCACCTCTCATCAGGATAGGTTCATATCCAATATCAGGCTTCTGCATGCAGTATATACTTTCATTCCACGAGCCAGAGCTCCACCTGTAAGTTTCATTTGTTTCTTTCAGTTTCTTAAATACCCACGTCATAAATTTTCTTTTTGCTGTAGAATAAGATGGCCACTTTATTGAATCTACAGCTTAGTCTGTTACTCATATGTTTTTTCGGGTCTTTAAACATAAACTCCATTGTCTCAGTTTTTTCTTATATTCATGTGTATGACGTATGCTTCCTTTCTTTACTAATAGTTGTTTTCTTCTCCTTCACAGATTAATGCTCAGTGCCCTGACAGGAGCTTTGCCTACCAAATGGTTGAGGAATGGCACCATCCTTGGACAAAAAAACTGTTTGTTGGATTTGCTCGTACTTCCGAGTTTAATGGTCCCCGAATGCCTATCAATCCTCATCATTTAATAGAAGAGATGCCTTCAGAATCACATGTTCAGCCTCTTCTTGAGCTCCCATACAGCATATTTGGTTCCTCTCCACCGATGCGAAGCTTTGATCCTGCTAAAATGCTCACGGTATATAAGAGCTACCCTTTTGTTTTTAAGGTAGAAATTAAAATGATATATTAGGTCCAAATAATGTTCAAAATGTCCAAGAATTAAAATCCATATGGAACTCAAGCATTCATGTTGGTAATGGCCTCACTTTTCTAATTCTTCTACTGAATTGTTATATCTAGCCATTATTGTGGTAGTGATTTAGCATCATACCTATATTGTGAGTATTATTATTGGCTACTTATGTAAATTCTCTTACACAGGATTCTGGAAAGCTTCAGACACTGGATATATTATTGAAACGCCTTAGGGCAGAAAATCATCGTGTGCTTTTGTTTGCACAAATGACAAAAATGTTGAATATTCTTGAGGTATTTCTTATCCTTTATTTTTTTTATATGGATAATTCTGGTGTTGGCACTTTCATGGAATGTTCTGTCCTGCAAAAGTACCTATTGTCATGGGTGTGTAAATTTTTAAAGTGAAAATATCTGGTTGATAACATTCAGCATGTCTGTTGTGGTTCAACAACTTGGATGTGAAAGGCTCAAAGATATTTTTGTATGAGGATGGAAATCAAAATGAGGAACTCAAAATATAATATTATCGGTATTTAGAAAAATTATTTAACATAGCAGATTGTCAGTTTAGTCATTTGCTTCTATACAGTAGAATACCAGCATTATTCTCGAACCAGCTAGCAGAGAGTTAATTCCTTAATAGCTAGAATCTACTACCTAAGGTAATGCAACTACTTCGGGATCTCTCTGGCATCTCTAGCCTGCACCTGCCTCCTAAACACTTCCTTACTTAAAGTGTCTCTAGAATATCTGCTTCCTTGCACCCGCACTCATTTCCAATTTTTGCACCTGCATCTTCTTCTTCTTCTTCTTCTGCATCATCATCATCATTGGTCCATGTCATAGCTTGTGAGAAGTTCTTTTCAAGTGTTTGGCAAGACAAAAAAGGATAGTAAATTGCTTTTAAAAAACTATAGCCTCTTATCACCTTTTCTTTGATGAGTTGGTCAGCCACTTTTCTACTAATCATGGGAAACAAAATTATGAGTTTGTAAAACGAACATTGATTACATGCTGTAAACTTACTATCACATGATGAGTAGCTGTATCAAATTTGTTAGCTTCAGGTGAACTTGTATGTTTAACCTTATTTTTATCATGTTGATTATGCTTTTTAGTGTAGTTTTTCATGGATTTGAACATTAACTCTACTAAATAATTGAAATAGAAGTGCAAGATAGCCCCATGTCCCAGTCATCTAAATTGCTTTATGAAATTCGTGTCAAGGAAATGTTTGTTTTCAAGACTAGATTTTTTGCATGTATTTTTATATTGATGTCATTAACCACCAGATTAACAGCAGATATCTAGGCTTACATTTAGGAGTTTATTGATTTATCATGGTCCTATGATTATCGTAGGAGATCTTGATGGGATTCTACAATATCACACGTAACATGTATATTGTCGTTATCACCTGATTAAATGAATTACAAGCTGATGCTAACAATTAACATTTCTTCCTGGTCTCTTTCTCTCTCAACACTTAATATATTCATTTTACAGGATTATATGAATTACAGAAAATACAAATATTTCAGACTTGATGGATCATCTGGTATCATGGATCGCCGTGACATGGTTAGAGACTTCCAGCGCCGGTAGGCATTTACTTTTTCACTATCACAACTTATGTTTATGTACGGTTGCTGATCAGCTTGTGTTCACAAGACTAGATGAAGCCATTGAACACTCTGAGTTAGACTTTGGCTCAAGTTTTTGTTTCCTTTTGCAGGAATGACATTTTTGTGTTCTTGCTGAGCACTAGAGCTGGAGGACTTGGAATCAATCTGACAGCTGCTGACACTGTAATCTTCTATGAAAGTGACTGGAATCCAACATTAGACCTGCAGGCAATGGATAGGGCACATCGGCTAGGTCAGACAAAGGAGGTCAGTGAAACTGATATCCTCCAATCTAGATTTTGACCAATACTGGAATTCTTGATTTTTGTCTTATCATGGGTTTTAATCAAATGGGCTATCTATCAAACTCTTGAAGAATGTGATTTGTTATACAGCAATTGTACCTTTGTTATATGCATGAGGCCTTTGCTTATGCTCAGCTTGTCTAGGACTGTCAATATGTGAGGCCAGTTTGATTGGTGGAGGCTCCAGCCTATAAAAAGTGAGCGCAGATTCAGATTTCATGCCCTTTAGCTTGCCCTGGGCCTGAAACCTTGAAGCCCGAGGAGCTGGGTCTGGACTTAGAGGTTTTAGTGAGTTAGGAATAGGCCGTAATTGAGGCTCAGCTTGATAAGAAACCCATAGGTTTAGGCCAGTCATCCTTGGGCTAGCTTTGGGCCAGGCTGCTCTCAGGCTTGGGCCAAACCTGGTTTGTTTTTGGCCCATTGACATGTCTAAGTATGTTAGTGTAAAATTGCTGGTTCATCTCACAATATGTGCATCATCTGTTTTAAGCACTGGTTGTTTGGCGTGCACATATCTTTTATTTTCCAATTAAAAACTCGATTGTTTCATCATGTCACATACTTACCATCGAAACAATCTTGAGTCCCATCCTTTGCATTAATTGCTAATTTAGAGTAAATAGAGGGAAGTGCAACACATCATGTAGTTAGTTTTGATTTTCAGATGACCATTTTGTGCTATAAATCCCTGAGCCCAGGATTTCTTCCCACACCTTTTCTGATATCTAATTACTCATATAAAGTATGTGGTATATGTATAAATTAAATATATGACATAAATATTGCTAGACTTGCAAAATTAGTTCAGATAGAAAAACATGAGAGAAAGAGGTTGTCCATGTCTCATTACTGTTTTCAGTTCCCATATTGTGTAATCATTCTTAGCTATAGAGCTTTTACATGTAAGTAAACGCAAGAGATGGGCAAGTCAAGACTTGTGTAATACAAATGATAAAACAACTGAGGCCGCATCTGAGGTGGTTTCTCTACGCCACAAGTGTGTTTTGGTCTTTAACCTAAAGAGGTTGCATGTGGGTTGTTGGGCTATGAAAGATACGGGGCAATTGATGAAATGCTATAGTTATGGACCAGAATGGCTCTTGACTTTGAAGTGTGTAGAAATCAACTAGATAATCAAGTTTGTTTGTATGAAAGGATGAAGTGCTACTTTTCTGGAGTCATGGGCCAGCATGACCTTCTTCTACATGGTAAATTTCTACTTTTAATCTGGCTTATAAATGATGTTAGTTAGGTATTCATCTTCATCATCCAATGCTTTTTTCTTCAAAATGAGGTATTAACAATGCTAGATTCTTGTATATTGGACTATAAATCTGGTGCTTATACCTTGCTTTACTGGGATGTAACACGTGGCATGCTCTCTGTCGGACATTAACTGTAGTGATGCAGAGTTCTGAAGGAATAAAGCAATTACATGGAGAGATCTATGGCATGGGCAACATCAATGAATTCCAGAATCCTGAAAGTTTGAACATCAAGTGAACCATATTTTCAGTGTTTTCTTTTATCCAGAAATTTTAGGATTAATTTATTTGAAGACTCCCCATCTTCCTGTGATTACTCCTTAAATTAAGCATCATTAGTCAGCAACTCTAGTTCTCATTAGAGATCATGCACAGGATAAAGCTTCCTGGTATCCAAATAGGCTCAAAATCATTCTAGCTTAACTGTCTTCAAGAAAAGAAAGTTATGGACTGAAAAATCAGAGTCTTACATTTGTAAGCATGTCATGATTGGCCTTCATGTGTTTGTAGTTCTGTATCTATTATTTCCTCTTCGTTCCCTGAGTTGGATGGATATGACATGTAGATCAGAAGTTCAATGAGTTCATTTAGTTTTTAAATTTGTAGGGGTGATTTTGTTATTATAATGTGTAGGTATCGCTTATGCTTGCATGTGTTGCATATGCAAATTTTTTAATGTTGCACCTGTTCTGAATTTAGCTCACAGTAATTTGACTAGAGATGAAAAGCAACTCGGAAAATGAAAATTATTGCTCGATGATTCTCTGATAGCTTGTCATTCTTTAGGCATATAGTGCATACATCTTTAAAGCTCGACTCTGCTATATGGAGTTTGTTTCTTTAGCTTATGCAATTGTAATAGTGTAATTAAAAGCCTGCATTTGATGCGGTTTCTTGATTGTTTGTTTAGGTTACTGTATATAGACTAATATGCAAAGAGACAGTTGAAGAAAAGATTTTGCAAAGAGCAAGCCAGAAGAATACTGTACAACAGCTGGTCATGACAGGTGGCCATGTGCAGGGTGAAATTTTGAAGCCTGAGGATGTTGTTTCTCTACTTCTTGATGATGCGCAGTTAGAGCAGAAACTAAGAGAAATACCCCTGCAGGTGGGTATTTGTTTGTGTTGATTTTCTTTGTCGAGAAGGTCCATATTAGTTCCTCTCTGTTGGGTTTCATATTATTGATCCCATGCATCAAGATACCTGTTAATGCATAAGAGTATAGTTTGGGTACTGCATAATGACTGATGCTACTTATCCTTTATCAGGCCAAGGACAGGCAGAAGAAAAAACGAGTAACAAAAGGTATACGTGTAGATGCAGAAGGCGATGTGTCTTTGGAAGACTTCACACAGGATGCAGAATATGAACCAGAGAATGCAACTAACAAAAAGGTATTTTTCTTATAGTATTACTCATAAAGTATTTTGTTTTTTTTCATATTTTCTGATCTTCAACTGGGATCTGCAAGGGGTAATTGGGTAATTATGGCCCTTGAGTTTCTAAATTCTGAAATCATTACAATGAAAACTGTTGAGAATTCTTTAGAGATGTTTCTGTTGTTCATATATGGGTCCATCACATCTCCATAGCTGGGGATTCCAACACCTGGATGGTGTTCATGCTTTTCACTTGTCGATCTTTTGTCCAACTGCTGATTAAGAATCAATGTCTTAATCTGATTTGGACAAACTATGCTCGATTCTTTCTTACCATTGAAGCTAATTTTTCTTACTATGAATGCTAACACAGAACAAAATAATGCTAGCACACATACACAATAATGATCTTATCCTAAGTTTTAAATCTTCCTGCAAATGTTTGGTTTAGTGAACCTTTTTGTGACTTTTGCTCAGAGGAAATCAGATTCTCAAAAGAAAACTCCAAAGCCACAGAATCCTCAGAAAACTGCCAAGCATGCGGATCTGCCTGCGGAGATGGATGAACCAAGCGCGAGTGGATACGAGGGTCAGGTCATGCAACAGAGGCCAAAAAGACTGAAGAGGCCTACAAAGAGTGTCAATGAGAACCTTGAACCTGCCTTCAACTCCACTGCCAGCACACTCACGATAAACTCTTCTGAGTATCGGACATCATCATATGAATTTAGCCCTGGTGACTATAGGGCTGGTATACAGGAAGGAATGCCACTTCATGCTCATTCTCCAACTGCATAGAAGTTTCTGATGGAGGATTGAAAGCATCGAGCCTGTCTCAGGGTAGCCCTAACGATAATTGGCGTGGAGATACACGAGTAATCATGTATTCCTAGCAGGGTGGTTGGGCCTCAGGCTCTATAGGCGAGTATTGCATGCTTTCCAGAGAATAAGCATTATAAGCTTTGGAGTTTTAGGAGGTTGCCTATGGTCATATGGAATCAGGAAACAATCAGCCTGCGGTTGGCATTGGCACAGTAAATGGTTATGCACAGGTTGGAGTCTTCAGAGTTAGTGCATGATCAGATGAGATATCTAGTGTATTTTGTGTATTGTTTGTTAAGCACAGTAAATGGTTATGCACAGGTTGGAGTCTTCAGAGTTAGTGGATGATCAAATGAGATATCTAGTGTATTTTGTGTATTGTTTGTTATATTTAATATTTTTTGGTGATAATGTTCAAAGTTTTGTTTTTTTTGCACCGAAGGCCATCAATATTGCCAGATGGTAGAAATGGCATGTGGGGCTGCTGTGTAAACAAGCAGCACAAAGTGATAAGTGCTAACTAATGATTGGAATGCTTGGTAGTTCTATTCTGTATATCTGATTCTTGTGCTATATTTTCTTGTATTAGTATTTGTGTAAAATGGTCGTGTTTCTAAATATATTGATATTAACAGAGTCTGGCATAATGATTGATGAATTCAACAACTTGTAATCAGTTGGCCGCATAGACCAAAAGACTATATCACAACTGTTGTCTTTCAACAATATTCAGTTGGCGAAGAAAACAGATTCTTTTGTTTGATTCCAGGATTAACCCCATACTCCATTTTTTGGCACAAATAAATCTGATTAAGATTATCCCAAAAATGGAACCATGAACAGTTTGTTGCAGTTTGGAATAATATTTTGATGTAGGTTCCTTTTCTCGGCTTCTGCCTTGGAAGGACAATCTTTTCTAGTAGTCTTTTCCCATCCCTGTTCATGCATTTATTTATTGTTGGCCAAAGTCTGCTCAGCCTCTAGAGTTACAAAAGACCAGCCTTTGGCTTATTTGAATGCCTGCTGAGTTGAGTCGCTTGCTTATCCTCCATAGTATCTGCTGCATTATGTAGATATGTAATATTGTTGTGTTGCATGGATGCTCATGAGATTGGTCAGGTTGTCAATCAATGATTCTAATCGGTGGTCTTGCTAGATATGTAATATTTTTAGAATTTCATCGCTAGTTAGTTCGGCTTTTGCTCAACGGGGGTAAAGCGAGAAAAAAACGCACGGTCCAAAACTGGGAACTTTTTTATCGTAAAAATCATGGTATGTTTCCTTTGACATGGTCATGTTCATTAATGCATCATGTATTGCATTGCACATGCCCATGACTTGCAGATTGCATAACTCATAGCTTGTAGATGGATTTTGAAGATCCCTTGGTTCTTTGGTTGTGTTCCTCATGCTCTAGGTACCAGACTGATTAAAGAGGAAGAAGTGATTCATGGTTCTAAACAACCACTAAATCTCACTTGTCTTTCATTGGTGTACCTCTCTCGTTTCTCTCCAGCTTCGAAGAAAATTATGCTAGTTATTTATAAGATCATGATCAAGATGAAACTAATAAAAAGCACATTTTGTAACAACTAAATCAAGTAAGAATAATTATTTTATTAGTTCATTCATAATAATTAAATCCAATTATAGCCCCTTTTTACTGCACATTCACCAGCCCCTTATCCAATCCACTATCAAATGCAGGACGAAGGTAGGGAAGGAGAGACAGAGGGGAAGAGGAGAAGAAGAGGGGGGGAAGGAGAAGAGAAAGGAGGAGGAGGAGGAAGAAAGGAGGCTAATTTTCATTCATCGTTCATTAACCCTAAACAAATGTATGGCCTCATATATATATATATATATATATATAGGGCCACAAAATAATAAATAGGTCGCTACAAAGAAAACAATACAAAAAGGGTCCTCAAATGACAATATGCAAAAAAGCCCAACCAAAATTAAATAAAATAACATAAATCAATGCAGCCACAGCGAAAGTGGCTGGACCGTCCTCTTGCGACGACCGTAACTCCGCAAAACAATCAGTTTGGTGCTCGCAGCAGTTGACTTGGTATACTTTAGTCATATTCGGGTAATACAACCCAAAGTTTTGCTCGACTCCAGCAGGCTTCAAGTCCTCATTAAACATAGCAAAAATATATGTCTCCATCACATTCCCAGGCCTTTTAGGTGTCCCCGTGTTGCTGGTCACATGCGCTACCACATTGTTATTATATGTCATAGCATTCTCCATCGTCGCTCCGGTTGCATCACCAGCAGATGGCCACCCAGTCTCCGACACCACAACGTTGACATCCGGATGACCGGCCTTCTCCAATGCAGAGTACATGGCATCAACCACCGCATCGAAAAGGTTAGTGTAGCCCAACGCACCATCGACGACCACCGTGCTAGGTGCCGTGAAGAGCGCGTAGTCGAGCCGCACATTCTCCGGCTGGCTCGCATACGCAAAGTATGGGTACACGTTGACAAGGAGTGGTGTTTTCTTCGATGCCAAGAATCCTAAAATGCTGGTCATTACAGCGGACGATGCATCAGAGAATATACCTTGGGAAGGTGGGTATGATATGCTGAGGACACTAGTAGCGATGGCGGTGGAGACCGGGATGTTGAGGTTGGCAGCGGTGAGTGCGGCGTCGAGGTTTTGCATGGCATGGAGGACGTAACTAGCAAGGTCGCCAGGGATGACCTCATTGCCAGCGGTGATGTAGCGGAAACTGGTGCCGGCCTGGACGTGCGGAATTACGTTGTTTTGGACCCAAGTGTTTGCGAAGGCTGGGTCATTTGCAAGTGTCTGGAGGTCGTTGTTGAGGGTGCCGAGTACGACCGCAATGCCGGAGTTGTGGAGGGCAGCAAGGACGGTAGGGTTGGGGTCAAAGAGGCGGACCAACTTGATGTTCTGGGAGTTTAAGAGACCAACCACTTGGTTCGGTGGGGGGAGGTTGTCTCCTAACAAGCCGTAGTTTATGCCAATGCTTTGAGCTCCTACACCGTTCAACAATCTTTCACAGAATCTAAACTTGAAAATCTTATCGGCGCAGTCTATAGGTATCTCAGCATTTATTATCTTGGTTGATATAATATAATATATTATAATTTATATTATACAACATTACAGCCGCAAGCATATTATTACAACGTGACAAATATCATTTTTTTATAACATTGTTAGGAGCAAACAAAGTGCTAAATAGGGATTATACCATCAATCTACCTAGATAGTTATATAACAATGTTCACAGGGTTCAGTAAAATACCAGCAAGAATAACGAAGCTTGAGATGAGAAGACTGAAAGCAGCAACAAGAAGGAATAACACATTCTCCATGAATGCCACGTGCTCCTATCACCCGTTATCTCTCGCTGTTTTGTTAGTTGCTGGCCACTAGTTCTGCCCATCAACAATTTAGAAACATTATTGTAGCTCCTTCCAGTAACTTTCTAGTCAATTTGAAGCATGGAACATATGTGCAACTAAGACAAAATAAAAAATATGAGCTTGTTTAGGTCTGTGTAATACCATAAAAATAAAGGAGCAGGGAGGGGGGGAAGGAGGGATAGAGAGAGAGAGAATCCAAGCTTACCAAAGCCTTTGCAAACCAAATAACTAAGCGGGCTGACCGAGAGAACTGAGGAAGAAATTTACTTGGTGGTTTGTTTAGAAGTGAAACTATGGCCCCGTTTTTATAAGATACCCAGGATTCAATATATGTCGAGTGTTCGTAGTTGGTAACAACGTATTCAGAGACCTTATCCGAATGCTTGATCCTGTCTTTATACATCTCTCTATGTTGGTAAATTTGTCACAATATATATCAGATAAGAGATGACATATTTGATAGATATGATGACTGGGCTCGTCGCATCATGTTTATATATGCAAGCATAATGTGAATAGAGCTACTTGGAAGGATTTTAGGTCAAATCTCATGAGGAGAACTATTTCAAATAGGGAATTTCGTACCTTTTCCTTTCTTCTTATCAGTAAAATTTCTGGGTGCATGGCTTAATCTTTAGAAAGAATATTAGGGGCGAGACCTAGATCATACCCACCTCTGTCCCTTCTTTACTTTGGCTAGCTATGTGAAGGCTGAACCTACTTCTCCGCCATTTTTAGCGTTGTCTGGTTACGGAAGGTTATTAGAAGCCATATCCTTCCTTCCTCAGCCTCTACTGGCAGAAGAAGGATTGCCTTCCTTATTCTTTGGAGCCAGTGAAGGATGGAGGAATTAGGAAATGAGCCTAAATATAAAGTTGATATAGGAATTGAAATCTATCCCCAGGATAGGTATATTTCTTACTATTTTATGATTTTTTTTTTTTTAATTAGGGTAAGAATTCAATCTAGGTTTAGGCATTTGAATCTCATTGCTATAAATATGAGCTCTCATATCAGTTCTGGAATCAATTAGGAAAACGAACGAGAGTCCAGAGCCCTGCTTTGGTAATCTTATTTTATTATTTTACCTTTTGTGAAAATTTTGATCAAGTTCAGTGGATTGAAGGAATTTGTTTCCTTTCTCTTCAATCGGAATATAAGGGATTCCGAGTGTATCTCTTAATTGCAAAGTGATTTGTTTTGACCCAGCAGATTGATTTTGATGATTACAAAACAACTGAGTTGTTACTAATGCTGGTATTCTTTTGGAGTAGTTTAATTTATTTTGTTGAACAACGGGAGAAGCATGGAGAAGCTTAAAATATCAAAATATAAATGTTGTAGAGAAGTTCGAAGTTGTTTGGAGGCATCTACAGCATAGGAGCGGACTCAAGTATCATAAGAGTCGGTCCTGGATGCTCACAGGTCAAAATAGAGGGTTTTAAATTTTTTGGGCATCAAGAGTCGGCCTTAGGTATATAGGAGTCGACCCCTATATTCTATGATCAACTCTAGCACTTGGTAGCTGATTGGTACAGGCCAGGAGTTGACCCCAGGTTGGCAGGAGTCGACCCCTAGAAGCCAAAGGTTAGAAATAGAATGAGAGTGGATGATGCATCAGAGAATGCACCTTGGGAAGGTGGGTATGATATGCTGAAGACACTGGGAGCGATGGCGGTGGAGACCGGGATGTTGAGGTTGGCAGCGGTGAGTGCGGTGTCGAGGTTTTGCATGGCACGGAGGACGTAACCAGCAAGGTCGCCGGGGATGAGCTCATTTCCAGCGGTGATGTAGCGGAAGCTGGTGCCGACCTGAACGTGCGGAATTACATTGTTTTGGACCCAAGTGTTCGCGAAGGTTGGGTCATTGGGAAGTGTCTGGAGGTCGTTGTTGAGGGTGCCGAGTATGACCGCATTGTCGGAGTTGTGGAGGGCGGTAAGGACGGTAGGGTTGGGGTCAAAGAGGCGGACCAATTTGATGTTCTGGGAGTTTAAGAGACCAACCACTTCGTTCGGTGGGGGGAGGTTGTCTCCTAACAAGCTGTAGTTTATGCCAATGCCTTGAGCTCCTGCACCGTTCAACAATCTTTAATACAATCTAATCTTGAAAATCTTATAGGCGTAGTTTATAGGTATCTCAGCATTTATTATCTTGGTTGATATAATATAATATATTATAATTTATATTATACAACATTATAGCTGCAAGAATATTAATACAACAGTGACAAATAGCATTTTTATAACATTGTTAGTAGCAAACAAAGTGCTAAATAGGGATTATACCATCAATCTACCTAGATAGTTATATAACAATGTTCGCAAGGTTCAGTAAAATACCAACAAGAATAACAAAGCTTGAGATGAGAAGACTGAAAGCAGCAACAAAAAGGAATAACACATTCTCCATGGATGCCATGTGCTCCTATCACCCGTTATCTCTCGCTGTTTTGTTAGTTACTGGCCACTAGTTCTGGCCATCAACACTTTAGAAACATTATTGTAACTCCTTCTAGTAACTTCTGCAGAAAATGATGAACAAAGGAGTTCGAAGAACAGGGGAGAACGGAAGAAAGACTTTTGATTACTATTCACTTCTTGAATGAATACTCTTACACGATCCTAGTTACACATATATATAACCACGTTCTGTTATAACTGAATAACAAAATTATTAACCAACGAACTGTGATGAATAGTATTAACGGAAACAAGGAAACTATTTAACTCTCAGCCGAAGCTCAGCTCAACAGAGTCTTGAGCTTAACTGATCTTTAAATCTTGAGTCACAATACTCCCCCTCAAGATGGAGCGTACAAGTTATGGACACCCATCTTGCGAATCAGGTTGTAAAATTTGGTAGCTCCAAGCAGCTTTGTAAGTAGATCAGCAAGTTGAACGGTGCCGGATACATGAAGAGTTTGAACTATTCCTACTTGAAGCTTATCCCTTACAATGTGGTAGTCAATCTCAATGTGTTTCGTCCTTTCGTGAAACACTGGATTGTCAGTTATTTGGATCGCTGCTAGATTATCACAGAACAACAATGCTGGCTTTGTATGTTCCACATCCAAGTCTTTGAGAAGATTCAAAAACCATGTAAGTTCACAGCAAGTAGAGGCCATAGAGCGATACTCTGCTTCGGTTGAAGATCTTGAAACTGTGTGTTGCTTTTTTGATCTCCATGAAATAAGCGATTCACCAAGGAAGACACAGAAGCCTATGACCGACCTACGTGTATCTGAGTAGGCTGCCCAATCTGCATCGCAGAATGCCTTTAGATGAAGTTCAGACTTCGATGGGAAGAACAACCCCTGTCCTGGTGTGGCCTTTAAATATCTCAATACATGATAAACAACTTCTAAGTGTGGCTGTTTAGGCAAATCTTGAAATTGGTTCAACACTTGCACAAAGTAATTCAAATTCGGCCTTGTTATGGTGAGATATAACAGTCGTCCTATCAATCTTCTTTAAACAGCAGCATCTTCAATTGGTTCCCCTTCAAACCGGCTCAACTTCAAGTTTTGCATCATTGGGCATTTTGTCGGATTCGAACCGAGGTATCCTGCATCTTCAAGAACTTCCAATGCATACTTCCGTTGACAAATGGATATTCCATGTGAGCTTCTAGCAATCTTGAGTCCAAGGAAGAACTTTAAAGTCCTTAGGTCTTTGAGTTTGAACTGTGCATCAAGGACCTGCTTAAGATGATTTATATATACAATGTCATTACCTGCTTATGTCATCCACATACACAAGTATAGCAATGTATGAGCAGCCATTTCTCTTTATAAACAAGGAGTAATCGGCTTTAGACTGATTAAAACCATGGAAAGTGATGAATAAAGATAGTTTTGCTAACCATTGTCTTGAAGCCTGCCTTAACCCGTATATGGACTTGTTTAGTCGACAAACCATCCGCTTCCCTTTCTCCCCCTACTACTCATAACCAGGTGGCAGATTCATGCATATCCTCCTCATTCAAGTCACTATGTAGAAAGGCATTGTTAACATCAAGTTGGTATAAGTGACAATCCTTAATTGCTACAATTGCTAAAAGTTGCAGTGATCAACTTGGCAACCTAGAAAAATGTATCATGATAATTAATTCCAGCTTGTTGAGTATATCCCTTTGCAGCTAATCTTGCTTTCTTCCTTTCTTCAATTCCATCCACTTTGAATTTTCGTTTGTAAACCCATTTACAATCAACCGGCTCTTTT
The DNA here is from genome assembly GCF_051530095.1 of Phoenix dactylifera. Classification (NCBI taxonomy): domain Eukaryota; kingdom Viridiplantae; phylum Streptophyta; class Magnoliopsida; order Arecales; family Arecaceae; genus Phoenix; species Phoenix dactylifera. Next base: position 12,378,265 of record NC_143197.1, read on the forward strand.
CGCTCTGGTAGTTCAGTAATAGTCCAAGTGTTATTTGAAATGAGGGCCTTTAATTTAGCATCCATGGCTTTACACCACTCAGGGAGTATGGAGGCTTCAGCATAACCTTTTGAGGCTTCAGCATAACCTCTTGGAATACAAAGTACATCCTTTAGAGTGAGGAATCTAGAAATTCTGACTAATCCTATGTGAGTCATAGGCACTCTCTCACTGGTGGGAAGTCTAACAGTGGCACTTACATTGGATTCGATGGTAGAAAAGAAGGAGGTTGAACACACCATGTGGTTCGTGGCTCCAGTGTCAATGATCCAAGAGATATATGCTTGATTTTGAGCAAAAGTGCCTATCGAACAAGTAAGGTTACCTGAAAAGCCAGGCATTGGCGACTTGATTTGTAAACTCCCGACCTGATTCATCGATGGCTATGATAGCCTTTGTACAACAGTGCTTGTCTTATGGGACTCCAATTGAGGGTGCAGGATTGTGAGGATCTTGTGACACTGATCCGAGGTGATGGTACTGACCTTGGAGAGGTCAGGTAAGGATTCTGGTGTTGAAGTATAGGAAATCTAGTTTGCAACAGTAGAAGAGGTCCCTCCTTTCCCTTTTGTAAAACTGAAACTGGATGGAAATCCATGGAGTCTATAGCATTTTTCTTTTGTATGACCCGATTTTCCGCAGTGACTACACATGGGTCTTTCCTTTCTACGGATTTGGTTCTTTTGAATGGACTTCGAGCTGGAGGTAGGAAATTGACTTTGGTTGTGAACTGAATCACCACAAGATTTACTAATGAAAGCAGAGGCTTCAGAAACTTTGGGTCATAGCCGCAGTTACCTCACGTTGTCTCTCTTCTTGAAGAACGAGAGCAAACACCTTGTTGATGGGTGGTAAGGGATCCATCAGCAGGATCTGTCTACGAACACTTGAATAGGAATCATCCAATCCCATCAAGAATTGGATGACTTTGTTCTTCAGATTGATACTCGCTTCGGTGCCGAGGTCTGAGGTTGGCCAATTCTTCCCACAGTCCTTTCAAACGGGTGAAGTAAGAGATCACACTGCCATGAGTCTGAAAAAGAGATGAAATCGTCTTCTGTAGTTGGTAGATTCTTGGGCCATTGCTCTAGCTGAATCTCTCTTTCAGATCAAGCCAAATTTCTTGTGTTGTTTTCATATAGATGACGCTGGTGCTCATCTCCTTCGGTATGGAATTCAAGATCCATGCAGATATGATCTGTTGGGAACCCGCCCATGCCACTGATATTTCAAAAATTAAATCAGATGGCAGCGGAAGAGGCATATGCGGGATCGACGTTCATCGCATGAACGTTGTTTCATGAACCGTTCGTAGTTAGATAAGAATTAAAACTTTTAAATGCATTTAGAAGATCAGATCTTCACCTTGTGCGGGTAGATGATCACCGCAAACTGAAGTTCGTGGTCTAGGATGAAGGTTCGCTTGAAGCCGTTCAAGTGCCCGGCCTCTACGGGTATCCACACGAAGCAGTGATCCGATCAAAGCTCTCTTGTCTTCCCGGGGTGTTAGCTCCCTTGCAAAGACTTCTTTTGATGGCTGATTTCCTCTCTTTCAATCAACCCTTGATTGTGCTTGAGAGGAGGAAGAAGAAGGATGAAGAAGAGGAAGAAGAACGAAGCCCCTTGCAGCCTTTCTTTTTCTCCCTGCGTTGGAGCCAAGGAAGAAGACCAAGAGGAGGGAGACGCCTCCTCTTCTTTTTCCCTTTGCTGATGGCGGCTGAACCAAGGAAGGGAGAGGGGTGGCCACGGCTTGGAAGAGGAGAGGGAGAGCTCATCTAGGGCGCCGGCCCCCTTTGCCCCTTTTTATAACCATCTAGGGCTTCTACAATCTAGGAGCCGTAGAATAATTACCTTTCTCTTCTCCCTTCTCCACATGGAAAAGGGAGGGGCATATTCCCCTCCTCATGGTTAACCCTAATCCACATTAAGTAGGGTTTGAAATGCCCTAATGTGGTCAAGCCCTAATCCAATTAGGCTTAGCCCAAGGGTGAACCAATTAGGATCCAATCTAGGTAAGTCCTAATCCAATTAGAACTTAAATCAATTTTGACTCAATTGAACTCTTCAATCCTAATCCAATTAGGAGTCTTATTGATTCATTAGATTAATAATTAATTGTGACTTAAGAAACCCTAATCCAAATTAGGACATATTTAATTTTAGTCCTAATCCAATTAGGACTCTATTTGAATCCGAAGTCCTAATCCGATTAGGACTCTAGGAATCCTACTCCAAGTAGGAATCCAATTTTGATTCAAAACTCCTAATCTCATTAGGATTGCAGGAATCCTATTCCAAGTAGGAATCCCAGTCCTACTCCAACTAGGATTCCCAGTCCTAATCCAATTAGGACTCTAGGAATCCTACCCGAAGTAGGATTTGTATTTAAGTCCAATTAATTAATTCCCTTTGTTCCTTCTTCAACCGAATATCAATCGAATTGATTACTCGTGATTCATAATCACTATTCAACCATCGGATCGGTCAGTACTTCTAGTGTGTGTGACCCCATAGGTTCTACTCTGACTGGTAGTGAGATATATTATGATCTCTATCACAACATCATTGAAAACTCCTTTCAATGGGTTGGAACGATTCCAACTCAACTCATTAGGGTTTATCGATCATCAAGATAATCCCTATGAGTCCCACCATCCACCAGTGACACCTAGCAGCATGTAGTGGCTACCCAGTAGAATAGAAAGATGAACTTCTAGGTGCAGTTAACGTGTGATACAGTCCTACTATCGTGGATCCCTACAGGACGGAGGTCATGGACAACTCGTCAAACCCCATCGTCTGTCATATGTCAAGATTTATTCGACTCGAGTTCGATAGTGGAAAAACTCTTTCTCCACTTTATATTACTGCCCTGGCCAAGGTCTTAGAACTCAGTCTAACAAATCACATAGGATCACTCCTCTTCTATCAAGGTCGATAGATTCCTTGTAGGTGCATACCCTACTCCTACAGTGAACCTACTGCAGCCAATCTACACTGCATGGACCCATATGGCTAGAGACCATGTATGTGTGCAGTCAAACTACAATAACCTCACTGTGAGTAGCCGAAGCACCGCAGGTCAAAGGACCAGTCACACTACTGCAACATCAAGCAAGTCACTGACGAGTGGATAGACATCCAAGTGACTTCTTGTCTTGGTCACGCTCAGTACCCTTGTTCTCTAACAAGCACCTGCACTATCACTTCAGTGTCCCTACACTGTGGACTCAAGTCTCGTCCATCCAGAAGAAAAGTGATCTGTGCACTGATCGGATCGATCACCGTCCTCGTGATGATCCATTGATCAGGAGCATTTAGAAATTAATCACCAATGATGCATGGCTCAAATTCTCAACTCTTGAGAATATGCATCATCATCTTATTAATTTCTTGGACGATTCATAGACACATAAATAATATGAATGAAAAGATGCCTTTTATTTATTCAATAATAAATAGTCAAGTATAAAATTATGTCCCTAGAATTAACAATGTGTCAGCCAGATTGGCTTCTAGGGCATACATCTAACATGATCATATTACATCTCCTCCAAACCGCATGGTATGGATCATTCAGTGGAGGTTGGGGAATACTTCCATCGATGAAACCTTTCTTGTTCTTGACACTCAAGGCCATGATCATCGATCTGCTCCAGGTTGAGTAGTTTTTCTCATTCAAGATCAAGAAAACAAGCTGCAAACCTGTGTTATCCCCGCGATGCAGGAAGTATGGACTCATTGGATCTTCCGCTATACTCTGAATGGGTGAAGGGACTGAGTTGGCGCTACTATTTGCAGAGGTAGCTATGGTGGGGAGCTTTCGAAGCTCTGATACCATGTAGAAAATGATGAACGAAGGAGTTCGAAGAACAAGGGAGAACGGAAGAAAGACTTCCGATTACTATTCACTTCTTGAATGAATAATCTTACACGATCCCAATTGCACATATATATAACCATGTTCTGTTATAACTGAATAACGGAATTATTAACCAACTGTGATGAACAGTATTAACGGAAACAAGGAAACTATTTAACTCTCAGCCGAAGCTCAGCTCAGCAGAGTCTTGAGCTTAACTGGTCTTTGAATCTTGAGTCACAACAACTTTCTAGTCAATTTGAAGCATGGAACATATGTGCAACTAGGACAAAATAGAAAATATGAGCTTGTTTAGGTCTGTATAATACCATAAAAATAGAGGAGCAGGGAGGGGGGGAAGGAGGGATAGAGAGAGAGAGAGAATCCAAGCTTACCAAAGCCTTTGCAAACCAAATAACTAAGAGGGCTGACCGAGAGAATTGAGGAAGAAATTTACTTGGTGGTTTGTTTAGAAGTGAAACTATGGCCCCGTTTTTATAAGATATCTAGGATTCAATATATGTCGAGTGTTCGTAGTTGGTAACAACGTATTCAGAGACCTTATCCGAATGCTTGATCCTGTCTTTATACATCTCTCTATGTGGTAAATATGTCACAATATATATCAGATAAGAGATGACATATTTGATAGATATGATGACTGGGCTCATCGCATCATGTTTATATATGCAAGCATAATGTGAATAGAGCTACTTGGAAGGATTTTAGGCCAAATCTCATGAGGAGAACTATTTCAAATAGGGAATTTCGTACCTCTTCCTTTCTTCTTATCAGTAAAATTTCTGGGTGCATGGCTTAATCTTTAGAAAGAATATTAGGGGCGAGACCTAGATCATACCCGCCTCTGTCCCTTCTTTACTTTGGCTGGCTATGTGAAGGCTGAACCTATTTCTCCGCCATTTTTAGCGTTGTCTAGTTACGGAAGGTTATTAGAAGCCATATCCTTCCTTCCTCCTTAGCCTCTACTAGCAGAAGAAGGATTGCCTTCCTTATTCTTTGGAGCCAGTGAAGGATGGAGAAATTAGGAAATGAGCCTAAATATAAAGTTGATATAGGAATTGAAATCTATCCCCAGGACAGGTAAAAATTTCTTACTATTTTAGGATTTTTTTTTTTTAAATTGGGGTAAGATTTCAATCTAGGTTTAGGCATTTGAACCTCATTGCTATAAATATGAGCTCTCATATCAGTTCTGGGATCAATTATTAAAACGAACGAGAGTCCGGAGCCCTGCTTTGGTAATCTTATTTTATTATTATACCTTTTGTGAAAATTTTGATCAAGTTCAGTGGATTGAAGGAATTTGTTTCCTTTCTCTTCAATCGGAATATAAGGGATTCCGAGTATATCTCTTAATTGCAAAGTGATTTGTTTTGACCTAGTAGATTGATTTTGATGATTACAAAACAACTGAGTTGTTACTAATGCTGGTATTCTTTTGGAGTAGTTTAATTTATTTTGTTGAGCAACTTGGAGAAGCATGGAGAAGCTTAAAATATCAAAATATAAATGTTGGAGAGAAATTTGAAGTTGTTCGGAGGCATCTACATCATAGGAGCAGACTCAAGTATCATAAGAGGCGGCCCTTGGATGCCCACAAGTCAAAATAGAGGGTTTTAAATTTTTTGGGCATCATGAGTCGGCCCTAGGTATATAGGAGTTGACCCTTATACTCTATGATCAACTCTAGTACTTGGTAGCTGATTGGCATAGGCCAGGAGTTAACCCTAGATTGGCAAGAGTCGACCCTTGGAAGCCAAAGGTTAGAGATGGAACGATAAAATATTTTGTTCTTTCAGGAGGTGCACCCCTGAAGACAAGGCTGGCCCAACTCTTAGACAACTAAGACGGTTGCCTAAGGCCCCGGCCCAAAAAAGACCCACCGCAGGAATGGCCTCAAAGACAAAGTGGAAAGAAAAAATGCCTCTCTGTGAGTTCGCCTTAAGCCGGCATACTGCAGGGAAGGCCTCAAAGACAAAATGGCCATAGGCCCCCAATTATATTGGGCCGCTCCTGCCTGAAGATCAGGAGTCGACCTTTGAATTGCAGCAGTCGACCCCTAGAAAGCCGAAGGTAGGAAATATGTCATTGCATTTTCAAGCCCTTTTAGGACCCAACCTTTGAAGACCCAGGGCCAACCCTCAAGGGCATGGGTCGACCCCTCTATCGCTGGATTTTCAAGCCCTTTTAGGACCTGACCCCTGAATACCCAGGGCCAACCCATGAGGACAAAGGGTCGACCCCTCTATTCAGAAAACTCTATAATAGATAGTTTTTCAACATGTACAGACCTTATTAAATGCTTCCTACCCACTCTTTAGGAGTCTTCCATAATTAAAAACTATTCTCCAATACCTCTCCTTGATGTAAATGGCTTCCAAATTAATTGTAGGAAAAAAATTAGGGGTCAGTTGTCAGTGAGGAATCGGCGATGGTTGTTATCATTATTGAACAATTAGTGGTTTGGAATTTCTAAGAAGGGAGTCTTCGGGAGTATGTGATGCTTTTAACACCAAATCACTATAAATTTCTTGTGTTTGTAATGCTCTAACTTTTTCTTTTGTTGATTTTATTCTCTTGATTCTTTGTTACATAAACTTGTCTTAAGAACACCACATACACTTTCAAAATTTAATTTTTGGATGCACATATTCAATAAAATTTTTGAAAAATCTAATTCACACTCCCTCTTGGATTACTTCTCTAGTCAACAATAGGACATCTAAAGATATTGCCAACTTTTTCAACAACTTAATATCCATAGATTGACTATTACACTATTGGTATGGTTGGTTTAGTATGGAAATAATACATCACATGAATATATAGATAGGAAGTAGAGCTATGCCATGTGACTCAATGATATTAAAAATGGTAAAACTTCTCTACATACAACTAGACTGATTCATAGGCTGGAAGGCCAGCTCGGCTTGCTCAAGCCTCAAGCTTTTTGGGTGGGGTCAGGCTAAAAATTTAGTCCATCTAGGTCAGGAGGGCCTAGAAAATTTTCCTATCTAATAAATGGGCTAAGCTGTGTTTTTGAGTTTAAAGCCAGGCTTGAGCTTGATTTTTTATTTTATTTATTTTATTTATTCATGTTTGATGTATTTGTAGGAGTAATTGATAATTATTATTGATGTGTGAGCAAAATAGAATAATAGACATGTTGTAAGTAATTGACAATATTTATTATCCTTATTTTGAATTTTAAAAAATATTTTAATGTACTATTTAGTATTTTTAAAAAAATTAAAAATAGTCATAAAGTCCAAGGCCTAGTCTGAAGTTCGAATCCTGAATAAGAGCAAAGCACGAGCCTAAAAGCCAGGCAGCTTGGTTTACTAGTTTAGCAGGTATAGGCTCTTATGAAAATCATACAAGACCTACAAAGGCTGGTTGCCCCCTTCAATGGGCTAGCAAGATTTGTTTTGGCATTGAATGAGCAAGGCGATGCAGCAAAATGAGATTCGTCTAGATCACTGACTACATGGAAGCTAGGAGACGCCAAAACTCTCCGAGGCATCCTAGTTGGGAGTCTCAAGCTAACTCGAAGAGTTAGGACGAGCAGACTAGGAGCATGCAACCTGTAGATCCAAGGTATCTCAGCTCAATTAGATGTCTAGTTTGGCCAATGAGTGTCCCAAGCCTAGTAGAATCCCCATGGCAAAGGTGGTCCGACCTTTTCGTCGAATGTATGCTGAGTTCCAGCAATTCCACCATATGCGAGATGGCTGCAACACGTCCTTGCATTACTGCACCATGTTAGTAGATTGTTGCAGCACGACCTTGAGTCTGTTGAAATATAATTTGTTGAAGATGCATGATCCCAGCTGTTGACACTAAATGGTTGTTTTTGATGATTTAAAATAATTAAGTAAAAAGATGACTAATCTATTATCTTGAGTTTAATGGATTTGTTTCAGAAAGCCTACAATAACTCTTCCTAAAGATCATATATTTAAAACTCTACATTAAGAAGTATAACTCCAGAAAGTCCATGATTACAATTCTTGAAAGCTAACACAAATACAGAAAATTTTATCCTGAGCTACCTTAAAAGTCGACCCCAACATTGCAACGAGTCGACCACAACACTCTATCGCTGATTGATATACCTTTATGAGCCGACTCCAGCAGATACCTAGTCGACTTCAGAATAGTCTTAGAAGATAGGCATAAAGCTATGGAATTCAACATATTTGAGGGTCGATCGATGAAGTGCAAGAGTTGACCCTAGTCTAACAAGAGTCGACCTTAGAAAATAATACGTCAACCCCAAAATGGCCACAGTGGAAGGATGAAGAGTAGTAAAACTAGTCCGTTGAAGAGTCGACCCCTAAAAACAACAAGTCGACTCTTGTCACCAGACGACTCGAACCCTGAACTAAGGAGCAGACTCCACATTGTACACAAAAGAAAGACAGGGCACAATAGAAATAGAAGCAAGCTCGATTCAACCCCTAAAGTTTATGAGTCGACTTCTAAAGATCACAAGTTGACCCCTAAAGATATTAAATCAAGTCCTCTATGCCTGACACTAGTAACAACTAGTTTTTCTATAAGTCAGATTGGCTATTTTTCATCTCACAATGGCTTTATTACCTATCTAATGGCTAGGAGTATGTTCCAACCTCTTTCAAAGTGTATAAATCCATAAGAACACCAAAGGAAGAAGGGGCTCAAATAGTACAAAGAAAAGCCTATGAGAGAAAGAAAGAAAAAGAAAAAGAAATTGGGCTTCAAAGAGAATAATCCAAGAGCATTCATTGGGAGTTGAACGATCATGTCTTCTTCAACTGAGATTTGGTGAAGTATATTCAAGATCATTCAAAGCCAACCAATAGAGTTAAGCTTCATTTATTAATTTTATATTTATTATGTAGGAGTTGTACTTTATTGTGCTTGCATTTAAATATTTCTATGCTTTCCTGTAACAAATTTTAGGGAGAAAGACTAGGTATCTTGGTCGAGACTTTTGAGCCGATCAGAAGAGTTGGGACAAGCAGACTAGGAGCACCCAGCTTGCAGAGCCAGGGTACCTTGGCTCGACTAAATGACAAGTCAGCTTGGCAATTTGCTTGAGCGGAGTAGAGCCCTCACACAACAATGGAGGTCCAATCCTTCCACTCAAATGTGTGTGGAATGTCAGCAATTCCCCCTTGTGTTGGGTGGTTAATCAAATCCACTATAGTTCTCATTGCTTTACCCCAAAAGGATTTAGAAAATTTAGCATGAGAGAGCATACTCCGTATTCTTTTACAAATAGTACGATTCATTCTCTTAGCAACTCAATTATATTGAGATATTTTAGGAACAATTTTCTCAAGTTTGATGCTATGATCTCGACAATATTTCTCAAATGAACCTATGTATTCACTACCATTATCTACTCGAATACACTTCAATTATCTTCCCATTTTTCTTTCAACACTAGCATGAAAATGCTTGAATAGATCGAGCACCTTGTCATTAAATTTTAAACCAAATTAATTTGAGAATGATAGTGTTATTTTGATGATTAACAAGCATTTAACAAGAGTATGTTATAAGTTAAAACGATACTTCATTTATAAGTCTGTTACTCTCAGTATATTTGTATAAATTGATATAGATACATTTCATTGTTTATTTGAATGAATCTAACCTTGAGATGCAGCAAAGTGTGAATTGAGTCGACCCAAAGGATGATTGGGTCGACCCCGGCACATCAAGAAAACATTTGGTACACTTTTGCAAAAATGGCAAAGATGAACAGTGAGTTGGGTCGACCCAAGGAAAGCATGAGTCGACCCAAGGATCAAGATCCTCAAAACAAGACAGAAAAATGGTTCTCTGGATTTACTGAGAGGGTCGACCCAAACAGTAGTTGAGTCGACCCAAGCTTGAGTCGACCCAAACTCTGAGAGGGTCGACCCAAAGGCAAGACAGAAAAGAAGACAGAAAAGGTTCTCTAGAAACCCTGTTAGGGTCGACCCAAGAAGAAGTTGAGTCGACCCAAGTGAACTTTGAGTCGACCCAAGAAAAGGTTGGGTCGACCCAAGTGAAGAAAAGCTGAATTCCAAGTTTCTGTGTTTCTGAAGGTTGGGTCGACCCAAGAAAAAGTTTGAGCTGACCCAAGGTTTGGGTCGACCCAAGAAAAGTTTGGATCGACCCAAGCACGGGCAGAAGCATAACGGCTAGTTGTGCAGAAGTGCTTTTTGGACTCCCAACGGCTATAAACGGCTAGTTTCTTCAATCCAACGGTCAGGAAGGACTATTTGGAGATTGGAGAAGTATTTAAGAGGGAGTATTCATCAGAGGAAGTAAGCTTTGGAAAATACATCAAGTGCATTCAAGAGAGAACCCTAGCAAGGCAAGCTTCATCCAAGTGCTTCATTCAAGAATCAAAAGAAAGTGGTTGAGCAGATTCAAAGAGCCATCAAGAGCTCCATCCACCCTTGAAGAGTGAAGCATCCTTGACAAAGAAGAGAGAAGTCACATCAAGCGATAAATATTCTCTAAATTCTTCTTTGTAGATTATATTGTTATATTTGCTCATCTAGGAGTTTAAATCTTCTTCCTTTGTTTATTAAACTACTTGTAAAGGTTGGTTGGTTAGCCCGCAAAACCAACGGAATAGGTTGATTGGTGAACCCGGAAAACCAATTGTAAAGGTTCGTTGGTGAGCCCGTAAAACCAACATAGGTTGTTGGTAAGCCCGTAAAACCAACGTAAGTTGTTAGTGAACCCGTAAAACCAATTGTATAGGTTCGTTGGTGAGCCCGCAAAACCAACATAGGTTTTTGGTGAACCCGAAAAACCAAAGTGTAAAGGTTTTTGGATTGTGAGCCCGGAAAACAATCCAACTGTAATCCGCGGGATTATAGTGAATTTCCAAGGGGTCGCTTGGGGAGTGGACGTAGGTGCTAAGGAGAGCACCGAACCACTATACTTCTTGTTGTTTGTATTGTGATTTGTTTAAGTTTACTAACTCATCATTTAACACAAGTAAGATAGTTAAAATTAAAAGAAACCAATTCACCCCCCCTCTTGGCTTGTCACCTTGGGCAACAAGTGGTATCAGAGCAAGGTGCTCCAATAGTACTCATTGATCTCACAATCAAGAGTTAAAGATCATGACAACCCAAGTGGGATGTTCTATGAGTGAGGGACAATCCACAAATAGACCACCTCTATTTAATGGCACAAACTACACATACTGGAAAGCTAGGATGAGAATATTCATTCAAGCTTTAGACTATGAATTATGGTACATTGTTACTAGAGGCCCTCACTCACTCTCTCACACTATTAATGAAAAAGACTTAGCACAATTGAATGCTAATGCTATGAACATACTATATTGTGCTATCCATGAAACTGAATTTAATAAAATCTCTGCATGCTTATCTGCTAAGGAAATCTGGGATACTTTAGAAAATATTTATGACAAAATTCAGATTAGCTCACATGTGCTTCAATTACACACTAACAGTGAGCCTGCAGAAAAAGATGTTGAATCTCCCAATCCGGAAGAAAGAACAACAAATGAAGAATTCGGTGATGAAAACAAGGACCCATACCCAAACACCGAAAAATTCAAAAGCTTCCTAAAGACAAAGAAGAAGAGGAAGCAAGAACAAAGGAAGAAAGAGATAAAAAGCAAGAAAGCCTTGACCAAGGAAGAGTCAAGCAAGAAAATGAAAGTGAGGAGCAACAATAATGATACTAGCTCCAAAGAACTACAAGAGATAACTAACTTATGCCTTATGGCACAAGAAGATAAGGTAAAATCTGAATCTGATTTCACACCTAATGAATTTCAGGAAGAATTCTCTTATGATGAACTATTAAATGCTTTTCATGATTTGTATGGTGAATGTAGAAAATTAGCTACGAAAAATAAAAATCTTAAAAAGCTAAATCTGGAAATGTCAGAAGAAAGAAATTCTTCCGCTGAAATGAAAGACAAATTAAATTCTGAGAATGAACGCTTAAGATTAAATTCGGAAGAATTGATTCAGAAAAATCAGAATTTAATTAAAGAAAATCAAAACTTAAGTGAAGAAGTTAACCAATTGAAATCTTTTATTAACAAATTCACTGTAAGTTCAGAAAAATTAAAAACGATGTTTGAAAGCCAACATGCTGTTTTTGATAAATCAAGACTTGGCTGGATTCCTTTGCTCAATAATAAACCCCTAAAGAAAAAGGTTATCAATTTGCCAAGCAAACCATCAAATAAGATAACTTATTTCAAACATAAAAAGATTGGGCATAAAAACTTTACCTATGGTTCTAATACGAATAAATCAAATGGTAAAGTTATTACGATTAAACAGATTTGGATTCCAAAAGGAACCATATGCACTAACCCTCAAGGACCCAAGCAAGCTTGGGTACCCAAAATAAAAATATGAGGGTGTAGATGTAGGTGTGCCAAGCTACCCATGAAATAAATGAAATTTTCATACAAATGGGTGCGTTGACACATAATTAAAGATAAGTCTCAATTTATTCATTAAATCTAGTATAAGGTTTAACATTCTACTTCATGTATTGAAATTATCTTTTTATGAAATTACGTACTCTCTGCATCAAAGTTTTTAAATGCCTCATATGTTAAATCTTATCTCAACGATTTTAGCATGAAACTTTCTAGTGCTTGCATCATGATAAGAAAACAATGAATGGATATATATATATATATATAACCTTCTTCTTCAAGTTTACAAAATCTAAATTCCCTCTCTAGTATAAACACTTGATGCTGATTTCATACCTTCATGTTAAAACTTTATTGAGCATAATACTTATGAAATCTTATTTCATTATTTGTGAAGGTATGAGTATAATTTATCATTATATCACTCATTCCTTATGTGATTATTTGAAATATATTATGATTTACTCTGTAAGTCGCATGTATGCATCATATGTTTCAATCATAAATGATTAATGTGTCGTGATCATAATGGAAATTCTACTAAAAAGTTTTATAACAATGGATTGTTTTTTCTTTATAAGTAATTCTCAAGACTATTCTAAAAATCTAAGATTAATAAATCTGATCTTTAAAGTGTTTCATTTAGTATAATCATTGTATCCTTGATTGAATGATTAATATCCTTACATAAAATTATCTCAAATTCTACTGATTAATGTTAACACGTCATGTTTAATCTGAGCATAAAAATATTCTAAAAGTATGAATATTAATTCCTTTGAACCATCTCCCATAAGTCAAATGTAAAATCTTAATTAATCTAAAAGAAAATTGCCTATCTCTCTGAAACAAGATTATTTGTATTGAAAGCTGAATCATAACCAGAATTTTGATAGAAACAACTATTTAAGATAATTTGATTAAAACTTAACTGGTATATCTTATTGATAATTATCTTAAGCAAATAGAATCTAAGCTAAATTGCTTCTGAAAATAAGAAATTGGTTTGACTTTGATAAATCTTCCTATTGCCTCACATGGGTGTCCTTGAACCATATTATTTAATAAAATTATCTCTTTAGTTCAAGTGACTTGTGCTTGCTTATATTTAGGCAATCTTTTGAGTAGAGTGACTCAAATTCAATCATTGTCATATCTTATGTCAAGTCATATAGTTATGAAATATGTTGTATGAATATTCTTGTATCTTGGACAACCTAATGACTTGCCTTCAAGAAAGGAAAAAGATTCTACTAATGATGCAGGATCTATAAGCAAGAAATGAGAGATTTCAACTTGAAGGACACCTCCACGTAAGGTACAATAAACATTCATATGCAAACAAAAGAGAGAACTTTCTTCAGCCAAAAGTTTATACATGAGAAGTCTATTAAGTATTTGACTTAAAGAATGCAGAATGAATCGGTAATTTCATATATCTCTCTTATAAATCAGTTGAGCAAAATCATATTGTGGCATGATTAAAGTCCTTAATTACTAATTTCTTGATATCATGTCTACATATATTTTGACTAACTTATGCTTTTGAAATTTGTTTCATGGTTTGCCTAAATTGAAATATACTCTTGCGTGTATAATGCATAACCATGAAATACACAAGTGTATGCCTCAAATCTCTAATTCAGAATAACTTGTGATAAGCTATGAATTATTGGGCATAATGAAATACTGTTTACATGATATATATTTATATGCAGCATATTAGATTATTTTTTTTAATTATTCTGCTCTTTCATGTAATTACTTGAAAATAACAAAAAGAGAGAGATATAAAGAAAAAGAAAATGAACATTGTTCGGGAGAAGTAAAAGCTAAGCAAATACTTTAATCTTAAGAAAAAGCAGAGCAAGCATAATATATTCAGCATATTTGTGAGACTTGTGTGAGCATTCTTTTGGAAGGGATAAAATTCATAATTTATTATATTTAAATAGGAAGAGTTTGGAGTGAATATCTTGTTGTTAAAGAAAACGGTTTAACCTTTCTATTTTGCTCATCATAGGGATGGTGCCAATGGGGAGGCTAGTGGTAGTACCCGGCACTATTTGACCCAACTATTCGGTGTAGGGTATATTAGGGACGGCACAAGAGGGAGGCTAGTGGTAGTACCTCGTGCCCCTTCCAACTCCACCGGATAGGGAGCAAATAGAGTATAGAGCATAGAAAAGTAAAACCAAAAGAAATGAAGATTAGAATATTCACTGAGTGGTCAAAGGAAGAAATTCAAAAATGAGGAAATGAATGACAAGATAAATGAAAGTATATAAAAAGCTTGTGAAAAGCCAAATGAAGTTTCGATCACTTGAAAACACACCTTAAGGATAAAAGCTTAAACTTAATTTAAAAATGCTTTTATCGTTGTATTTTTGTAACTTTCATTATATACTTCAATGATTGCATCATTTTGGGGAATAACTCAATATGATTTCTAGATGAAAACTACGGTTTAAGAAAAATAGAATTACTTTGGATACCTTGGTTGTTTGCTTCGATACGCATCTGAAACATATCATTTTTTATCCTATAAGTGTACTGAAATTGGTCTAAATGATGTGTTTTTCAATGATCTTGATTGCAAATAAATGGTTCTAAACATATGATATTATTTTGATATTAAAAAGATTTATGGTGCTTCATATATACATTGCTGAAAAAAAAACTATGACTAAGAAATTAATATTTTGAATATACACTCCTACATAATTAAATGCTTCTATCATTAAAAAGAAAAGCTATTTTTAAGAAGAGAGTTAATGATCCTAAAGCTTAGAATATTTCAACTCACTTCAATAATTCTTATAGGAAAGAAAATGTAATTACTTTTGAAAGAAATTTGAGCTTCAAAAGAATTATTTTCTGATTAATATTTCCATACATATTAAAAAAAATAAGAGAAAATATAATTTATTCTTGAAAGATTAAAAAGAGTGATTGCTATAAATTTTGAAAAATTCTAGATCACTCTATATTCTTGATATTATAGAAGAGCAAAAAAAAAAAAGGTTTGAAAGAAAATGCATCTTTTGAGGTGGAGCTTTAAATACTCAATCTCTTTATTGAAAATTATCTTCAAACTCTAAACTCTCAAATGGAATGATTAATTAAGGGAGAGAAAGAAAATTTCAGAGTGAGAGATCATATAGAACTTAATCGTATAAATTCGCATATAAAGATGAGACAAAGAATACTAAATGTAAAGTGGTAGTAAACTTTGTGCTTCATTGAATATCTTTTGAAAGTTGGATTTCCATCTGTATTCATCGGTAAATCATTTATTTCTGAAAATTTAATTGAAAAGGATTCCATCTGTCTTAGTTTTGAAAATTTATCTTGGAATCTACTTATGAGTTCTTATTGGCTTGCACTTTGGTGTTTCAATCCTGAGCCAATTCATTTTAATTGATTTTGATGCTATGATCTTTAAAGGAGTAAAAGAAAGTTTTTAAGAGAGCTCTAAAAGAACTTTCAAAGCCTTGAATTTTATGTATCCTACACTGCATAAATTCATGTTTTGGTATATATGCCCCAATACTTTTATATCATGAAAGAACTTTGAAGTCATTAAGAATTAAGGATTCAACATAATCTTATGTTTTTCGAGTATATAAGTTTTGATCTTTATTTGCTCTTATACTATACTCTGAAAATTAATTAGATTGCTCTCATCTTGCTATATACTTAATATATATATATATATATATATATATATATATAAAGGTGTTGAATTTTCATTCGTGCCTTCTTTGAATATTATTCTTGATACTCCTTGAAATAACTTGAAAAAGATTCCATCTACACTTGATTGGAAAAAAAAAATATCTTTGGAATCTACATTTAGAGATTTCTTTTGGCTCACATCTTAAATATCTCATTTCTAAAGCCAAACACATAGAAATAAGATATCATTTTATTAGGGATCATGTGCAAAATGGAAACATATGTATTGAGCATATATGTACTGAAAAATAATTAGCTCACATATTCACAAAATCCTTGAGTGAAGATAGAATCTGCACGCTAAGGAGGGAATTAGGCATATGTGATTCTTTTTATTGAAGAGATATAAAAGGGAGCAAGCAGTCTCATGATACATTCCTCCCATTTCTAAAAACCCATGAAACATGAGTCAAACTTGTAATCTATAGATTCCTTACTCATGTATCATTGTCCCAGAAAGAATTTGTAAGGATTGGAAGCAAGGAAAATTTTTTTTTAGAAGCGAAAAGGAAGAGAAAGGAAAAATTTCTGAACTTGGGTCGACCCAACGTTGAGTCGACCCAAGAAAATTCTTGAGTCGACCCAACGTCGGGACCCCACTGTTAAAAGGGGGACCCGTGAGCTATCTAGGGCACTGTTTACCCTTTGTCCTCTTCCGAAAACCCTATTTTCCACTCTCAAATCTTCTCCAATCATCTCCAAACAGTAGATTACTTCAAGATCTTGGAGAAATAGAACCCAAGAGAGCCGTAGCCAAGCGATCCGGGAGAGTCTCACGATCTTGTTTAGAGCCTAGGATATGTATCTAGTTCTCATATGTATTTTGTGTTGATCATGTATTTTGAACCTTGATTGAGGAACATTGTATTTGCTTTTGTTTTTGGCATGATTGTACTAAAATGTTCCTATTTTGATCAATGAAGTTTGAATGTTTGTTATTTATTGTGTCTTTTCCCATGTACCTATTTGATGATAACAAAAAGGGGGAGAAGTAAAGAAAGAGTAATAGGGGAGAAGTAAAGATAGAGTAAATAGAGTAACAAAAAGTTGGAGAAGTAAAGAAAGAGTAATAGGGGAGAAGTAAAGATAGAGTAATAAGAGGAGAAGTAAAGAAAGAAGGAGAAATAACGAAATAACTTGTAAAACAACTTGAAAATCATATAAGAAAGCATATGCATCCAAGGGGGAGCAATTTGCAACAATGAAAATGATCAAGTCAAAAATTTCTATCAAATTTCAGAATTTGGCACATAGAATTTCAGAATTTGGCACGCACCTTTCACACCTCGATACATAACCTGAAACTCATGTTTTATCTCAAATTTTTGGAGTTTCATCTTTAATGAATTATAAATGAAAGGGGGAGTAACACAAAAAGTCAAATTGGCAACATTTAAATGAAATAGGGGGAGACTTCACTCTTATATATGAAAAGCTGAAATTCAGCAAGTTAAGCCCTTTCAAAAACTGATTTTAAAATAAGTATCAATAAGCTCATACTCTTTATTTTGTAATCATCAAAAAGGGGGAGATTGAGAATGATAGTATTATTTTGATAATTAACAAGCATTTAACAAGAGTATGTTATAAGTTAAAACGATACTTCATTTATAAGTCTGTTACTCTCAGTATATTTGTATAAATTGATATAGATACATTTCATTGTTTATTTGAATGAATCTAACCTTGAGATGCAGCAAAGTGTGGATTGAGTCGACCCAAAGGATGATTGGGTCGACCCCGGCACATCAAGAAAACATTTGGCACACTTCTGCAAAAATGGCAAAGATGAACAGTGAGTTGGGTCGACCCAAGGAAAGCATGAGTCGACCCAAGGATCAAGATCCTCAAAACAAGACAGAAAAATGGTTCTCTGGATTTACTGAGAGGGTCGACCCAAACAGTAGTTGAGTCGACCCAAGCTTGAGTCGACCCAAACCCTGAGAGGGTCGACCCAAAGGCAAGACAGAAAAGAAGACAGAAAAGGTTCTCTGGAAACCCTGTTAGGGTCGACCCAAGAAGAAGTTGAGTCGACCCAAGTGAACTTTGAGTCGACCCAAGGAAAGGTTGGGTCGACCCAAGTGAAGGAAAGCTGAATTCCAAGTTTCTGTGTTTCTGAAGGTTGGGTCGACCCAAGAAAAAGTTTGAGCTGACCCAAGGTTTGGGTCGACCCAAGAAAAGTTTGGGTCGACCCAAGCACGGGCAGAAGCATAACGGCTAGTTGTGCAGAAGTGCTTTTTGGACTCCCAACGGCTATAAACGGCTAGTTTCTTCAATCCAACGGTCAGGAAGGACTATTTGGAGGTTGGAGAAGTATTTAAGAGGGAGTATTCATCAGAGGAAGTAAGCTTTGGAAAATACATCAAGTGCATTCAAGAGAGAACCCTAGCAAGGCAAGCTTCATCCAAGTGCTTCATTCAAGAATCAAAAGAAAGTGGTTGAGCAGATTCAAAGAGTCATCAAGAGCTCCATCCACCCTTGAAGAGTGAAGCATCCTTGACAAAGAAGAGAGAAGTCACATCAAGCGATAAATATTCTCTAAACTCTTCTTTGTAGATTATATTGTTATATTTGCTCATCTAGGAGTTTAAATCTTCTTCCTTTGTTTATTAAACTACTTGTAAAGGTTGGTTGGTTAGCCCGCAAAACCAACGGAATAGGTTGATTGGTGAACCCGGAAAACCAATTGTAAAGGTTCGTTGGTGAGCCCGTAAAACCAACATAGGTTGTTGGTAAGCCCGTAAAACCAACGTAGGTTGTTGGTGAACCCGTAAAACCAATTGTATAGGTTCGTTGGTGAGCCCGCAAAACCAACATAGGTTTTTGGTGAACTCGGAAAACCAAAGTGTAAAGATTTTTAGATTGTGAGCCCGGAAAACAATCCAACTGTAATCTGCGGGATTATAGTGAATTCCCAAGAGGTCGCTTGGGGAGTGGACGTAGGTGCTAAGGAGAGCACCGAACCACTATACTTCTTGTTGTTTGTATTGTGATTTGTTTAAGTTCACTAACTCATCATTTAACACAAGTAAGATAGTTAAAATTAAAAGAAACCAATTCACTCCCCCCTCTTGGCTTGTCACCTTGGGCAACATAATTAGGCCCATACTTTTCTGGAATGATCATCAATAAAAGTAACAAAATACAAAGCACCACCAAGAGTTCTAACATCCATAGCATATGATCTTCTATATGGAGGGGATTTATGAAATGCAACTCTATGTTGTTTGCCGGTTAAACAATGAGTACAAGTCTTTAGAGGCGTACCTTTTATAGAAATGAGTTTCTTTTTGGCTAGAATATTAAGTCTCTTCTTACTCATGTGTCCAAGCCTCTTATGCCATAATTTAATGGAGGAGTCTTCAACTGTATTCAGCTCCCCATTGTGTAATTTTGCTTGTATCATTTAAGTGCCCTTGATTTATTTCTTCTTGATACCACTAGAGAACCTTTGGTAAGCTTCCATTTTTCTTCACTGAAATGGTTGTGGTAACTTTCATCACATTTCAGCAATAGTTGATACCTAATGCTGGTTTCCAAGCAAACATATCTTATGCACATGATCTTAGTTACTCCTCATTTTCCATCCTGACACTGCCAAAATTACCACTAGTTTAGGATATGAAGAAGTTCCGTCGAGAATTAACATGAAAAGAGGTACCTTAGTCAACAATCCAAGTACAATCTTGGCATGCAAAGTTTATACA
The DNA here is from genome assembly GCF_051530095.1 of Phoenix dactylifera. NCBI lineage: Eukaryota > Viridiplantae > Streptophyta > Magnoliopsida > Arecales > Arecaceae > Phoenix > Phoenix dactylifera. Next base: position 12,398,057 of record NC_143197.1, read on the forward strand.
AGCCTCATCATAAATAATACCGACATCCCCATAAGATGCAAAAATTGTATCATTTCCTTCTTTTCTTCACCTCTTTTCCTTAATTGCTCTCTTGTAAATTTTCTGCACTCTATATCATGTACTCTGGCTTGTCATAATAAAAACATTTGATCTCTTTTCTGAATTTGGATCTTTTTCTTGACTTATCATGATTATTAAAATTTTACGAAATTCTAGTTTTACTCTTCCCCTGCCTTTCTGTAACCAGTGCCTCTAACTGTGTAGTCACATCATGTTCTATTCTTCTGGTCCCGTCATTAAGTATACTATCTTTTATCATTCCTAATATTACCACACCATTAGGTGCTGAATTACTGAGTGATACAACTAGAGGCTTTTGACTATCAAGCAGGTGAGTAACAACAATGCTTGCAAGTCATTATCTAACATCATTTTTATAGTGTTTAGTTGATTTACCACATCCTGAAATCTACTCAAATGCTCGGCCACTGAACTTCCCTCCTTATACTTCATATTCACAAGTTTTCTGATCATGAATGTCGTGTTCTGTGCAGTCTTCCACTCATAGAGACTCTCTAATTTCTGCCGTAAACTGTAGACATTAGTCTCTATAGCAACATGATGAAAAACATTATTATCTATCCATTGCCTGATTAATCCAACCACTTCCTATTCATTTTTTTTCACTCTTGCCGAGTTTTGCCACTTGGTTTGGCACTATGTCCTTCAATAGGATCATACAAGTCTTTGTAAAATAGTAAATCTTCTATTCGTAGATTCTAAATTAAAAAATTAAAAGATGTGAGTTTAACCATACTTCCACCTGAATGCTCTTCCATTTAATCAACAAAAAAAAAAAATCAGCCACTAGTAACCTGCTCTGATACAACTTTGTTGAAAAAAAATGCAATCAAGATATAATGATACCGCAAATTTCTTTTTTCTCTTTGTGTAATTAAATAAAATATCAACATCAAGTAATAATAATATCTACAATCTACTCAAGCAATTAAAAGGCAAAATAATCAAACAATCCAGAAACAAGAGACAACACAATTTTTAACGTGAAAAATTCTTCCACTACAGGAGAACTTACCTTTCCCGACGCTATTTAGGGCCTTTAGCGATGCTTATAAGCGTCGGCTAAAGATCCGGCGACGCTAATCAAAGCGTCACAGAAGCGTCGGCGATACCGGAGTGGAAAAACTTTTTGCCGATGCTAAATGAAAGCGTCGGCAAAATTCGGGATTTGCCGACGCTTTTTGCCGACGCTTTAAAGCGTCGGCAAGATAAATATTGTTTTCCGATGCTATAAAGCGTCGGAAAAAACCGTCGTGGCACGCAGGTTACGCCTAGGCCGAACATAAAACACACATTATACAATATGAACCAAACATTCAAATTACATTGATATTAACACAAACATTCAGATCATTCGAAATATTTATATTGTCATATCTGATTAAATTTATATAAAAAGTTATGAATTACAATGTACTTTGAAAATATAAAAAATATATACATATCAAACTCCATAAAAAAATAATCTATAAAGTATCAGGGACGGGATTAAGCTCCATCATTATCATCTCTGCGAGCATTTGAAGTATCAGGAATCTACCAAAAAAAAAAAGAAAGAAACCTTAGATATTTGTAAAAATGGGATACATTAACTTATACATCATAATTGATAATATGTAAAGTATTCAAATATATATAGTTAGTTACCTGAGAAGGAAGAAATCGTTGTAACAAAGATGAAATATTCGTAAGCTGAGACTGCAAATTTTTTTGGTTCGGCACTAGATCTCGACTTATTTATCCAACTTTTGTCCATTCTATTAAAATACTGATTGAGCTGCAACTAATATAAAAAAAATTAGACAACTGAAAGGAAGAACATGCTCAATAATACATACAATTGCATGTGACCCATACACAGCCAGCATGCCAACGAAGCTTGGATAAGCATAAGGGTAAGGAACGCAAGCCTGTTACAGAAACACCACAATAACTATCAAGCATATGCAGAAGCATACACATGAACACAGAAATATGTGGTTACAAACAGTCTAAAGCAGTCGAGACCATTTAAAATTTCAAGAATATGGCATCAACTTACAAAAGGCCGGCTATAATCGGGTCTTGGAGGTACAAAGGCAGCTTCTGGAGTCCCCAGAGATAAACCTCATCAAATTTTGTCAAGTAATGTTCTTCTAAAGTAAGCACATAACAAGAGGAAAAAGTAAAAAATGGTAAAAGAATTGGCTACACAATTATCTACACAATTTGTTGCTAAAAAGTTTCCTGTCATAAGCCTTTACATTATTAAGAGGCATCTCTCAGTTCCACAGATATTGCAAGTCCTAAGAGATGTTGCACGCTTCTTGCTTTTACTGCAATATCGTTATAATAAAAAACCAACCTATTTAAATAATCATGCACTGAAAGGAACATAAGAAAACTGCAATCCAGAATTTAAATCATCCTAAACCACTGTCACAAAGAACTTGATATACATATTCCAGCACAATTGAATGAATTTTTATAAACAAGAGGGCAGTATCATTGGAAGGCTGAAATAAACATATTAAACCATACATCAGGAGTTACCAAAGTACATTAGCAACTAAATAGAATGGTAAGAAAAGGCCCAATAGATATCAAAGAAAATTTCTGAATTTGAAAGTTAGAATTGAACAAATACACAAAGAAAAACTAATAAATGGCATAAGTACCTAATCTGGGAAAAAACATCAAACTAGATACTAACGATCAAAATCAAAAAAAGAACATATCGCAGGTATTAGTTGTAGTTTTTAAAAGCAGTCCAGTTGGAAGCCTATACAGGCCATATAATTTTTTCTAAAATAATTAGGAATAAGAATGACTAATACGTTATTTTTTCAAGTTGTATGTTTGAAGCTTTGATATCAAACCTCTTGATTTATTAACTTGGAAATCACATAACAAAAATTAATTATGTGCAAGACTCATTTGCTATGAGCAAAAAAAAAAATGTGGGCTCTATATTCAAAATAAGAGGAAATTAAAGGGGAGTGTGGGCACAAAATATTCATTCATTTAAATCTTAAAGTGTCCCTCTGATGATCAGAGCAACTTAACATCCAACATTCGGACAGAAAAGAGCTAGAGAGAAAAGGTAACTTCTCATCTCAAATTGTGTTATTGAAAATTCAGCAAATTCATTTTAAATTAGGCATAAGATTTCAAATAACTTGCAATAAAATCTACAATAAATCTAAACAAATCCAGCGTTGTTCTCCTCGATGAAGCTGATCATCGAGTTGATCAGAAGCAGGGTAATAATCCCCACGAAATCCTGCTAGTCTCGGGGCTTCCCCTGTTGAACGGAATCAAGAACCCATATGGGTTCGTCACAGAAAAAAAAAAAACTAAAAAAGAAGAAGAAATGCACCAGAGAAAACAATCAGATTATGGTGTTTCCAGGACTCACCGCTTCGTTCGCGAGGGCGATGGCCATGATGGCCGCCGCCTCCATCACCCACGACAGCGGATTCCACATGAACCCTAAGAATTTCAGAAACTTGCTCTCCTGCAACCACAAACAAATTCAAAAAATAAATAAATAAATCAACAGCTAGATTAAAAAACAAAAAGCACATACAAGAGGGTTGTCTCACAAATCTATATCAGTTGAAGTGGTGAGGGAAAGAACACATCCCCTCCCGCGTGCATCTCAGATTATCAAACACCTCCTTCAAGGGTATGTTGTCGTCGAACCACATCCCGCCCGCCACCACCGCCGTATCCTTAGCTCGGAGGGATAGAACACCTTTCTCGACGGTGCGGGGTCGTCCTCGAAGCTCGAAGGGAGAGGGGGATCTGAAGCTTGGTGGGGGGTTTGGGGGGGGATGATCGGGGAGGAAGGAGGGGGGGGGAATGATAGCGGCGGGGGATGAAAGGGTTAGGGTTTGTTGCCCTAACCCTTTTTTCCTCCGCACAAGTGCCCTAACCCTTTTTTCCTCCGCACGAGAGAGAGAGAGGGAAAAAGGCAGGGGATCGGGAAAAAGGCCGGCGATCCGTGGGTTTGGTGGCCTTTTTCCTCCGACGACGCTTTGAAGCGTCGTCTTATTTTAATTTCACCCAATGCTATACAAAAGCGTCGTAGTATGTCAGCGCTGTTTTGAAATTTGCCGACGCTTTCTGTTAGCTTCGGCGGAAAATAGTCGGCAAAACCCTATTTTGTTGTAGTGTTCTATATAAAGAAAAAAGCTACGAAGCCTAGTCTAGCCAAAAACTTCCACTATTTAAAATAATAAAATTATAATAGATCCTCTCTAGATCAACTAAAGACAGTGTTGATATTCGAAATAATCAATAGAGAGGGCTTTTCAACGATCCAATCCGTTCGATCTGTAAATCTCAATGCCGGAAACAACATACTGAAATTTTAGCGAAATCTGAATACAATTAACTATCCGATTATCCGACAAAGCAGCACTATTTATTCCCCCCCCCCAAGACAGTGTTGATATTCGAAATAATCAATAGAGAGGGCTTTTCAACGATCCAATCCGTTCGATCTGTAAATTTCAATGCCAGAAACAACATACCATTGCTGAGTACATGGATGGTTATAGATGGATTACCGGGTTGAAGCATGGAAAGCTTTTCCAATGAGAATTACAAGGTGTAACTTTGAAGTCATATGTAGTATGACCGAAAAAGCTATTAGCGAGCAGACTTCCAATTTCCGAAGTCGACAATACCTTCAACCTTGAATGCGACTTGACATCCCCTACGTCCAGTCCAGGCTGTATGGATAGTCCTTTGCATATACGTTAGTTTTCAGGTCCAGCATGCCTGCAAGAAATTCCAATGCAATGCCTGCCAGAAACATTTGATGTACCACCAACCACATCCTGAGCCGACGCAAGTACTTCCAAATTCTGGCAAGTCTTCGGAGACTTTACCTCCTCCTTCCTCTTCTTGTTCTTCTGCATGCATGCCCGTGGGAAAACATGGAAGGACTACAAGCTGACTCGGGCAAACTTTGTATGGTAGAACAGGAGACCACGCTTAATAATACTGTTATCCATCCACTTCCAAAATTTATTATTGAATGGTAGATTAGTATTTTTGAATAAGATATGGATCACATTCCTTGGAAAGAATAGTATATGGAATACCATGATGCTAATATACATATATACCGTATACATGCTGCACGAACAATGCTTAAGGATGGTACTGTAAATGCAATATATTTTTTACTTAGCTGGCATGTTAATAATTTTCAGTTGCACATATGTATATATGTGGCATTCCTCTAATCAAGATGATGGAATTTTATACTTGCTAAGTGGTTGTTCAAGTTTCATGACATGATGTCTCACTTTTGTCTTGATATATATATATATATATGGGATTTTTCAGTCAATGAAAGTGTGCTCGGAACCATGGAGCATGCGTAGGATGAATAACAATGTTTGGTAGGGAACAAAAACCATGCGAGGAAGTCATCATACAAAACAATTCCCAATTGGAAAATTTTCGAAGAAACAAGAAAATATGTGTAGATACAAAGAGAAGCAGTGCTATTCCACACGACATAGGCCTTCTACTGCAATCAGATATTTAGAGTTCCACAGAACCAGCCTTGATAGATGGAAAGACTGGTGGTTGGACGTCTGACTCTTCCATTATATCATACATGCAGGCCATCTTTACGCCGGTCCAATCATGGAACCAAAATTTCTACAGAAAAATTGACCAAAGACATGGAGCTGGCTCCGAAGCCTCTATATAAAGATGAGCGAACTTGTACATGTATGCCCCGTCCAAGGTACTCCCGAGATAATTAAATCTCAATTCGAGCTTCAAACATGGCAAGCCAGAGTTCTGTTTCCATGGCTACCATTACATTACTCCTTGGAGTCCTCGTAGTATTCCCAACAAGTACTCTCTCTCTCTATCTCTCCCTATCTCTCTGTGTGTGTGTCAAGCTAACCTTCGGTCTGTTAATTAGGTTTAGCTTGGCCATCTAATGAAGGTGCTCTAGTTAACCTTAATCGCCAATTTTAGAACCTGACCCGGCCCCATGAGTCCTCCAAAATGGGTTGGGTCGGTTCTAAGAGGGTCAGGTCGATCTGTGATCCGACTTGACCCATTTACAGCCTTAGATAAACACATCCTATTGTGAGCCAAAAGGACCAATAAGTAAAAGAGAAAAACAGCAATAATAACTACCAATTCTTATGCAAGTCTGTTAGGGTTGGAGTCAGATTTCGGCTTGACTTCAGCATGCATCTGACTTGGACCATCCCTAATCTTGAAACTGTCCAAGTCGTTTGCAGGGCTAATTTTTGAAAGGCTGTTTTAACTTATGCAACTTGTGCATATTTTAAGGAACATGCAACTTGCATATATCATATGCTAGTTGAACATACAATATTCCGAGAGGTGACTTTCTAAGATCTCTTCATTCTTGCAATAAAATTGAGCGATTATACCTCCTTTCCAATTAAAAGCTTATGTAATTTGTTTTGAAATTTGTATGGAGATCATTTGAAATTTTGTTGCAAATATTAATAACTAGTAGCACTAATTAACTTGCTTTCTTTCAGGTGTGCAATCGATTGGTGTCTGTTATGGAAGGCTCGGAAACAACCTACCCCAACCTAGTGATGTGGTGGCTCTCTACAAATCTAACAACATTGGACAAATGAGGATCTATGATCCATACTCACCAACTCTGCAAGCCCTTCAAGGAACCAACATTCAACTCATTGTAGACGTCCCAAATGATGGTCTCCAAAATCTAGCCTCCGATGCTTCAGCAGCTAATGATTGGGTCCAAAACAACATTCAAGCTTATTCAGATGTCTCATTTAGATATATCGCAGTAGGCAATGAAGTTATCCCTGGAGATTCAGCTCAGTATGTGCTCCCTGCCATGAAGAACATTTACTCAGCTCTATCTACTGCAGGTCTACAAAACCAAATCAAAGTCTCAACTTCAGTTGCTACAGTGGTCCTTGGGGTTTCATATCCTCCCTCACATGGTGCATTCTCTTCTGATGCACTGAACACCTTAGGGCCAATCATTCAATTCTTGAATGAAAATGGAGCCCCACTCCTAGTAAATGTGTATCCCTACTTCAGTTACGTTGATAACCAAGGCTCGATCGACATCAATTATGCTTTGTTCACTTCCTCAGGAACTGTCGTCCAAGATGGGCAATATAGTTACCAGAATCTCTTTGATGCCATGGTCGATGCAGTTTACGCAGCATTAGAGAATGTGGGAGGGTCTAATGTGGCGATCGTGGTATCGGAGAGCGGTTGGCCATCGGCAGGTGATACTGTAGCAACCATCAGCAATGCACAGACATATAATCAGAATTTAATCAATCATGTTGGTCAAGGAACTCCAAGGAGATCTGGAAAGGCTTTAGAGACTTACATATTTTCCATGTTCAATGAGAACGGAAAGTCAGCAGGGATAGAGCAAAACTGGGGGTTGTTCTACCCAAATGAGCAACCTGTCTACCCAATCAACTTCAGTTAAAAGATGAGAGAGGATTACAGCATAAGTAGTTATAAATTAAAAAATATCATCTGGAATAAGCCATTAGAAGGAATGGATAATTTCCTGTTTACTTGAATAAAGGTTTGATAAATAAAATTTCCTCATGTAACCTGATGATGGAAATAATATTGCCAAAGATAACTTTTTACTCTCTTTTAAATGTTTGTTTTAGTTTCTTGGCATGTTTTCTTGTTACTGATATTGACTCTAGAGGGTTGATGACTCTCTCTCTTTCCCTCTCTCTCTCTCTCTCTCTCTCTCTGTGTATGAGACATAGAGTCACATCACAGAAATTCATTGGAAAATAAAAAAATACAGCAAAGATCAGTACAAGCTAATATATATGATTGTTTAGGCAAAGACTGCCATCGCTTTGCATATGAACGACATCCAGCTTAAAATCGAGATCTGAGTAAATTGAATGAGGGCCAAAGTAAGATTTGTTGCTTGTACATGTCCTGCAAGAAGGTAACATGGCAATTATAAATTTTTAACTTACTACATAGGTTCAAATATTTAACTCAGCACTAACTTATTAAATAGTTAGTTAATTATAACGTTTCAACCTACTACTGTGGTCTGTGGGCTGGCCAGGTCCAGGACTACATAGGAGGGAAAAGAAGAAAACAAGAAGACAGGGGTTTGATCCAACCCAGCCCCTATCAAACAACAACATCTATAAATAAGGAGGTAAGAATGCCCACGGAACAAAAGTCATTCAACTTGGTCACAAACGAACGCGACTTCATTTTTTATTACCTTCAAGATAACAAGTAAAATTATGGAGTGCAAAGGAAAATTGGGCTATTCCACCCATTCTGAACTGGAAAAGGACTAGTCTTGATGCATGGACTGATAAATTAAGGGTTGGACGTTGACCCAACGGTCCTATGCCCGTCCTTTCAGGGAACTCAAAATGTGTGGATAAAAAAATAGAGCAAAAGACTTGGAGCTAGACCCCGGAGACTCCATATGAGGAGGTGAAAGCTCCCTCAAGGATTTCATATCTAAGGTATTCCAGTGGTAAGTCCCTGTTAGGAGCCATGGCAAACCTGAGCATGGTTTCCAAGTTTGCGACTGCATTACTCCTCGGAATCGTTATAACAATCCCAACAGGTTCTCTCTCTCTCTCTCTCTCTCTGTGTGTGTGTGTGTGTGTGTTTCTAGTTGCATGATATTTGTGTCAAACATATGTGACTAAAAGGCACTAACTGGCTTTGTTTCAGGTGTGCAATCCATTGGCGTTTGTTATGGAATGGTTGGGAACAACCTACCCCAACCTAGTGAGGTAGTGGAACTCTACAAATCTAAGAGAATTGGACAAATGAGGATTTATGGTCCTAATGCAGATGTACTCAAAGCCCTTAAGGGATCCAACATTGAACTCATCCTAGATGTCCCAAAAGAAGATCTCCAAAGATTAGCCTCTGACACTTCAGCAGCACGTAATTGGATCCAAAACAACGTGAAGTCCTATTTACCAGATGTTTCATTTCGATATATTGCAGTAGGCAATGAAGTGATCCCCGGAAATTTTGCTCAGTATGTGCTGCCTGCCATGAATAACATCCATGCTGCTCTATCTGCTAGTGGTTTACAGAACCAAATTAAAGTCTCGACTTCAGTTTCTCAAGGGGTCCTTGGGAAATCATATCCTCCTTCTAGTGGTACATTCTCTTCTGATGCATCAAGGTACATAGGACCAATTGTTAAATTTTTGGCTAGCAATGGATCCCCACTCCTAGTGAATGTGTATCCCTACTTCAGTTATATTGGTGACATGAAAGATATCAAGATAGAATATGCGTTGTTTACATCACGGGGAACAGTCGTATCCGATCCGCCATATGGCTATCAGAACCTCTTCGATGCATTAGTTGATGCAATTTACTCGGCACTGGAGAAGATGGAAGGATCTAATATCCCGGTCGTAGTGTCAGAGAGCGGTTGGCCATCGGCTGGAGGTACTGCAGCAACAATGGATAATGCAAAGACATATAATCAGAATTTGATAAATCATGTCAGGCAAGGGACACCAAAAAGGCCTGGAAAAGCTATCGAGGCATACATATTTGCCATGTTCAATGAGAATCAGAAGAAGCCACCAGGGATTGAGAATAACTTTGGGCTATTCAACCCCAACAAGGCTCCGGTCTACCCAATCAACTTTGGTTAAAGATGAGAGAGGTTGACCGTTATAAGAATTATATATATATATATATATATATATATATATATATATATATATATATATATATATATATATATTATATCAAATAAACCATCAGAGGTGATGGATGATGTACTATTTTCACTTTGGAAATGTGTAGTCGAGAGTCTCTATGTTGTAACATTGCTCAAGTTGCTTGAGGGAAAAAATGAGGTTCTCTACACAAAATCACAAAATTTCCTTGGGTAATCTAATGGTTGCATTGATATCGCCACGAAATTTTCGGCATTTAGAGTGGTTTTTTTGACGTTGAATTTGCTACAAAAATGAAATATTAGAGGAGATGCTCGACAAATCCATTTACAAATCCTGATACAAACTCAAATTACAATTATTTTTTTTACTTTGTCTTTATGTACTTCCATTTTCTTGATGAACCTGTTTTCGAAGGTAGTCCTTTTTTTTTTCTGGTATATTAGTTGGCCTGTTATTGGGCATCTAATCTTAATTTGTGTAGTAAAAGTCCATTTTGGATGTTTGATGGTTCGAATCAGAGTCGAAATTAAACTTCGAAATGGCAGATAAAGAAAATTTTGCTCGAAATAACTTTGGCCTAGGAGGAGCTGAGGCCACTTCAGCAAAGGAGACTCCTATTCAGAGCACTTACACAAACTACAATTGCCCTAACTACTGCTCGATCTCATCTATTTATTAGCTGTACTTGGATACCAGCGAGCACAAACTGCTTATGAATAGCTAGCTTAATTGCAGCACTAAAGAACCTTTTGTACAAAGCTAATATATGTTAGTTTACCTAACTTATTAGTTTACATTGTTTAACTATTGTTGCTGGAAATTGGACCCGGAGGGCGGCCGTCGGCTGAGGAGGAGAAGCTCCGGCGCTTCGGACGTGGGGGGGGGGGGGGGGGGGGGGCGGCGGTTTGTCGGCGGTCAGCATCCTTCGGGAGACCTGCAAGAAGCCGGTGGCCGGGGTTTCCGGCGCCGGCCCACCGATGCTTAAGTCAGAGGGGGCTAATATGTGAGAGGAGAGGGGAGATGTTTTTCTTGGGTTTTTCCAGTGTCCAACCCCCCCAAGGTGGAGGGGTTCCCCTTTTATAGAGGAGTATCGTATTACTGTGAAGTGACGGGGCAGATCACCCTTTTTGTCATAATTGAACACGATCATGTGCATTAATGGTGTCATGGGAGATCAAACCGGAGTCAGTAAGTCGTCGTGGCTGATCAGACGTGGTGGAGTGGTTCAACTGCCTGCCGTGGAGGCGTTGAGGTCCGGAGATGACATGAGCATTGATTGTTTGAGTGAACCGGAGATCAGTAGAGGCCATACGCTTTAATTGTTAAGTGAACCGGAGATCAGTAGAGGCCATACGCTTTAATTGTTGAGTGAACCGGAGATCAGCAGGGGCCATACGCTTTAATGGTTGAGTGTGCCAGGGGTCAGAACAGGTCATGCGCATTAATTGTAGGCGGCGAAGTAGGGTATAGCCCTGACCGAGTTACGAAGAGACGTGATGATAGTAGGCGAGTGGAGAGATTGGGTTTTAAGAGTTGGACTCCCGAAGGATATTTGGTTGAGATCGGCTGCTCTGGTGGGGCGTCTCGAAAATTGGTGTCTGGTCGGACGCCGAGCCGGGCTGACTGCCTTTAGGCCGGGCGCCTTTGGGTTAAGCATTCACTGGTCGGGCGCCTTCTGGTCGGGCGCCCGCTGGTCGGACGCCGAGCCGGGCGAGTTGCCTTTAGGCCGGGTGCCCGCTGGTCGGGCGCCTTCTGGTCGGATGCCTTCTGGTCAGGCGCTCGCTGGTCGGATGCCGAGCCGAGCGAGTTGCCTTTAGGCCGGGCGCCCGCTGGTCGGGCGTCTTCTGGTCGGGCGCCCGCTGGTTGGGCGCCTGTTAGTTGGGCGCCTTCGGGTTGTCTGGGGTAACTTGGTTTTTCCCCTAACACTACCCCCCGACTTCCTAGTTCGAGCCGCTTGCGAGCTCGGATGTGGGAAGTGTGATTTAACGGTGCTTCATGTCATTTAATGCTGTATTGGTGGGGGCCAGAAAATTTCGAATTTTTAAGGCACTCCGCACGTTTCTAGGTGTCATTAATAAGAGAAGGTGGGACGACGCCTTTTCACCATCTGAAACGTCCTCGTGTTGTGGGCTAATGATGGGGCTCCACGATCCGATGGGACGCCGCATTGATTTGGTATTCAAAGCGTCGATCCGAATGGGATATGCCGCTTTGAACTTCTGGGGCTGACGCGTGGCATAATCTGGACGGGAGGCGGGATTCTGCCTCACGGATCGGGGCCATTGGAGGGGTCTATATAAACCTTTGACTAGGTTTTGAAGGCTTCTATTTGGCGACCTTTGTTTCTTGCTCCTGCGCTTCCCACTTTTTTCTTTCTCTCGGCGGTCTTCCGGAGCTATCCAGTTCCTCCTCTTGATTAGCTACGTTTCCGGCGAAGTTCCTAGTAGGTGTTCCCCCTTGTCTGCTCAGAGAGCTTTCGTTTTCGTTCCTTTTCTCTTTTTCCTTCCTCTTTCTTTTAGGATGAGTCGTGGTCCCAACGAGGTTGGGTCCACCATTAGCAGTGAGGAGGTGGAGATGGCTAAGGAATGGTTCTTTCCTCAGCGCGGGTTCCGTTTGGAACCCGCAGGATCGGGGAGTCGAGTAACGAGGCCCCCTCCGGGCCGGATCGGAGTGTACTTGGAATCACTCTGGGCCGGCCTGCGATTCTCCCTCCACGGGTTTGTGAATGAGCTGCTCGCGGCATATCAAATCGTCCCGGTGCAGCTCGTTCTGAACGCGTGGAGGACTATTGTCGGTTTCTTATCCTTGTGCTTGTTGCACGGGATGCCGTCCTCAGTTAATGTTTTCCGGTGATGCTTCTTATTGAAGTCCAATCCGGAAGATGGAGAGTGGCTCTATCTTGCCTTTCGGGGTGGTCGGCCACTCTTTCGGGATGCTCCTACATCTATTCACAGATGGAAGGAGAAGTTTTTCTTTTTATCTTCTGAGCGGACGTGGGGGTTCGATCCTTGATGGGGGCAAGCTCGACTCAAAACCACCAACAAGCTCCCAGGCTTGTCCAAGGGCGAGCAGAAGATCCTCGACGCTCTTAGCGGCCTCGAGGGGGACATTCTGTTGAGCGACCTTGTGCGCGAGGACGCTCTGGTCAATATTGGCCTAAGTTTGGTGCGCCCTCAGGGTAAGGGTAGTTTTTATCGCTTTGGTTTGTTGTCTTTTCTTTCCCGATATTTGACTCCTATTTTTTGCTTTCAGACGTTCCGAAGATGGTGACAAAGAATGCGGCCCTTTACGCCCGATTTCAGAAGAGGGCCGCTGAGACTAGTGGGGTCCCACCCGAGCCCCGAAAGAAGGCTCGGACATCTGGGACGGGCGTCGGGGCAGCCCTAGTTAGATCTTTTGGGGCTGCTCAGAAGGAGGTTCCGAGCTCCGACCACAGGGGCCCAAGCCCCGCGGGGGTATCCGCGGCACTCGCGTGCCCGGTGCCCATTTCACAGCGTCCAGGTCGGCCGCCAGTCCGACCTCAGGATCCCGCGCCCGAGACGAGCAGCCAGGATGGTGCGGGACCACATTCGCCGAGCCCAACAAGGCCTAGCCTCCCTGGGCCCTCGGAAGTCGGGTCCCGGCCCGAGAGGAGGCCATATCTTCCTTCTTGGGAGATCTATGAAGGGGACTCAGCCCTTGATGACCCCACAGTCGCGCGGCAAGTGTTTCGGGGCGCGCTCCTCCCGGCCGACCAGACCAAGATCCGGTCGACCAACTACAACAAATTTCTGGACGGAGTATATTGCTCCGGGGTTCGGGTAAGCATAACTTTCAACTCTCATTTTTGTTTTCCAATTTTCAGTCTTTAACTTATTTTGTTTGCTGTTTTAACAGCATCTCCATGAGATGGAGACCTTGATGCATATTGCCTCTGACTATCGGGAACGGGCCCGAAGATGTCAGCAAGGGCAAGAGGAGGCCGAGCTGAAGCGCGTCGAAGCCGAGGTCGAGCAGAAGGTGCTCCTCGCAAGAGTGGAGGCCGCCGAGGACGAGCTTCGAGCTCTGACCGCGGCGCTCGAGGAGGAAAAGGGGGCGCATGCACTGGTCAGATCGGAATTGCGCGCTATCGAGGCGCGTCTGGCCGAGGCCTGCTAGGCGCTGGCCGTTCGCGAGCAGGAGGTGAGGGACGCTCACCTCAAGGCGCAAGAGCTCGAGGCCCGTGAGAGGAGGGCTCGGGAGGAGGCCCAGCATGCGGTCCAGCTCTTCCGAGAATCGGAAGAGTTTCTGGACTTGCTGGAGGAGGAAGCCATGGACGGGCTCATCCGCAGCTTCGATGACTTCCGCAACCAGCTAAGGCGGTTATGCCCCGAATTTGATCTCAATATGCTCCAACCCGGGGCAGGGGTCGAGGAGCTTGAGGCGCCTGGAGAGCCGGCCGAGGCCGAGGCTCAGGCGGCCGAAGAGGGTGATATTCCCGCTGAGGGGGATCTAGGAGCTTCGGATGCTGTCCTTCAAACTGCTCAGGCCAAGGCGACGGCTGCGGATGATCACGGAGCGGTGCCCGCTTCTTAGGATTTTGTCTTTGCTTTTTGGTCTTTACTTTTTCTTTGTAAGCAAGGTCGGCCTTCACAGTTGTATGGCCGAACTTTGATTTTGTACTTAGCCCTCGGGCTTTTATTAATGAATCCCTCTTTTCCTAAGCTTGTGTTTGTTCTGAATTTGTTCTAAGTCTGCGTCTGTTTTGTTTTCCTTCTATGTAAGTTTTCGATCAATTGTACTAGTCTCCTTCGACAAGTTTTTCCTGGCTCGGCTGAGCCCCGTTCGCACTTGTTGTGCATAGGCCACCTGAGGGATGTTCCGGTGTTTTTGAGCTCGGCTTTGAATCTTGCCGATCCCTTGAGCTCGAAGTCGAATACTGTCGAGCACTCAGACTTGGATCCATTTTTCAAAAGTTTTGGCCGAGTCTTCGAGCTCGGCTTTTCGGATATAGATTCGTAAGAACTTCGGAGTCGGACCCCGACGGGATCGTGAGTCAGAATTCTGCTATCATTAATGCTTTCATGGTGACTAACCCCGAATTTGGCTGGTATACCGACCGAAACATAACTACTTGGCGCTACTAGGTTTGGCTAGAATATCTAGGCTTGAGGTTGTTGTCGCGAGCATGCATCGGCCTAGGCCAACATTTAAAGTCGGCCGAGTCTTTATTCAAGGATCTGCATAGATCAACCTGTAAACTGTCGGTGAAAGCATGCCCGAGGTCGGAAGACCTCGGCTTATGGTTGGCTCAAATGAGCATTTCGATCTTGGTCGGAAAGTCTTCCGAGCTCAGTCAGGACTTTGTCGAACATTATGGTGTCAGCAAATAAGTACAGTAACATAGGTGCTGGGTGAGGAGTACCTTTCACACTACTGGGAATCTGCTCTGAGGTCAGCCGACTTCAAGTAGGGGTAGCCGATTCCGCTCTGTGGTCTGCTCTCAGAGGCGCTTTGGCCTGGGGTCGATGCTTCCGCGAGTAATGTTCATCCGTGGGAGAACGAGGCGGCGCTTTGGTCGGAGCTTTGCGCCATGGCGTAGCTCGATCCATCCTCGTTCCTTGGCCTGTGCTCGGCTCGGTAGGATACCTGACCTTGGTTGGGAAGATCCTGAGCTCGGCCGAGATTTTGTCGACCGTCCTGGTGCATAAAGTAAATGCAGTAATGTAGGTGCTAGGTGAGATGTACCTTTTGCACCATCGGAGTCGGGCACTTGAGGTTGAGAGCCGATTCCGTTCTATGATCGGGTTCAAGAGGCATTCTTTGGCCTATAACCCGCTTCCGCAGGTGATGTCCTCTGCAGGTTGGAAGGCCCGCGAAGGTCCCAGCTTTTGTCTTTCCGTGGTTGGGGAAAATTGTTGTCAGCATACGTAGTCCCGGCTTTTGCCGAGGAATGTATGAGGTTGAAGGTGCTCGGGTTTGTTGTTGACCTGGTGACGCTTTTCGAGGTCGAGGGAGTTTGAGACTACTGTCGACTCGAGGCATCCTGAACTTTGTCGAGGTATCGTGCGCAAGGTCGAGGGGTCTGGGAATGCGCTATCGACCTGCGACGCTTCCCGAGATCGAGAAAGTTTGGAACTCTATTATCGACTCACGGGGCATCCCGAACTTTGTCGAGGCATCGTGCGCAAGGTTGAGGGGTCTGGGAACGCACTGTCGACCTGCGATGCTTTCCGAGGTCGAGGAAGTTTGGGACTCTACTATCGACTCACGGGGCATCCTGAACTTTGTCGAGGTGTCGTGCGTAAGGTCGAGGGGTCTGGGAACGCACGGTCGACCTGCGATGCTTTTCGAGATCGAGGGAGTTTGGGACTCTACTATCGACTCACGGGGCATCCCGAACTTTGTCGAGGTATCGTGCGCAAGGTCGAGAAGTCTGGGAACGCACTGTCGACCTGCGACACTTTCCAAGATCGAGAGAGTTTGGGACTCTACTATCGACTCACGGGGCATCCTGAACTTTGTCGAGGTATCGTGCGCAAGGTCGAGGGGTCTGGGAATGTACTGTCGACCTGCGACGCTTTCCGAGGTCGAGGAAGTTTGGGACTCTACTATCGACTCACGGGGCATCCCGAACTTTATCGAGGTGTCGTGCGCAAGGTCGAGGGGTCTGAGAACGCACGGTCGACCTGCGACGCTTCCCAAGGTTGAGAAAGTTTGGGACTCTACTATCGACTCACGGGGCATCCCGAACTTTGTCGAGGTGTCGTACACAAGGTCGAGGGGTCTGAGAACGCACGGTCGACCTGCGATGCTTTCCGAGGTCGAGGGAGTTTGGGACTCTACTATCGACTCACGGGGCATCCCGAACTTCGTCGAGGTATCGTGCGCAAGATCGAGGGGTCTGGAAACGCACTGTCGACCTGCGACGCTTCCGAGGTCGAGGGAGTTTGGGACTCTACTATCGACTCACGGAGCATCCCAAACTTGGTCGAGGTATTTGAGAAAGATCGAGACCGAGCTCGATAGCAGCATAGCGGGGTACTTCAGGCTTGATTGCAGCATTTGAG
The DNA here is from genome assembly GCF_051530095.1 of Phoenix dactylifera. Taxonomy (NCBI): domain Eukaryota; kingdom Viridiplantae; phylum Streptophyta; class Magnoliopsida; order Arecales; family Arecaceae; genus Phoenix; species Phoenix dactylifera. The sequence continues at coordinate 12,414,867 of NC_143197.1, forward strand.
CTTTGCCGAGTGGTCGAGTGTCCGAGCTTTGTCGAGCAGTCGAGCTTGGCCGGGCATCCGAGCTTGGTCGGGAATCTCTGGGATTTATGAGCGTCCCAGTGTCAGGAGCATGAAATAATTAATGGAGAACCGTAAACAAATCATAAATGGAAAGAGAATTGCATTCCTGTTTGTCGACGATCTCCGAAGGGTTTATTGGTAGTACATCCGAAGGTTCTTGGAGTTCCAGCTTCGAGGGATAGAGGTCCCCTCAAGAGTCTCCAATTTGTAAGCCCCGGGCCGCTGGACTCGCGCGACTCGGTAAGGTCCTTCTCAGTTCGGGGCTAGTTTCTCCTGCTCGGTGGGCTGAGAGGCCTCAGCCCTCCTGAGGACGAGATCTCCCACTTTGAAGAGCTTGGCTCTTACTCTGGAGTTGTAATACTGCGCTGTTTTCCGTTGATACCTCACCATACGAACTCGGGCCGCCTCCCTGGTCTCCTCGATGAGGTCCAGGTTCCCTCTAAGCTGGAGGAGTTGGAGGCTGCGTTGTAGTGTTCAACCCTTGGCGAGGGGAGCCCAATTTCCAGGCGAATGATGGCTTCTGTTCCGTATGCCAAGTTAAAGGGGGTTTCGCCGGTGGGAAGCCGAAATGTTGTTCTGTAGGCCCAAAGGACATTGTAGAGGTCTTCAACCCATTGCCTCTTGGACCGGTCTAGCCTGGTTTTGAGTCCTTGAAGGATGGTGCGGTTCGTCACCTCGGTTTCTCCATTTGTCTGAGGATGTGCAACCGAGGTAAAGCGGTGGTCGATGCTGAGCTCAGAGTAGAACTCTCTGAAACGGATGTTGTCAAACTGACGACCGTTATCAGATATAAGGATGCGGAGGAGTCCAAATCTACAAATGATCGACTTTCAGACAAAGTTTCGCATTTTTTGCTCGATGATCCGGACCACTGGTTCGGCTTCGACCCACTTAGTGAAGTAGTCGATGGAGACGACCAGAAATTTTCTCTGTCCGGTCGCCGGTGGAATGGCCCCAGGATGTCGATGCCCCACTGGGCGAACGGCCAAGGTGCACTGATCGAAGTCAGCGAGGCCGAAGGTCGGCGCTGAATGTTGGCATTTCGCTGGCATCGGTCGCACCTTCGGACAAAGTTCGTTGCATCCTTCTGGAGGGTGGGCCAAAAGTATCCCTGGCGCAAGATTTTATGGGCCAGTGCTCGGCCTCCCAGATGGTTCCCGCATATCTCTTCATGAACCTCTCGCATAGCATAGTCTGCTTCTGACAAGCGGAGGCACCTGAGGAGAGGAGAGGTGAAAGATTTTCGGTAGAGCTTGCCTTCATATAGTATGAACCAGGAAGCTTGGCGCCTGATCCGGCGAGCTTCGAGCTCGTCGTTGGGGAGGACTTCACTCTGCAGGTAGTTGACGAGCTCATCTACCCTGCTCGGCTCGGTGCCTATGCACATGGCTGGCTCAGGCTCTTCTGTGCTGGGTGTTTGGAGATATTCAAGCACCGTCGCTTTGGGGAGCTCGCTCATGTGGGAGGTCGCCAATTTCGACAGTTGGTCGGCCCTGAGATTCTCCGTTCTGGGGATATGGTGAATGTTGAAGGAGCTCATAGTCGAGGTAAGATCTCGCACCTTTTGGAGATACTTCTGCATCGATGGCTCTTTCGCTTCAAAATCCTCCAGAACCTGGCTCACAACCAGTTGTGAATCACTGAAGACCTTCAGGTCTTCTGCCCCCCACTCTTTTGTCAACTTGAGCCCGACAATAAGCGCATCGTATTCTGCCTCATTGTTTGAGGTTGGAAATTCGAGGCGTAGGGCCTGCTCGGCGACAACTCCGTCCGGGCTAGTGAGGATAAGACCCGCTCCACTACCCCCCAAGGTCGAGGAGCCGTCTACGTATAGAACCCATGGCTGCCCCGGGGTCTCTTTTGCTGGCATAAGTGGGTGCTCGGGGTCGTCTGGCAAAGTGCACTCCACAATAAAATCAGCTAGTGCCTGAGCCTTAATTGCCGGCCTCGGACGGTAGTCGAGGTCGAGCTCCCCGAGCTCGACTACCCACTTGGCAATCCTTCCGGCACGGTCCGACCGCTGTAGGATCTGCTTCATTGGTTGGTCGGTTAATATAGCCACTGTGTGGGCTTGGAAGTAGGGTCGGAGCCTCTGAGCTGAGATGATCAGGACGAAAATTGTCGTCTCCAGTTTAGAATATCGGATCTCAGCATCCCTAAGGACTCGACTGGTATAGTAGACAGGCTTTTGAAGCTTGTCCTCCTCTCGGACTAAGACTGAGCTTACTGCGACCGGAAAAACAGCTAAGTACAGGTACAGGAGCTCGCCCTGCTGGGGTTTGGTGAGCAGCAGCGGAGAGGCGAGAAGGCACCTGAGCTCTTCAAAAGCTTACTGACATTCCTCCGACCACAGGAAGTCCTTCGGTCGTTTGAGGATCTTGAAGAATGGGAGGCACCGCCCGGCCGACCTGGAGATGAATCTCCCTAGAGCCGCGATTCGCCCTGTGAGCCGCTGCACCTCCTTGACTGTCTTCGGTGGTACCATCTCCTGCAGCGCCCGAATCTTCTCGGGGTTAGCTTTGACTCCACGCTGGGTCACTATGAAGCCCAGGAACTTGCCCGAGGTGACTCCGAACGCACATTTCGCCGGGTTGAGCTTCATTTGGTACTTTGAGCTTGGAGAACGTTTCAGTGAGGTCAGCCACATGGTGTTCGGCTGTCCGGCTTTTTACTAGCATGTCATCCACATAGACCTCTATGTTTCGGACTATCTGGCCCTTGAATATCTGGCTGACCAGCCTTTGGTATGTGGCTCCTACATTCTTCAACCCGAACGGCATCACTTTGTAGCAATAAGTGCCCTTGTCGGTGATGAAAGCTGTCTTCTCCTCATCTTCTGGCACCATTCGGATTTGATTGTATCCCGAGAAGGCGTCCATGAAGGTTAACAGTTGATGTCCTGAAGTGGAATCCACGAGCTGGTCGATGTTGGGGAGGGAGAAGCTATCCTTCGGGCAGGCTTTGTTCAGGTCAGTGTAGTCCACGCACATACGCCACTTTCCATTGGCTTTCTTCACGAGGACCACATTGGCGAGCCAGTCCGGATAGGATACCTCCCGGATGAAGCCGGCCTCGAGGAGTATGTCTACTTCCTCGGCCGCTGTTCGCTGTCGTTCCGGGGCGGAGCCCCGCTTCTTTTGCCTCACGGGTCTGCTGGTTGATTTCACCTGGAGCCGGTGGACCATGACCTTGGGGTCAATTCCGGGCATGTCGGCGGACGACCAGGCAAAGATATCCTTGTTGGCCCGGAGGAATCCGATCAGCTGCTCCTTCTCGAGTGAACTCAGGCCGGAGCCGACCTGCACGGTTAGCTCTGGGCAATTTTCTTGTATAGGAACCTGAGTAAGAAGCTCACCAAGTTCCACCTGCTTCTTCCAAGGGTGGTCCCGCACCTCCAAGGTTTCGATGGGCAACGTGCAGTCCCTTGCTTGAGCTGGCACCTTGGCCGGTAGATCTTGTTGGCCTGATGCTTCTGTCGGCCGCTTCGTTTTATAGGCCGCCATATAGCATTGCTTGGCTATCAGCTGGTTCCCGCGAACTTCGCCTACTCCTTGGTCGGTAGGGAATCGCACGAGCAAGTGGTAAGTTGAAACCACGGCTCAGAGGGCATTCAGCCCTGGTCGTCCAAGAATGGCATTGTAGGCTGAAGGCAAGCGGACCACAAGGAAGTCCGTCCTCACAATACTTTCTCGGGGGGCGAGTCCGACCATGACCAGGAGGCTAACTTCGCCCTCCACCAGGACCGAATCTCGGGTAAATCTGACCAGCGGAGCATTCATTCTCCGAAGCTGGTTCTCTGCCATCCCCATCTTTTGATAGGCATCATAATACAAAATGTTTGCCGAGCTTCCATTATCATCCAGGACGCGTTTTACATCAAACTTATTTACAATCATAGAGATTACCACCGCGTCATCATAGGGGGTTTCGACCCCTTTCAAGTTCTTGTCCGAGAACGAGATGGCTTCAAAAATGCGCAGGCGCTTCGGGGGGCCCCTCTCCTCGGCTGGCCCTCCGACTGAGGTCCTCCGATGGTGTTTATGGTGCCTACGATAGGTCTATTGACATTTGAAGCTCCGGGCTGCTCGGCATTTTCTGCTGGCCTCCTTTACTCGCGCCGGTTTTGTACAAACCGGCTCAGTACTCCGTGACGGATGAGTGCCTCAATCTCATCCCGGAGCTGGAAGCAATCCTCCGTGCTGTGGCCGTAGTCTCGGTGGAAGCGGCAATACTTGCTAGGATTGCGGTAGGCTCCGGGGTCCCTTATCGGCGGTGGAGGCCGGAAATAATCTCGGCCCTCAATCTCCATGAGGATCTCCGTTCGGGGAGCGTTGAGGGGAGTGTAATTTTCATACCTCCCCGGCGAAACCCGTGGCCGTGTTGGAGACCTCGGTCGGGGTGGGGACCTTGGTCTGCACTGTCCCTGCTGCCGAGGTGGACTCCTTAGCCATTGCAGAATTTTGTTTCGGCGGGGAGATGGGCTTCACTGACGGCCGCGCTCCTCGCGGCGTTTCTTTTGCTTCTTTGAAGCCGGCTCGGTCGCACCCCGCCTGGAGGCGATGGCCTCTTCGGCCTTTGCATACTTCCGAGCTCGGGCCAGCATTTCGGTGAAGTCAGCAGGAAAGCTCTTCTCGATAGAGAAGAGGAATCTGTAGGAGCGAGCTCCAGTCTTCAGCGCCGACATGGCTATCGACTGGTCGAGCTCGCGAACCTCCCAGGTCGCAGCGGTGAAGCGGTCGAGGTACTCCCTAAGAGATTCACCCTCCCGCTGCTTGACATCCAGGAGGGAGTCCGACGTTCGCCGCTGGCGCCTGCTGGCAGCAAAGTTGGCGGCGAGCTGCCTGCCAAGCTGCTCAAAGGAGGAGATTGTGCTCGGCTTTAGCTCCAAAAATTAGAGTCGAGCAGTTCCTCTAAGAGTTGCTGGAAAGGCCTTGCAGAGCACAGCCTCTGAAGACCCTTGCCATAAGGGCTCGGTAGCTCTCCAAATAATCGAGGGGGTCAGCGGTCCCATTGTAAGGCTCTACTTGGGCATCTTGAACCTGGGTGGGACCGGCTCGTCCTCGATCTGGCGGGAGAAGGGGGACTTCGTAGTGAATTCGAAGTCACCCTCACGCCTTGCCCTTCTGCTGCGGAGCGCCTCAATCTGGCGCTCAAGATTCTCGACCTTTCTGTCGAGTTTCCCAACCTGGAAAATTGCCACAGTAGTCTGCTCCGGTTCATGGCGGTCCGGGGCTGACTCAGCTTCCGAAAACTGTGGCCTCCTGTCTGTGCTCCTCCCCGGCAATTCACTCCGGGGAGACACTCGTTCTTCATTGTTAGCCCTGGAGGAACCGTGAAGATTCTGGCCCTGGGGGATTGGACCATTCGGAGGAAGCCTTGGCTAGACCTGGGCCTGCGAACGTAGCATTGGTGGGGCTTCCTCATGCTGCAGGCCTTGGATGGCGGCAGCTAATGTCTGGACTTGTTGCACCAGGGCATTGAACTGTTCCGGCTGGATTTGGGGAGTCGAATTAGCCAGGGGTGGTGAATTCCGGACAGAGTGTCCGGGACTTTGTGGGAGATGCCGGAAAACATTGGAGGCTCTTTTACTTCTCAACTTCATGGCCACGACTCGGCCCCTTCCTCTAGCGCCAACTGTTGCTGGAAATTGGACCCGGGGGGCAGCCATCGGCTGAGGAGGAGAAGCTCTGGCACTTCGGATGGGGGGGGAGCGGCGGTTTGTCGGCGGTCAGCGTCCTTCGGGAGACCTGCAAGAAACCGGTGGCCGGGGTTTCTGGCGCCGGCCCTCCGATGCTTAAGTTAGAGGGGGCTAACATGTGAGAGGAGAGGGGAGATGTTTTTCTTGGGTTTTTCCGGTGTCCAACCCCCACTAAGGTGGAGGGGTTCCCCTTTTATAGAGGAGTATCGTATTACTGTGAAGTGACGGGGCAGATCACCCTTTTTGTCATAATTGAACACGATCATGTGCATTAATGGTGTCATGGAAGATCAAACCGAAGTCAGTGAGTCGTCGTGGCTGATCAGACGTGGTGGAGTGGTTCAACTGCCTACCGTGGAGGCGTTGAGGTCCGTAGATGACACGAGCATTGATTGTTTGAGTGAACCGGAGATCAGTAGAGGCCATACGCTTTAATTGTTGAGTGAACCGGAGATCAGTAGAGGCCATACGCTTTGATTGTTGAGTGAACAGGAGATCAGCAGGGGCCATACGCTTTAATGGTTGAGTGTGCCGGGGGTCAGAACAGGTCATGCGCATTAATTGTAGGCGGCGAAGTAGGGTATGGCTCTGATCGAGTTACGGAGAGACATGATGATAGTAGGCGAGTGGAGAGATCGGGTTTTAAGAGTTGGACTCCCGAAGGATATTTGGTTGAGATTGGCTGCTCTGGTGGGGCGACTCGAAAACTGGTGTCTGGTCGGACGCCGAGCCGGGTTGGCTGCCTTTAGGCCGGGCGCCTTTGGGTTAAGCGTTCACTGGTCGGGCGCCTTCTGGTTGGGCGTCCACTGGTCGGACGCCGAGCCGAGCGAGTTGCCTTTAGGCCGGGCGCCCGCTGGTCGGGCGCCTTTGTTAGATGTATGCCCTAGAAGCCAATCTGGCTGACACATTGTTAATTCTAGGGACATAATTTTGTACTTGACTATTTATTATTGAATAAATAAAAGGCATCTTTTCATTCATATTAATTATGTGTCTATGAATCGTCCAAGAAATTAATAAGATGATGATGCATATTCTCAAGAGTTGAGAATTTGAGCCATGTATCATTGGTGATTAATTTCTAAATGCTCCTGATCAATGGATCATCACGAGGACGGTGATCGATCCGATCAGTGCACAGATCACTTTCCTTCTGGATGGACGAGACTTGAGTCCACAGTGTAGGGACACTGAAGTGATAGTGCAGGTGCTTGTTAGAGAACAAGGGTACTGAGCGTGACCAAGACAAGAAGTTACTTGGACGTCTATCCACTCGTCAGTGACTTGCTTGATGTTGCAGTAGTATGACTGGTCCTTTGACCTGCGGTGCTTCGGCTACTCACAGTGAGGTTATTGTAGTTTGACTACACGTATACATAGTCTCTAGTCATATGGGTCCTTGTAGTGTAGATTAGCTGCAGTAAGTTCACTGTAGGAGTAGGGTATGCACTTACATGGAATCTATCGACCTTGATAGAAGAGGAGTGATCCTATGTGATTTGTTAGACTGAGTTCTAAGACCTTGGCCAGGGCAGTAATATAAAGTGGAGAAAGAGTTTTCCACTAACGAACTCGAGTCAAATAAATCTTGACATATGACAGACGAAGGGGTTTGACGAGTTATCCATGACCTCCATCCTGTAGGGATCCACGATAGAAGGACTGTATCACATGATAACTGCACCTAGAGGTTCATCATTCTATTCTGCTGGGTAGCCACTACATGCTGCTAGGTGTCACTGGTGGATGGTGGGACTCATAGGGATTATCTCGATGATCGATAAGCCCTAATGAGTAGAGTTGGAATCGTTCCGACCCATTGAAAGGAGTTTTCAATGATATTGTGATAGAGATAACAATATATCTCACTACCAGTCAGAGTAGAACCTATGGGGTCACACACACTAGAGGCATTGACCGATCCGATGGTTGAATCGTGATTAGGAATCACAAGTAATCAATTCGATTGATAATAAGCTGAAGAAGGAACAAAGAGAATTAATTAATTGGACTTAAAACAAGAATCCTACTTGGAGTAGGATTCCTAGAGTCCTAATTGGATTAGGACTAGGAATCCTACTTGGACTGAGATTCCTACTTGGACTGGGATTCCTACTTGGACTGGGAATCCTATTTGGAGTAGGACTAGGATTCCTACTTGGAGTAGGATTCCTACAATCCTAATTAGATTAGGAGTTTTGAATTAAATTTGGATTCCTACTTGGAGTAGGATTCCTAGAGTCCTAATCGGATTAGGACTTCGAATTCAAATTAGAGTCCTAATTGGATTAGGACTAGAATTAAACAAGTCCTAATTGGATTAGGATTTCTTAAGTCCTAATTAATTATTGATCTAATGAATCAACATGACTCCTAATTGGATTAGGATTGAAGAGTTCAATTGAGTCATGGTTCATTCAAGTTCTAATTGGATTAGGACTAGCATAGATTGAATCCAATTGATTCATGATTTGGACTAAACCAAATAGGAGCCCTAGATGCCTTTATAAGGCTTTGAAAGGAGGTGCCCTAATGATAAGTGAAGCCCTCCTCCTCTCCATCACGTGGCCACCCTCTCCCTCCCTTGGTTCAGCCGCCAGCAAGAAGAAGGGAAAAAGAAGCCATGGCGCCCTCCTCTTCCTCCTTTCCTCCTTCCAACGCAGGGAAAAGAAAGTAGGCTGCAGGGGCTTTGCTTCTTCCTCTTCTTCTTCCTTCTTCTTCCTCCTCTCAAGTACATTCATGAGTTGAAAGAAAGAGAGGAGATCAGCCATCAAAGTTATCTCTGCAAGGGAGCTAGCACCCCGGGGAGATAGAAAGCTTGGATCGGTTTTCTGCTTCGTGTGGATACCCGTAGAGGCCGGGCACTTGAACGGCTTCAAGCGAACCTTCATCCTAAACCACGATCATCAGTTTGCGGTGATCATCTACCCGCACAAAGGTGAAGATCTGATCTTCTAATGTTATTTAAAAGTTTTTAATCCTTATCTATCTACGAACGGTTTTTAAACAACGTTCATGCGATGAACGGTTGATCCCGCACATGCCTCTTCCGCTACATCTGAAATTTTTGAATTTCAGCGGCATGATCGGGGTTTTCTAACAGTGGTATCAGAGCTTAGGCTTCGTAGATTAAGGTAAGGATTAATTATTAATAGGCTTATTAGATCTGAAAATTGAAAGATTATGCATGCTGAAAATTTTCTGCATGCAGATTTTTCTAGGGTGCTGATTTTTGTATGCTGATTTTTATGTGATAAAAAGATGATTCTAATTGAATTGTTAATGGGATTACAAAGTTTAGAATCATGATTAGCATGATCAGCAACCTATGTCATAAGATAATCAATTAGTTTTCAGATCTGAAAATTATAATTGCTGCATGTGGTGATGATCATAGGATTCAAACCCTTTTGGTATCAAATGTAAAGACCTGCGATGTGATCTGCAATGTCATGTAATTTTTTAGATGCTTGCATGCATCTTATTTGATGTTTTGAGAGGCCTGCGTGCCTCCTAAAAGTGAGATGTAATTTATTTTTATTTTTATTTTAATCTGGTTGTATTTCTGTGATGTGATGTACGTCAACGATCAAGTCGAAGACAAGGCATGAGATGAACAGGGGTCTAAGCGGTTGATGGCGATTGGATCAAGAGTTGGTCAAGGATCGAATCAAGGAGGCTTGGAACCAATTCAAGAGTTGAAGACCAGTTGATCGATTGACGTGCATGTGCTTCTAATACGACCTAACTAGAATCCATGATCATCACCTATTTAAAGTTTAGCTTTAATTATTGCTGCGATTATAACTGCCTGCAATGTGCCGTTTGCATGTGATGTGAATGAGAGTTGGGTAGATAGGTTTACATGTGATGTAGCAAACCCAATTGAGACCTAAATTAAAACCTCCTCAATCAAGTCGAGAGTGAACCGACATGAGCAAGTCATATTAGATTAATTGATCTAATTGGTGTCTAGGAAAGCATAAAAGGTGGTTACTTAATTAGGACCTTACTCTCTGAGTGAGGGGAGCCTCCCACCTGCTTACCTGGCCAATTGTTCGATTACCTCTTATGAAGAGCTCAAGTTGCAAACACTAAGACCTGATTAACCAATATTAAGTCAATAGGTCTTCCACTGTAGTAGAGCTGCTAAGGTCTTTCTGATGTTGATTTGTCTCGGCTGGATACAGTGGTCAAGTTGCATCGGGGGGCTGGACCTCTCTATAGACATGAGATGTTGTAGGATAAAGGTGGGGTTGGGCACCAATAACTGTTAGGTGAGGACCCAATGACGACTTTATTCCTACGGTTATACGGTGGGTCTGACTTAACTAAGAAATGGGACCAATAACTGTTAGGTGAGGTCTTCATGGCTTAGAGACCAAGTTACACTGCAACATGCTTGAGAAGCATTGTACAAGAGTTGTACATTCATCAATTTATGTGTCACCAATAACTGTTAGGTGAGGTGGCATGTAAATCGATGGGACCGCAGTACCCACTAGAAACCCTAGTCGTGTGGGATTTCCGTTTTCCTACCAGGGGAGTGTGAGAAATTCGAGAAAATAGTGGGAGTTACATTTGTTCTAAAAGACCTTAGAACAGATTAGGATCAAGTACAAAAGTCTAACTAGAATCTTTACTCTCTGAGGATTATAAAATCAGCTTCTAGACTCTTAACTCATATCCTATGGAACAACCGTTTGACCAAACCCAATTATAAAGATTGGCTCAGCAAATTTCAAAAATAGTTTTGAATTGTGAGAAATTCGGGTATATATTAGACCATGGAATCCCCATGTTACCAATCCGTCCGATCACTGATCAGCGTAAGACGCTTGTTAAGAGGACGAACAATGACAATAAAGTTAGGTGCTGCACAATGGCATCCATGTCCAATGCATTACAATGCCAGCATGAGAACATGAAGACTGCCAGGGACATATTAAATCACCTGCAAGAGTTGTATGGTGATCAGAGTCGCGCAGCATGTTTTGAAGTGTCCAAGAGGCTCTTTAAGACAAAGATGCGTGAGGGGCAGTCTGTCCACGATCATGGTTTGACCATGATAAAGGACTTGAAGAAGCTTGAGAAGCTCGACATGACCATGCACAAGGAATTGCAAACGGATTTGATCCCACAATTCCTTCTAGCTTCATATGAACAGTTTATAGTAAATTACCATATGAACAAGGTTGTATGCACTAAAATAGAATTGTTAAATAAATTGGTAACTACCTTAGGGACCTTGAAGAAGTTCAAGGGGCATCGTTTTTACTGTCAAGTTGGTTTCTACTTTCAAGAGAGAGTCTATTTGGAAAAAGAAGAAGCCTGCGAAGAAACAGAAGACTAAGAAAACACCAAGTAAGGAAGTTTCAAGAAAAAGGCCAATTACAAGGAAAAGTGTTTCCATTGCATCATGGACGGCCATTGGAAGAGGAACTGTCCTACATACATGGGAAGCATAAAGAACATAAAGGGTGACAGACCTTCAGAAGGTATGTCAGAAATGCTCAGGATACTTAGGGACTGTTACCTATTGCTAGCAGAAATTTGATTTCTGTATTTTATTTAGCATAGAAAGATTTTTATTTGAAAAAATAGATTGATTCAACATGGTTTTATGATTGACAGTCTCTATCACATACATATGGATGTAACTGTGAATATATCTGAGCAAACAGTGAATACCATAGGATCTAATAGATCCAAAAATGAGATAAATCTAAAGTATTTGTGGCACCTCAGACTTGGCCATATAGGAGAAGATAGAATAAACAAATTGGAGAAACATGAGCTTTTGGGCTCATTGACTTCCGAGTCATATTTGATTTGTGAATTCTGCCTTCAAGGAAAGATGGCCAAATTATCCTTTGTAGGACACAGGGAGGTCCACTGAAATACTTACCCTAGTACACACTGATGTGTGTGGCCCATTCGATGTGCAGACTAGGGGTTGTAATTTTTACTTCATTTTACCGATGATTACTCACGGTATGGATATGTGTATGAGACACAAATATGAAACTTTTGAAAGGTTCAAAAAGCTTAGATATGAAGTAGAAAAATAAAGCACAAAAACTCATTAAGGTTCTTCGATCAGATCGAGGAAGTGAATACCTTAATGGAGAGTTCCGTGATTATCTCAAGGAGAATGGTATAGTTTTATAATGGACTCCTCCTGGTACACCTCAGTTCAACGGAGTGTCGGAGAGGAGGAATCGGACTCTATTGGATATGGTCCGATATATGATGAGCTTCACTGATTTACCCTTGTTTCTTTAGATAGATGCCCTATTTTCAGCTATTTACTTGTTGAATAGAGTTCCCTCTAAAACCGTTCCTACCACACCGTATGAGATATAGCATGGTAAGAAATCAAGTCTTGGTCATCTCAAGATTTGGAGATGTCCGGCCCACGTCAAGAGACTACAGGCGGACAAACTAGAGGCTAGGACCATAAGTGCTCGTTTTATATGATATCCTAAAGAGTCATTAGGATACAATTTTTACGTCTCAGAGGATCACAATGTGTTTGTGAGCCATCATGCCATCTTCTTGGAAAAACAGTTTATCCTTGATAGAGGCAGTGGGAGGAAAATTGAGCTTGAAGAGAAAGTCTCTGAAAAGCAACGAGTCATGGATCCTATCAAACCCATTCATACAGAGCCAGTACACGATGTCCCTCAACCACCTCGCAGATCTAGTAGGGTCTCCCATCCTCCCGATAGATACTTAGGTATACTACAAGAGGATACCGAGGAAATGTTCCTAGTGGGAGATAGGGATCACATACAGGATCCCAAAACCTACAACGAGGCGATATCTGATGTCGATTCCGAGAAATGGTTGGAAGCTATGAAGTCAGAGTTAGACTCCATGCATTCCAACCAAGTCTGGACCTTAGTAGATCCACCAGAAGGTATTGTACCTATTGAATGCAAATGGATCTACAAAAGGAAGATAGGTTCGGATGGAGAGGTAGAGACCTATAAGGCAAAGCTTGTGGCGAAAGGGTATAGTCAGCACGAGGGCATTGACTATCAAGAGACCTTTTCACCTGTAGCCATGCTGAAATCCATCCGAACATTGCTTGCCATTGCAGCATTTCATGATTATGAAACCTGGCAGATGGATGTGAAAACAGCTTTCCTGAATGGATATCTTGATGAAGACATCTATATGGAACAGCCTTTGGGTTTCACTTCCAGTGATGGAGATCACAAGGTCTGCAAGCTGCAAAGGTCCATCTATGGACTAAAGCAAGCATCTCGGAGTTGGAACACTCGTTTCGATGACGCAATCAAAACGTTTGATTTCATCAAAAACGAAGAGGAACCGTGTGTTTACAAAAGGGTTAGTGGGAACGCTGTCGTATTTCTCGTACTGTACGTGGATGACATCCTACTGATAGGGAATGATATTCCCATGCTAACCTCGGTCAAGGTCTAGTTGTCAAAAGGTTCTCCATGAAAGACCTTGGGGAAGCATCCTATATTTTGGGAATAAAGGTCTATAGAGATAGATCTAAAAGGATGCTTGGCCTATCACAGAAGATATACATAGAGGAAGTGCTGAAAAGGTTCAGCATGGAAAACTCTAAAAGGGGTCTCTTACCCCTAAGGCATGGAATTAATCTCTCCAAGAAGATGTGCCCTAACACATCTGAAGAGATTCAACGCATGAGCAAGATCCCCTATGCATCAGCAATAGGGAGCCTCATGTATGCCATGCTATGTACATGACTTGATATAGTACATGCTGTGAATGTCACGAGCATATGTCAATCAGATCCAGGCAAAAAGCACTGGATAGCTGTGAAGAACAGTCTTAAGTACTTGAGAAGAACTAAGGACATGTTCTTGGTCTTTGGGAGAAGATCAGAGTTGAAGGTAGAAGGATGCACACATATTGATGATAGAAAGTCTACATCAGAATATGTGCAATGGTGGTTCAGTAAATTGAAAAAGTTCCAAACAACCGATCATTATAGATTCTACCTTAGAAGCTGAATGTTAAGCCGTATCTAAGGGTGCAGTGGAAACCTTCTGGTTAAAAGTTCATTGCAGAGTTAGGTGTAATGTCATTAGATGCCATAACACTTTACTGCGATAACATTGGCACCATAGCACTAGCTATGGAGCCAAGGTCTCATCAGAAGTCCAAGCATATAGAGCGGCGCTTCCACCTCATACGCGACTATGTTGAGAAGAAATATATAAAGGTGCAGAGAGTAGACTCCGCGGATAACGTGGCAGACCCGTTCACTAAGCAGCTAAGTCAGCAAAAGTCTGAAGCCCACCTTAAGAAGATGGGGCTTAGATATATGACTGATTGGCTTTAGTGCAAGTGGGAGATTGTTAGATGTATGCCCTAGAAGCCAATCTGGCTGACACATTGTTAATTCTAGGGACATAATTTTGTACTTGACTATTTATTATTGAATAAATAAAAGGCATCTTTTCATTCATATTAATTATGTGTCTATGAATCGTCCAAGAAATTAATAAGATGATGATGCATATTCTCAAGAGTTGAGAATTTGAGCCATGTATCATTGGTGATTAATTTCTAAATGCTCCTGATCAATGGATCATCACGAGGACGGTGATCGATCCGATCAGTGCACAGATCACTTTCCTTCTGGATGGACGAGACTTGAGTCCACAGTGTAGGGACATTGAAGTGATAGTGCAGGTGCTTGTTAGAGAACAAGGGTACTGAGCGTGACCAAGACAAGAAGTTACTTGGACGTCTATCCACTCGTCAGTGACTTGCTTGATGTTGCAGTAGTATGACTGGTCCTTTGACCTGCGGTGCTTCGGCTACTCACAGTGAGGTTATTGTAGTTTGACTACACGTATACATGGTCTCTAGTCATATGGGTCCTTGTAGTATAGATTAGCTGCAGTAAGTTCACTGTAGGAGTAGGGTATGCACTTACATGGAATCTATCGACCTTGATAGAAGAGGAGTGATCCTATGTGATTTGTTAGACTGAGTTCTAAGACCTTGGCCAGGGCAGTAATATAAAGTGGAGAAAGAGTTTTCCACTAACGAACTCGAGTCAAATAAATCTTGACATATGACAGACGAAGGGGTTTGACGAGTTATCCATGACCTCCATCCTGTAGGGATCCATGATAGAAAGACTGTATCACATGATAACTGCACCTAGAGGTTCATCATTCTATTCTGCTGGGTAGCCACTACATGCTGCTAGGTGTCACTGGTGGATGGTGGGACTCATAGGGATTATCTCGATGATCGATAAGCCCTAATGAGTAGAGTTGGAATCGTTCCGACCCATTGAAAGGAGTTTTCAATGATATTGTGATGAGATCACAATATATCTCACTACCAGTCAGAGTAGAACCTATGGGGTCACACACACTAGAGGCATTGACCGATCCGATGGTTGAATCGTGATTAGGAATCACAAGTAATCAATTCGATTGATAATAAGCTGAAGAAGGAACAAAGAGAATTAATTAATTGGACTTAAAACAAGAATCCTACTTGGAGTAGGATTCCTAGAGTCCTAATTGGATTAGGACTAGGAATCCTACTTGGACTGAGATTCCTACTTGGACTGGGATTCCTACTTGGACTGGGAATCCTATTTGGAGTAGGACTAGGATTCCTACTTGGAGTAGGATTCCTACAATCCTAATTAGATTAGGAGTTTTGAATTAAATTTGGATTCCTACTTGGAGTAGGATTCCTAGAGTCCTAATCGGATTAGGACTTCGAATTCAAATTAGAGTCCTAATTGGATTAGGACTAGAATTAAACAAGTCCTAATTGGATTAGGATTTCTTAAGTCCTAATTAATTATTGATCTAATGAATCAACATGACTCCTAATTGGATTAGGATTGAAGAGTTCAATTGAGTCATGGTTCATTCAAGTTCTAATTGGATTAGGACTAGCATAGATTGAATCCAATTGATTCATGATTTGGACTAAACCAAATAGGAGCCCTAGATGCCTTTATAAGGCTTTGAAAGGAGGTGCCCTAATGATAAGTGAAGCCCTCCTCCTCTCCATCACGTGGCCACCCTCTCCCTCCCTTGGTTCAGCCGCCAGCAAGAAGAAGGGAAAAAGAAGCCATGGCGCCCTCCTCTTCCTCCTTTCCTCCTTCCAACGCAGGGAAAAGAAAGTAGGCTGCAGGGGCTTTGCTTCTTCCTCTTCTTCTTCCTTCTTCTTCCTCCTCTCAAGTACATTCATGAGTTGAAAGAAAGAGAGGAGATCAGCCATCAAAGTTATCTCTGCAAGGGAGCTAGCACCCCGGGGAGATAGAAAGCTTGGATCGGTTTTCTGCTTCGTGTGGATACCCGTAGAGGCCGGGCACTTGAACGGCTTCAAGCGAACCTTCATCCTAAACCACGATCATCAGTTTGCGGTGATCATCTACCCGCACAAAGGTGAAGATCTGATCTTCTAATGTTATTTAAAAGTTTTTAATCCTTATCTATCTACGAACGGTTTTTAAACAACGTTCATGCGATGAACGGTTGATCCCGCACATGCCTCTTCCGCTACATCTGAAATTTTTGAATTTCAGCGGCATGATCGGGGTTTTCTAACAGCCTTCTGGTCGGATGCCTTCTGGTCAGGCGCTCGCTGGTCGGACGCCGAGCCGGACGAGTTGCCTTTAGGCCGGGTGCCCGCTGGTCGGGCGTCTTCTGGTCGGGCGCCCGCTGGTTGGGCGCCTGTTAGTTGGGCACCTTCGGGTTGTCTGGGGTAACTTGGTTTTTCCCCTAACAACTATAATTGCTAAAGTTCACAGTTTATGAGCACTCCTGTCACCTTGGATGGTTCAGCTTTTTATATATGTGTGATGAATTTCGTTAAAAAAGATTGTGCCAATAAAAATGAGACAAGAATTTAGGTAACCATTTTTCCTTATTTTTCTTTAGCAACTCAACCCTTTTTCCAATTTCTTGGTAGATTCTCATAAATATCATAACTATTCTTGCTTGCAACCATTGCACTCGTAGCTGGTTATTTGTCACAGTCTTCAAGTGTTGGATACCAGTGAGTTGGGTTCGTTCCCATCTTCATCCTGATTTCTGCTGGACTTCCTAACATCATAGTTATCAAAATAAAATATGAACAATCAGATGCCGTCAACTTCTATGATAGCTGTAAGACTGTAACCAACCTGATTTTATCCAGAAAGCAATCATTGTGTCAAACATGCATGTAGAAATCAACCAATTTGGATTAATATTGGTAGTTGATCATGTCAAAATCCTATATAAGCTAATACAAGTAGGTGTAGCTATCTCCCTGTAATTATAAGCATTACGATCGATCCATAGTCAGCTCTAATGGATCCATGCTGCAATATCCCTTGATATACATAGACCTTCGGCCCAGTCTACTCTGATACGATTTCTAGTAACCCAAGATCCACTACAAAAGAAGTAATTTTTTCCGGCGCTTTGCAGAGCTTTTACCGACGCTTATACGCGTCGGAAATTTTCCTCCCCACGCGTCCAAAAGCGTGACGAAATCGTCGGGCAGGTGGGCGTGGACGATTTTCGTTCCGACGCGTTTCGTCAGCGTCGGCAGATAACCCGACGCTTTTAAACGCGTCGGCAAAGGCAATTTTTCCGACGCTTTTATGCGTCGGTCTATTACCGACGCTTTTAAGCGTCGGTAGTTCTTGTATTACCGATGCTTTTGTGCTTCGGTATACTTGTGCCGGGAGAGTTATTGCCGACGCTTTTAAGCGTCGGCAATAGCATTTTTTTTTTTTTTAACAAATTCGTAGAAACAAATGTTAAACCTGTATACAAATTTATAAAACAAATTTTTCCAGCAAAGCAAACACACAACCTATTATCACATCACAAACAAAATTTTTTTATTAATTACTAATCATATTATCATATTTGATTACATTATACTTTAAAAATATTAAAAACATACATATCAAACTCCTAAATAAACAGTCTACGAGGTCTCAAGGGTCGACGGCATCATCATCTCCTCTGATTGAAACAGAGTATACTAAGTGAGGAACGAAGGCACAACAAAAATTCTCCAAGAGGGACAAAACCGGCCATAAAAACTTGACAAGAACATCTAGGCTGGATGTTAGCTTTCATGGCGTCACATATATTATTAAACAATGTCATATTTGGTTCTTTTCATTATATCAAGTCATGAGGCCATGGCAAAGAAATTATGACAGTACTGATAATGGTTTCTTACATTCCAAAGAGATTACCCCACTCCATCATGTAGTTACTAAAATTATACTCTGGTATGTACATGAGGTCAGCTTCTCCATCCACCCCAAATTCTCCAACTAGAGGATGGTAAGTAACTGTTGAGAAGGACGAGGTAGGGCTGCCCTCACCCTCGCCGACGCCGCCGTTGTAGCCAGAAGCTCCATTCACTGCTTGGGAGAGCTTCACTACAAAAGAAGGAATAACTCCCGGCGCTTTTTTTGGTCTCTACCGACGCTTATAAGCGTCGGCGAATTCCCAGCCCACGCGACCCAAAGCGTGGGTCAGACGTCGGGCAGGTGGGCGTGGGTCCGGTTTTTGCCGACGCTAAGAGGAAGCGTCGGCAAAAACAGGGATTTGCCGACGCTAATGAAAGCGTCGGCAAAAACGGCTTTCCCGACGCTTTAAAGCGTCGATAAAGCCCAATCCACTTTTTCGTTTTCGCCAAAAACAGCCCAATCCATTTTTCGTTTTCGCCGACGCTTTAAAGCGTCGGGGATTGCTATTTTTTTTAAAAAAATAAAAATACGAATGTAAATTATAAAGGTCAATATGTGCTGCCTAATCATAATAAAAATAATAATTATAATAAAAGATAAGACATTCTATGGATACATAAAATTAAGAAAGGGAAGCTATAAGATGACTGCTTTCCAAATCACTGCCAACTAATTTCAGATACCAATTTATATGAACAAGTTATAAGCTTGCAAGAGTGCAAGCTAAAACTTACCATCTCTAATGGCTGTTGGACCATCCGCAAATAGCGCAACAACAGCAAGGGTCATGGCAACATCGGGCATTTTATTCATGTTTACATCAACGGCACGCAAGTTTTTTCTCTTGGAAGGATCTCGTGGTGGACCAGTAACAGTGACACTGTTCTCAGTCCATGTAACCTTGGCTCCCATTTTCTCAAGAACTTCTGCGAATTTCACATCACCCTACATCATAAGGGCAAAACAGAGACACAGCAGGAACACTCCTGCATGAGTCTAGGTGCCACACAACTAATTAAAAAAATGATACTTAAATCATTGCAGAAAACAGTAAGGGCATTGTTATATCTACCGAGCAAGTCCTCGTATGTATCCTGGAAGCATGATTCCAGTAGCAATGGAGGTGAGAACACTTGATCCAGAATATCATCAATGTCGGTAAATGTGCTCCATGCATTACCAAGGGCTGGCTGAAGTAGCTCTGCCTGTTTTTTATAATCGTCAAGTCCATTCAATTTATATGACTTAACTTGCACTGAATTTAACTGGCTCCTGGTGTTAGAAGGGAGATCTTTTGTATTCCTGGAGACATGGATTTCTGGTGGAGAGAAAACCAGTTGCTGTTTTCTTCGATTTGGAACGGCATCTACCTCTTTTCGGGAAAGACCTGTTGAGAGAGGCATGAAGAAGTGCTCAGGACCATCATCACTGCTCTTCTCTTGGGACCATTCTGTATTGTTTGATAGCCTTGGCAATGCAGCTTCACGAACAGAACACCTAAGTTTCTGAGCATGATAACCATCACTATCTGTGAAAACAGGAAAAGAAAGGAATTAACTGAGTAGAAAAACAATAATATACAGAAGATTGGTCATGCCCTTATCACCAGAAAACTAGAGAAGTACGAAAACAAGCAAAGAAGCTTAAAATTCAGCAGATATTTATGGGAAAATACTCAAGTAGGCAGACAACCAGAGGTGCCAACCTTGTGTTGCACTATCAGTTTGAGCTTTTGTAAAGGGTGGTGTGGTTGGTTTCCCTACTGGCAGACTTTGTTGGTTTGATTGGGTAGCTGACGCATGTCGCTTTGGTGTGTGCATGCCTTTCCCTAATGAATTTGGAGCTAAACTAAATAACTGGGGAAGTTTCAAAGCAGGACTAGTTGAAACCTTTTCAAGCTGGACAGAGGAGAGTTTAGCAGTCATCCCCGAAACTTCATCACTGGTATTTTCCTGTTTCAAATTGAAAAATGATCAGTTGGAGGATAAATAAACATATAAACGAACAAAATATAAGTCTTGCAAAACCTAAAACAACTCCATTGGACTACTATCATTCAAAGCCGGAGTGTTATGACACATCCAGTAAGAGAATTGATAAGTTCTTACGAGTTGGAAGTTGACATTTTTCCTTGATATCCTCTCATCTTCATATTCTGCTGTTTCCCGCGGACGCCGCGCGGCGGGAGACGGCGAGCTCGGCGGCGCCGGGGGACTCGATCACGGGGAACATGAGTCCCTGGGGGCCGAGATCGAGGGCCTTCTTGGCGCAGGCGGCAAAGAGCTCCAGAAGGCGGAGGATGGCCGGGGTGCGGGCGGCGGCGAGGGCGTGGAGGCAAGGGAGGGCCTCGACGATGCTGCCAGAGCCATGCTCCATGTTGACGACCATGTAGTCGTAGCCGGCGAGGCCGGCGATCTCGGCGAGGGTCGGGGAGGAGCGCAGGAGGAAGAGGCCGTAGAGGGTCTCGCCGGCGACGAGGCGGGACTTGAGGATCCGCGGTTCGGGGGAGAGGGGGGCGGAGTCGGGATCCAGAATAGAGCTTCTTCTGGAGCTTGGGAGGGCGGTAGTCGGCCGAGGGCTTGAACACTAGGTTCCGGCGGATGAGCTGGGAGATGAATTCCTGCTGCTCCTTCGTCAGCCGCTCCCTTGCTCGATACCCCCGAGTATTGATCCTGATACCGATGGTGTCGTAGATTGGCTCCGGAGAGGGGGAGCGGGCGCCCTCTGGCCGGTCGTCGAGGGGCATGCCGGATTGAAGAAGCCGGTTGATTTCAAGAAGCCTTAAGTTGAGCGCCTGGACTTCGGGGTCGAGGTCGGCGACGAACTCCTTCATGAAGTCAGGGAGCTGGACGACCGACTTGGGCTCCTCATCGGCCCATCGGGTCTTTCGCTTTCGGCCACCAGAAGACCCATCGCCAGCGCTGTCGCCGGACACCGGAGGGTCCCAGCGACTGCGGCGGCGGCGGCGGCGGCGGCTATTGATCTCCTCCTCCCCGCCGGACACATCCTTGTCGGTGCCACTGTGGGTCACGGCAACCAGGCCGTTCTCGGAGACCGGCGTCCTCTCGCCCGCAGCGGCGAGAGTCTGGCCGTCGGCTTGGTCGGGCGGGGGGTAAGGAGGTGGGTTTTCAGGGGTAGGGGGAGGGGGGAAGTGGTCGCAGTAGTCGAGAATTTCGGAAGGAGGAGGAGGGTTTGAGGCGACGGATTGGAGGGTTAAATAGATGCTTGCATTCCGTTCTCTTCGATCTCTGGGTTGAGGGAGGAGGGATGAGAGAGAGAGCGCGGTGGCTTCTGACACAAGCTCGTTGGCTTCTGACGCCTTTGGAGTTTGGAGAGGTCGTGGGCTTCCGACGACGCTTTTTAGCGTCGTCTTAGGCCCGCAACTACCCCGACCCTTATAAGCGTCGTCTGTTGCCGACGCTTGTTAAAAGCGTCGGCAAATGTTGACGCTAGGCTAAAAATTGCCGACGCTTTAAAAAAGCGTCGGCAAAAAAGCGTCGTTAAAATTCACTTTTTCTGTAGTGCTTCCTCATGGACACTTCGGCCTCTGCAAGTTTCTCCTTTAGTTTCATAAGCTGCATGCCAAACAAAATACTTGGTTATCTTCTCCGATGAGCCTCAATAACTATGGAGCATCTTTATATGATGCACTTCTTGAATACTAAACCACATCTATAGTAACTTGGAAGAGAGAAGCAGACCTCATTCTCAAGGTGGCATTTCTCGACGACGACGGTGTCGTGGGCCGACTTAAGCTTGAGATACTCCTCCTCCAGATGCTTGTTCTTGTACCTCGCCCTTCGGTTCTGGAACCAAACCGCAACCTGCTTCGGGTCTAGGCCGAGCTAGCCGGCGAGGTGCATCTTCCTCCCTGACTCCAATTTTTTCTCCTTCACGAAGCTCATCTCCAAGAATTTGACTTGCTGATCACTGAGCCTCCTCTTCTTTGCCTCTCCCCCTGCACCATCCACCTTTGCCTTGTCTCCCCTGCACATAGCAAGAAATAAAATGTTTAGCTCAAGAAAAGCCAGCCCAACAAATTACCCAGCCAGCTCAAAACTCTTAAGTCAGAAATATAAACAGCAATTACCAGAACAACAGGATCTATCTCTACAGGAAAACAACTCAAAAAAGAAAAAAAAGACAATCCTATAACATCATCAAGGACCTCAGCCAGCAGCCTCCAAGCATAGTCCTCTGATGCCTTCATAATCTTTCTTTTGCTTCAGCACCATGTGCCCGCTGATCTCCCATACAGCAGGGTTCACTTGAGTATCCAAGAGCTCCTGGCTCACTTCACCAAGAGCCTGTTTTTCAGCATAGCACTGAGCAATTTGGGCACAGGAAAGAAAATCAGCAAGGCTTGTTTCTACTACATGGAAAATTCATGATACAATTATGGATTTAGCCCACCTTCGTAAGTTATGATCATATTTAGAAAGAAAAATTAGAATACCGAGAGATCACCCTCTTCCACATACAGGTAATGGCAATAAATGTTTGATAAACAATTCCTAGCCATCCTTAAAAAAAATTAACCCATCAACTTATGACTACTATGTGAGACACGGGGCTGAAGTCGGCAGCCCTCGCCGACTTCAGCCCCGATTCATTTGGGGAAGGAGCCGGAACAGAGGATCGCGTGGGCGATCCTCTCCGGCTCCTCCGGAAGGGCAAACAAGGCAAGGGCGCCGCGAGAGTCCCGCGGCGCCCCTCCTAGTCCATCCACGGCCGATTCACGGCCGTGGATCTCGCTTGACCGCCGTGATTTTCGCGGCGGAGAACGGTTGCGATGGGGCTATAAAGCCCCATCTACTTCTTCCCTAGGGCACCACCGAACCCCCTCCTCTTCTCCTTCTCCTCTCCCTCTCCTCCCTCTGTTCTTACCTCCCAAGCGGCCGGCGTGCCGCCCGATCAACCACCACCACCATCCGAGCCTCCCCTGTTTCGAGACCTCCTTCCTCTTTGGAAAGCACCGCCGCCGCTGCCGCCGCTTGACACCGGATCGAGCTTCCCTTGGCTGAGACCCACCACCTCCGTCGACCGCCGGTGAGCATCCCTCCTCATCCCTCCTCCTTGCCTTCGTTCCCATGCCAAATAACATGATGCTTTCTTTCCCTGTTTCGGCCCCAAACCGAGATCTTCCCAGTTGCTCCTTCACACCGGTCGCCGCAGCGGCCGCCGGCCACCACTGCGGTCGGCTGGCCGTCGACCGGGCGTCAGCCTCCGGCCACCCAGGCCGGCCACCCCGCCGGACCTCCCTCTCTCCTCCGTCTCTCCTTCTCCCCCTATTCGTGGGGGGGGGTTTGGGGAAGGAGGAGGCCCATCACGGGCCAAACTGGGCCGTTGGGCCCAGTCCCCTGCAGGCCGAACTTGGGCCCAGTCCCCTGCAGGCCCAACTTCGGCCCAGTCCCCTGCAGGCCCAACTTCGGCCCAGTCCAGTCCGGTTGGGCCCAGTGGGGCAGTATCCTTGTGGGCCCAACTTGGGCCCAGTTCAGACCCAAGCCCGGAACCCGAACCCGGATCCGAAACCCGGAACCCGAAACCCGAACCCATTGGGCCGTGCCCAATATGGGCCTATCGGGCCATGCCCATTATGGGCTAACTATGGGCCCTGTTGGGCCGTGTCCAATAATATTATTTTTGAATTTTTTTTGCTTAATTCTGACATTAACAAAGAATTAATTAAACTTTAACAGGTGAACCTGATCCGTCTACCTGAAGTAGGAATCAAGCGAGAAGAGGTAAGTGACTTAATACTTCAAGTGTGATTTTCAAATAAATATATTAAATTCTGAAATATGTTTTGTATTTAGTAAAGTGGGTCTGGCATTTCATTTGAAAATTTTGCTCTGAAATCCGTAAACTATGACTGAAAAATTTATGAAATCTGTTTTTATATATATATATTCTCAGCATGGCTATGATCTGTTCTGTTCTGCTCTGGCCCCGCCAATGGGGATTATACGTTGGACCTGTCGACTTGTATTCTGTGAGGAACCGGTTTCGACACCGCGCCACCGGTGATTAGAATAGTGGTTTCTGGACACCGTTTCCACCGGTGACTAATAATAGTGGTTTCTGGCACTCTGTGCAACCCATGCCGCTGGGTTACGTGGCCGTAGCCTATCATGTTGAGATTATGATATCAGAGTTTTATAAAAACAAAAATGATATTATTTGTGATTTGTTTCAAACATTATCCTGTATTTTGATCTGATATGCTCTGACCCCACTCTGGGGTATTTTGTTGCTTACTGGGCTAGTGTAGCTCATTACTCTGTATTCTCCATTTTTCAGATCCAGAGGCTTGATCGCACGGGATTGGGGAGTGCGTTAGAGATTTCGATGATTCTTCAGTTATTGGCATTTTAGTTAGTTTAGTTTGGATATTTGAATTATGTTGGCATATGTTATTTTGGAATTTTGTAAGACTGCTTTTGAATGATTTTAAGTATTTTGTCAATTTTAAGCATCTGCTATTAATCCTTAAATAAAGTCTTGAACATCTGTATTTGCTTTGATGTAATCCGATGCCTTGCACGTCTACGCGGCCCGCCGTGCGGGCGTGCGGCGTCTGCCGCGCCTCGGGCTCGGGGCGTGACAGATTTGGGGGTATCAGAGCTCAGGTTTAAGATCACTAGGGATTGTAACTGAAACAATTATATTGAGCCTAAGTTTTAGGATTCGTAGGATCCGTCAGAAAGGTTGAGAGATGGGTAGGAACCAGAATAAGGGGATAATGTTTATTTATTTTATTAACTATTTCGTATTATTCTGTTTGGATGATTTTATAATATCTATATATTTTTACTGAATCAGAATGCCGCCTCGTCGTGTCCGTAGCCTGAATCGGATGGTCAGGGGCCCTCGGGGAAGAGCCCCTACTAACCAAGCGGGCGAGGCACCGCATAACTCAGGGACCCAGGGTCAATCAACTCCAGAAGCTGCCGCCGGAAATCAAACTCGGGTGCTCGAACTGATCGAGGAGGTCGTCGGGTTAGTACGCCAACAGAGGCAACAACCTCAGCAACCAGTCCAGCAGGATGTTGCTCCTCCTGAGCAAAGAAGGAGTATAGCAGAATTCAAGAGAATGGCACCTTCGGCTTTTAAAGGCACCACTAGTCCTCAAGAGGCCGAAACCTGGATAAATGAAATGGAGAAAGCCTTCAGGGCAATGGAGTGCACCGATGAAGAGAAGGTCAGATTTGCCACCTATATGCTTCAGGACCGAGCTCATCATTGGTGGATGTCTGTGGAGCGCACATTGGCACCCGAGCATGAGGCGCTTACCTGGCAGAGATTCCGCACAGCATTCTACTCCAAGTATTTTCCCTCCAGTCGCCTGAGGGAGCTAGAGAGGGAATTTCTCAATCTGAATCAAGGAACTATGACTGTGGATGAGTATGAGGCAGAGTTTGACAGGCTATCTCGGTTTGCTCCCACCCTCGTCATGGATGCAGAGTCTCGGATGAGGAGATTTGAAGAAGGATTGAAGCCTCACGTCGGAGTTTGGCCGCAATAAACTCCACAAACTATGATGATCTGGTAGACAGGGCTAAGAATCTGGAAATTGTCTGGAAAGAAACCTATGATGCCAAAGATAAGAAACAAAAGAAGAGAAGCAGAGATTATGATGCTCGCAGTGGACAGAATTCTAGCAAAACTGCAAAATCACATAACCAATCTTGGCAATCAGGGAAGCAAGGATCTGATGGAAAGACTATTCAGCAAGAGAAGCAGAAGTGTGATGCATGTGGTGGTATGCATAAGACTGAACACTGTAGACGATTATCTGGTGCCTGTTTTAGATGCGGCCAGCAGGGTCATAAAGTAGCTGAGTGTCCTCAACAGGACCTTCGATCAGTTCAGAGGCCTCAAACTTCAAGAAACCAGCAAGTGCAAGCTTCTCCTGCTCCGGCTCAGTCAGCTCAGCCTTCTTCTCCTAAGCAGCAGAAAGGGGGGAGACTGCGCACACAGGGTCGTATTTATGCACTGACTCAGCAGGATGCTCAGGCATCCAACACGGTGGTGTCAGGTACATTGCCAGTTGCTTCTGCTTATGCTCATACACTATTTGATTCTGGTGCTACGCATTCCTTTGTGTCATCTACATTTGTGCAAAAACATGACCTGCCTTGTGTGCAATTAGAGTATGATCTGCATGTTAGCACTCCTGCAGGGAGTGGGATGATTGGTAATCAGGTCTGCAAGACTTGTCCAATTCGGATTGTAGGTAGAGACTTGCCTGCTGATTTAATAGTTATAGATATGCATGACTTTGACATAATCCTCGGTATGGACTGGTTAGCATCACAATTTGCCACCATTAATTGCCATGAGAAACGGGTAAACTTTCAGATCCCCGGAGATACCGAATTCAGCTTCATGGGGAGTGGTGCTTATACCTCCCCTCGAGTTGTCTCCGCTATGCAAATTAAGCGGCTGCTTAGAAAGGGGAGTATGGCGTATATTGCCACAGTGGTTGACACCAGACAATCAGATCAAAGATTGGAAGATATTCGAGTAGTGAATGAATACCCTGATGTCTTTCCGGAAGACCTTCCTGGCTTGCCACCAGATAGAGAAATTGAATTTGCAATTGATTTAATTCCTAGTACCACACCAATCTCTAAGACCCCCTATAGAATGGCTCCAGCTGAAATGAAAGAATTAAAGGAGCAGTTGCAGGATCTTCTTGATAAGGGTTTCATCAGACCTAGTGTTTCACCTTGGGGAGCTCCAGTCTTATTTGTAAAGAAGAAAGATGGTAGTATGAGATTATGTATTGATTATCGAGAGATAAATAAAGCAACAATAAAGAACAAGTATCCTCTACCAAGAATTGATGACTTATTTGATCAGTTAAAGGGTGCTCAGATATTCTCTAAAATTGATCTTCGTTCTGGGTACCATCAATTAAAGATAAGGGCTGAAGATGTGCCTAAAACTGCTTTTCGTACTCGCTATGGGCACTATGAATTTTTGGTTATGCCTTTTGGACTGACAAATGCCCCTGCAGCTTTTATGGATCTGATGAACAGGGTGTTCAGACCCTTTCTGGACAAATTTGTAGTAGTCTTTATTGATGATATCTTGATCTATTCTGGGAGCCAGGCCGAGCATGAGCAACATTTGAGGTTAGTACTGGAAACCCTAAGACAAGAGCAGTTGTATGGTAAGTTGAAGAAAAGTGAATTCTGGCTAGACAGTGTGATGTTCCTAGGGCATGTAATATCTAAAGAGGGTATCTATGTGGATCCAAAGAAGATCGAGGCAGTGGTCAACTGGAGCAGACCCAATAGTGTTACTGAGATTCGCAGCTTCTTGGGCCTAGCAGGATATTATAGACGATTTGTTGAGAATTTTTCCTCTATTGCTGCATCTTTGACTCGACTAACTCGTAAAGGAGTTAAGTTTGAGTGGTCAGATAAATGTGAACAGAGCTTCCAGGAGCTTAAGCAACGTTTGGTGTCCGCTCCCATCCTTACCCTTCCTTCTAGTGGCGAAGGTTATACCATCTACAGTGATGCCTCAAAGAAAGGATTGGGTTGTGTACTGATGCAGAATGATAAGGTTATTGCATATGCTTCCCGACAATTAAAGTCATATGAGGAGAACTACCCCGTTCATGATCTGGAACTTGCTGCTGTTGTGTTTGCATTAAAAATTTGGAGACATTATTTATATGGTGAATCTTGTAAGGTGTACACTGATCACAAAAGTTTGAAATACCTTTTTACCCAGAAGGAACTAAACATGAGACAGAGAAGATGGTTAGAGTTACTGAAGGATTATGATTTGTCTATTCATTACCATCCGGAAAAAGCTAATGTGGTAGCAGATGCACTGAGCAGAAAATCCACTGGTAGTATTGCTGCCTTACTCACCTCTCAGAAGAAAAATTCTGGAAGATCTGAGGAGAGCAGAAATTGAGGTATGTTGGCATGACTCCGATGCACAATTGGCAAACTTACGTGTCCAACCTACCTTGATAGAGAAGATCAGGATTGCTCAAGCAGATGACCCTCAGTTGCAAAAGCTTAGAAGTGATATTGAATCAGGTTCTCAATCAGAATTCAGACTTCATGAGGATGGATCATTGAGATACAGGAACAGAATGTGTATTCCAAATGACTCCGATTTAAAGAATGAAATTATGAAGGAAGCTCATAATACTGGATATACAGTGCATCCTGGGGGTACTAAGATGTATAAGGATTTGAAAGGTACATTTTGGTGGAATAATATGAAGAGAGAAATTGCACAATTTGTGGCTCGGTGTTTGACATGTCAGCAAGTTAAAGCAGAGCATCAAAGACCGGCAGGGTTGTTGCAGCCCCTACCACTTCCTGAATGGAAGTGGGAACACATCACTATGGACTTCGTCTCCGGGTTGCCTCGCACTCTTAAAGGTTATGATGCTATATGGGTGATTGTGGACAGATTGACAAAGTCGGCACACTTTTTGGCATTCAAAGTAGGAATGACCTTGGAAAAGTTTGCAGAGCTCTACATTGAACAAATAGTGAGGTTGCATGGAGTACCCGTATCCATTGTTTCCGATAGGGACTCGCGGTTTGTATCTCACTTTTGGAGTAGTTTGCATAAAGCCTTGGGGACCACTCTGAGCTTCAGCACAGCTTTCCACCCTCAGACTGATGGCCAATCAGAAAGAACCATTCAAACCTTGGAAGATATGCTAAGAGCTTGTGTAATGGATATGAAAGGTTCTTGGGACCGTCACTTGCCTTTGGTTGAGTTTGCATATAATAACAGTTACCAGGCAAGTATTCAAATGGCACCTTATGAGGCTCTATATGGAAGAAAGTGTAGATCACCCATCTGTTGGGATGATGTTGGTGAAAGAAAAATTATGGGCCCCGAGATTGTGCAACAAACAGTAGAGAAGATCCAGCTGATCAGGGAACGCCTTCGGATAGCTCAGAGCAGACAGAAAAGTTATGCAGATAATAGAAGAAGGAAATTGGAATTTCAGGTCGGAGATCATGTGTTTCTGAAAGTGTCTCCTACTAAAGGGGTGATGCGATTTGGAATACGCGGAAAACTTAGTCCACGCTATGTCGGCCCCTTTGAGATTCTGGAAAGAGTAGGAGCAGTGGCTTACAAATTGGCACTCCCACCGTCACTGTCTGGAGTTCACAATGTTTTTCATGTTTCCATGCTAAGAAAGTATATTCCAGATATGAGCCATGTGGTAGAAGTGGCTCCCTTGCAGCTTAGAGAAGATTTGACATATCCTGAGCAGCCTGCACGTGTGGTTGATAGAAGAGAGCAAGTGTTGAGGAGGCGCACGATTCCTTATGTTAAGATCCAGTGGAGCCATCACTCAGAACGAGAGGCCACGTGGGAGTTGGAGGACGAGATGAAGGAAAAATATCCGGACCTTTTTGCAAGCTAAGGTATGTTAAATTTCGAGGACGAAATTTTTTTTTAGGGGGGAAGAATGTGAGACACGGGGCTGAAGTCGGCAGCCCTCGCCGACTTCAGCCCCGATTCATTTGGGGAAGGAGCCGGAACAGAGGATCGCGTGGGCGATCCTCTCCGGCTCCTCCGGAAGGGCAAACAAGGCAAGGGCGCCGCGAGAGTCCCGCGGCGCCCCTCCTAGTCCATCCACGGCCGATTCACGGCCGTGGATCTCGCTTGACCGCCGCGATTTTCGCGGCGGAGAACGGTTGCGATGGGGCTATAAAGCCCCATCTACTTCTTCCCTAGGGCACCACCGAACCCCCTCCTCTTCTCCTTCTCCTCTCCCTCTCCTCCCTCTGTTCTTACCTCCCAAGCGGCCGGCGTGCCGCCCGATCAACCACCACCACCATCCGAGCCTCCCCTGTTTCGAGACCTCCTTCCTCTTCGGAAAGCACCGCCGCCGCCGCCGCCGCTTGACACCGGATCGAGCTTCCCTTGGCTGAGACCCACCACCTCCGTCGACCGCCGGTGAGCATCCCTCCTCCTTGCCTTCGTTCCCATGCCAAATAACATGATGCTTTCTTTCCCTGTTTCGGCCCCAAACCGAGATCTTCCCGGTTGCTCCTTCACACCGGTCGCCGCAGCGGCCGCCGGCCACCACTGCGGTCGGCTGGCCGTCAACCGGGCGTCAGCCTCCGGCCACCCAGGCCGGCCACCCCGCCGGCCCTCCCTCTCTCCTCCGTCTCTCCTTCTCCCCCTATTCGTGGGGGGGGTTTGGGGAAGGAGGAGGCCCATCACGGGCCAAACTGGGCCGTTGGGCCCAGTCCCCTGCAGGCCGAACTTGGGCCCAGTCCCCTGCAGGCCCAACTTCGGCCCAGTCCCCTGCAGGCCCAACTTCGGCCCAGTCCAGTCCGGTTGGGCCCAGTGGGGCAGTATCCTTGTGGGCCCAACTTGGGCCCAGTTCAGACCCAAGCCCGGAACCCGAACCCGGATCCGAAACTCGGAACCCGAAACCCGAACCCATTGGGCTGTGCCCAATATGGGCCTATCGGGCCATGCCCATTATGGGCTAACTATGGGCCCTGTTGGGCCGTGTCCAATAATATTATTTTTGAATTTTTTTTGCTTAATTCTGACATTAACAAAGAATTAATTAAACTTTAACAGGTGAACCTGATCCGTCTACCTGAAGTAGGAATCAAGCGAGAAGAGGTAAGTGACTTAATACTTCAAGTGTGATTTTCAAATAAATATATTAAATTCTGAAATATGTTTTGTATTTAGTAAAATGGGTCTGGCATTTCATTTGAAAATTTTGCTCTGAAATCCGTAAACTATGACTGAAAAATTTATGAAATCTGTTTTTATATATATATATTCTCAGCATGGCTATGATCTGTTCTGTTCTGCTCTGGCCCCGCCAATGGGGATTATACGTTGGACCTGTCGACTTGTATTCTGTGAGGAACCGGTTTCGACACCGCGCCACCGGTGATTAGAATAGTGGTTTCTGGACACCGTTTCCACCGGTGACTAATAATAGTGGTTTCTGGCACTCTGTGCAACCCATGCCGCTGGGTTACGTGGCCGTAGCCTATCATGTTGAGATTATGATATCAGAGTTTTATAAAAACAAAAATGATATTATTTGTGATTTGTTTCAAACATTATCCTGTATTTTGATCTGATATGCTCTGACCCCACTCTGGGGTATTTTGTTGCTTACTGGGCTAGTGTAGCTCATTACTCTGTATTCTCCATTTTTCAGATCCAGAGGCTTGATCGCACGGGATTGGGGAGTGCGTTAGAGATTTCGATGATTCTTCAGTTATTGGCATTTTAGTTAGTTTAGTTTGGATATTTGAATTATGTTGGCATATGTTATTTTGGAATTTTGTAAGACTGCTTTTGAATGATTTTAAGTATTTTGTCAATTTTAAGCATCTGCTATTAATCCTTAAATAAAGTCTTGAACATCTGTATTTGCTTTGATGTAATCCGATGCCTTGCACGTCTACGCGGCCCGCCGTGCGGGCGTGCGGCGTCTGCCGCGCCTCGGGCTCGGGGCGTGACAACTATGCCTAGTATAGTTAAGAGAACCAACAGTTCAAAGTTCAAACACCGCTACTAGTTCAGGATATGAATTAGTTCACACCGCTTGTTCCCACCCACATTCCATCAAGGAGTATTCCACACATAAGTATCAAGTGCATAGACACCAGCATAAATGAAACTAGAAAAAAATAATAGAATTTACTAAAGAATACAAATAGCAAGCAACAAAAAAATTGACACTGCGATGCATTTTCTGCAATACTGAATTTTTCTTTGTTGTGATGTCACATCAACAAGAGCTTCGACGCCTATGTATACGACCACGTGTACTATCATCCTATCTTCTTTCCACTACAAGAAAATTGGGCATTAGCGACGCTTTTTTTGGCCTTTAGCGACGCTTTTAAGCGTCGGTAAAAACCATCCCGACGCTTTCCTAAGCATCGGTAAAGCGTCGCCTATGCTACAGTGGGGAAAATATTTTCCGACGCTTTCAAAAGCGTCGGAAATTAGCGACGCTTTAAAGCGTCGTTAAATGTGATTTTAACGACGCTTTAAAGCGTCGTTAGAATATTATTTTTTTTAAAAAAAATTTCGTGATTTTGACGACGCTTTAAAGCGTCGTTAAAATATTATTTTTTTAAAAAAAATTCGTGATTTTAACGACGCTTTAAAGCGTCGTTAGAATATTATTTTTTTTAAAAAAATTTCGTGATTTTAACGACGCTTTAAAGCGTCGTTAAAATATTATTTTTTTAAAAAAAAAATTTCAGAGAAATCACTCCCGAACAGATGGGCTTCATACCTACCAATCCACCTATGCCTGATGCACAAAACCAGAGTCATTGCCAGTAACCACATTCTTCGACAGGACCTCTGAAATTTCAGCATCTTAGATTGGGTGCAGCATAGCGGTTGGACTTCTAACCTCAAAAACTTACTGAAGGTTCCAAGATAAAGATCTTTGTTTCCTGAAACCCTCCCAATTCGAGCTTGCCATCTTCCATGCTGGTGGTGCCTGGAGATGAATAGAAGCAGCAAGTGTATAAAAAATTCTTGAACAAATAAGAAAATGATGTCGTTTAATCATGAATAGCGGCAAGACTAACCTCGTCACGCCTCGGTACATAGAAGCTCCTCGTGAGAACCCACTACTTTTTCTGCAACAGAGATGAACATGAAATAAAATATTACAAGCACCAAGCATTGGAAGTGGCCTACAACATAAGGAAAGAACATTTACCTTCTCAAATGAGCAACATATTCTTGTCGACTCATGTTCTTCATTTCCTCGAGTTCTTGTTGATAATCTTCCAACTGAATGAAAACGATTTCAGACGTGTTTCCAGCAAAAAGGAGTTTAAATTTCAGTAACTAAAAGCCTGTACTGATTCAATCATACCGGGAAGTTGATATGTGTGGAAGGTCCCCAGTATTTGAGGGCAGCCAAGTCATAGGCTCTTGCAGCTTTCTCTTCCATGTCATACCCCCCTGGAATCCAGAGAAGAGAGAGCTGAGTAAAATTTTTCATGTCTTGGAGACAACAAGAATATCCTAAAGAAGAAGAAGAAGATTAAAATAGATAAAAGAGGTAGATAAAGAGAGCGGGGGCTCACCCAAGTAAACTGCACAAGAAACATAGATTTCATTCATGACATTCCCAGGAAAGAACATGGCAAACCAAATATGATTAAATAGCCAGTTTGTACCATAGACTGAATATGATAGTTGAAATCATAAGATGGTAATGGATATAGTTTGTTTGAAAAAAAAACCTTGTCTTCCTTTCCTTGTTTGGCCTTCCTTCTTGCAACTATTGTCCCACAGATGGGCTTCATACCTACCAGTCCACCTATGCCTGATGCACAAAACCAGAGTCTTTATATGATCATAGAAAAATTTTCTAAAAGAAAACAAAATGGTTAGAGCCATCCCACATCACACATAAGCACAAAAAACTTACAAACATATATAGGAAATAAACAACAGCTACGCAAGAGTTTTTATATATAAACAGAGCATTAAAAATATGAAGAGAGATGAACAAAGGAAGTAGGACTGTACTAGAGCAATAAACATATATAGAAGAAAGAACAAGATCCAATAAGAAAACAAGCCATCAGCTGTAGAAGAAACTAAGAGCTCCTACATACTGACCTTGTGACACCTCTATACTGAGATGTTCTCTGGCCAAATGTATCGATGGATCTCTGCAAGTCCCCACACCCCATTGCACCAAGAGGACCACCAGATCCCACACCCCCTTCCTCACCCAGCCCGTTGTTGCCAGCGCCGAAGCTCCTGGTGACCCAGTTCTTCAATCCCGGAATCCCACCACCTCCCATTTGTTCCTCTTCCAGTGGTGGTTGATACATCTCATGGCCTGTGAGCACAGAGCACATCCCTTCCTGCAATGGCTGGAAGTAAGGAGGAGGGGGCTGCTGAGATATACCTTTCCGGATGATAGACGGAACCATCTCCAGAGAAATCACTCCCGAACGAACGAAAACCACAATTCGGCACATGTAATTTCCCTCCGAAGGAGAGAGAGAAACCCTGAGATTAGAAGGAAACGAGCATCAGGTTTTCTTTCCATTGCAAACAGATCGAGAGAAAAATCAACCGTGGCGACTAGGGAAAGGGAAATTAGAGCTGGAGTACTTACAACAAGAACAGATGGGGAAAGAGAGGCCAAGAGAGACCGTGTGCAGCTTCGATTCGATTCTAGAAAAAAGACGGCGATGAAGGAAGGGAGTGGAGGATGGGGCGGTGGAGCTCAGAACCCTCGTCTCGTCGCCGTCGTCGTTCAAGAACTCGGGGGCGATGCCGGAGAAGGCGCGGTTAAGGAGGACAGCGAGCAAGGAGAGGCCGCCCACGAAGATGGGCAAGCTCCGGACGAACCCATCGTTGTTGGAGACCCAGTCGCCTACCAAATCCCGCCGGGGTTTCGGGCCTCTGTAAGCCCCCTTCGCACCAAAGAAACCAAGTTATAGAAGAAGAGAGATGAGAGAGGAGAAGAGAGGAGGGTACGGCTGCGTACCTGAGGATAAGCCGAGGGAGGAGAGGGAATAGGCGGAGGGGAAGAGGAGGCTCTAAGGAGAGGCGAGGACGGGACTGGCCAGGAATGGCGACGGAGAGGAGGGCGAATGAGAGGAGAGGAGAGGGTTCGAAAGAGAAGAAGGCAGCCCACCTCCATCCGACGGGGTTTTGCGGAGGGGAGGAGTGAGGTCCGACGACGCTTATAAGCGTCGTCGTATTTTTTGCCTACGCCAACCCTTAAAAGCGTCGGCGGAACGTTTTTTTACCCACACCTTCTACACGCGTCGGCAGTTACCGTTGAAAAAAAAAATTTGCCGATGCTTTTTTGTAGCGTCGGCAATATAGAGTCGCCAAAACCCTTTATTGTTGTAGTGTTCGTTAGTACATTATACAATAGTGTCCAGTATACATTCATGAAGTCCTATGCCAAAACTAATAAATTGCACAAGAATGATTATGACTGTACGAAACAGCATGAGGACCTGCAGGACAATGACACCACCCACTCAGCATCATCTAGGAGCATGCATGAGCTTACACAGTAATCAGAAGGCTTATCTCAATCCTGATCTTATAGGCAAATCATTATAAGAACTAGCAACCAAAATGCCAGAGATGAGATAATCAAAAACTGCCTCTGCAAATGTTAACTTGATTTTGTTTTTTTTCCATAATCAACACCTCCCTCTAACCTGTTTTTTCTTCAACCTGCAGTAGGTTTGGTTGGCTGCTTGAGGGAGAAAAAAGGGCTTACCCAAACACATACCTTCATTCCATCTGACTCTGTAGCTGCTCAGCCTGTTCAAAGAGGCAAAAGATAAGCCATTGTTTTAATTTGATTTAGTCCTTATAGTTTCTTATTTTTCTCCAGGAAGGCAGGTAATGATGTCAACTTACAATGTCTTCATCGATATCCTCATCATCATCAGGGACTTGAGGTGGACTAAAGAAATTGAAAAAACTTTCACATTCTTCAGTTTTGGTAATGGGCTTGGCATTCTTTGAGCCCTTCTTTGGCTTCTTTTTCAGAAGCTTCTGAGTCAAGCACTTTCCTGGCAACCATTCAATTTCAGTCCAAATGAAATTTTATGTATAATACATATGTTTCAATTGTCATATTGTAGTTTCAACGTAAAACAAACTCAACAAAAAAAAAATCATTCACATGGCTAACAATGGAAGGGGCTGGAGTATAACTTCCATAAAAAGTTCCTACAACTTAATGATGTTCTTGGAATGGCAGAGTAATACATGCAGAGTAATACATATGTTTCAATTGTCATATTGTAGTTTCAATGTAAAACAAACTCAACAAAAAAAAAGTGTTCACATGGCTAACAATGGAAGGGGCTGGAGTATAACTTCCATAAAAAGTTCCTACAACTTAATGATGTTCTCTTGGAATGGCAGTTATTTCACATGCAAGATTCTATTCATTAAATTCACAAATTTGCTCAACATAAAAATTCACTCTTAGCTCTACGGAGCAGAAGTCATAACTGGCTTGGTTAAAATAACAAGCAGAAGGTATAAGCATTTCAAAAAAATGATGCAAGATACATTCAGCTTATTAAACGAAACCGTAGCCTTGATTTGGTCAACTCTCATACCAATGTCATCTTTATAATATTTGTTGAAAGTCTTTTTTCAACAGTCCTCTGACACCCATGCCAGAGTTGAAAGGCAAAAGGGTTGGGTCTCAAGAATGTCCCAAAAAACTCGAGCCCTCATTCTCAAACTCAAGCAGAAAATTTATATCCTTCCAGAAATGTGAACGTAACAATGTATACAGCAGAAATTGCACCATTTAATTAATACAAGGAGACAGGTATGTATCACTGCAATCAAAATAAAAATATCTTTATAACTTGACTAAAATTTGCATGTGCCATTCTGACACCAAGGATATATCATCCTAAACTGGCTAGGTCAAAAGTCTTTAGAAAGCTTATAAAAATTTTATTCAAACCATATAAACTGATGAAAAGGTATGAAATACCTGCCGTTTGTTCCAAATGATTAATAGAAATGAGAATACATTAAAACAAGGAGGTAGATATGTGAAGCAGTCCAGAATCAGGTTTAATAGAAATGATTAATAGAAATGATTAAACAAGGAGGTAGATATGTGAAGGAGGTAGAAATGATTAATAGAAATGAGATACTTCAGTCAACGAATCATTCTCGTCATCTTTATGTTTTTTCCATCGTGAAGTTCCACATATTCGGCACGACTCTTGGTTCCTATTTTCACCACGATATAAAATGCAGTCATTCGGACAACTGTGTATCTTCTCATATCCAAGGTCCAACTCTTTTATCAGTTTTTTGGCTTCATATGAAGATGATGGCAGAGTAACACCTTCTGGAAATGCATCCTTTAATAATTGAAGAAGCATGGTAAAAGACTTGCTGGACCACCCATTCAAATATTTCAAATGTCATAAATGCAGAAGAAAAGAAATCTTCGTAAAATTCTTACAACCCGGATACAGTTCTTGATCACAATCTTTCACCAAGTTATCATAATGAGCTGTGTCATCAGCATGTATATAGATTCCTCAACATGCATGGACTGATCAATAACTGCACGCTCATCTTCTCCTACAGTTCTGATATTATGTCCAAGAGCATCTCTAAGTAGGCCCCTTATATCATCTTCTTCTACAGAATTTTGTTCCGTGTCACTACATCCAAAATTGAAGGTGTCTTCTAGATCGGAGGGTTGGTTACATGAAGGTATGAACTCTCCATGGAGTACCCATGTCACGCCCCGAACCCGGGGCCCGGGGCGCGAGCAGACGCCGCGCACCTGCAGGGCGGACCCCGCAGGCACGCAAGGCAGATAAATCAGATTCAACATCAATAACTAAACAAAGATAAATTCCAACTTTCAATTCAAATGTCTACATATGCAAATATCAAAGGAAAAGTCCATATCCACTAGCTAACTACATCATGACCACTCCATCCCGTAATCCCTATAATCATATATCATCACCTGCAAAAATATAAATAATAGGAGTGAGCTAACAGCTCAGTAGGCGACATCATGCAATAAAGTCATCATATAACATGTAATAATGCATATAAAAGCAGCTAAACTCATAAATCCAAAAATCCACACAATAATCTGTAAACCCGATCCGAGACTCAAAATATCTCAACCGCATGACTACGGCCACATCACCCAGTGGCATGGTTACACCGAAGTGCCAATACAACTCTCCGAAGAGCCGCTCCACTGAGCCAACGCACCACTGTGCCGCACCCCCTGGTGCCAAACTCACGCTCCACCGAGCCGCTCCGAAGAGCAAAACGCACCCCTGTGCCGCCACTATTCTATCACCGGTGGTCGCGGTGTCGGAACTAGTTCCTCAGTACAAGTCGACAGGGCCAACATATCATCCCATTGGCGGGGTCTAGACTATAGTCACGCGGATTTTAAAAATCAATAAATCAACTTTCTATATCAAAATCATAATCATACTCCCCACAGTAAAGCGCATAACAATTTATAAAATTAAATATTTAATTTTAATTCTAACACATATTGCTAATAATAAATCAATAAATCAACATATGCAATGTACATGTTAAAATTCTACTTTAAAGCAACGGTCACCTACCTGGGATCGCTTAAAAATCCCTGCCACAGATATCACGAACCCCTGGTTAAACATATATATTAATTATTTAATTAACTAAGAAACATAATTTAAACAATTTTTCAAACCCTTAAACTCCTAAGTTCATGGATCCAAGAATGGGCCCCCTAAGATCAAACATAGATCCTAAAATCAGAACCCTTTAAACCCAAGTCAATTGTGGCCCAAAACAGATTAGGCCCAATTGAACCAAACCAGGTATCAGGTCCAAATCAGATTTCGGGCCCAAACCAACCCAGCCCACAGATCCAATTAGGTCCAACTCAGCCCAACACAGACCCCCAACCCAACCCAGACCAGATCTGATCAGACCATAACAAAACTCATTCACTCAAACTCAGACCCAACCCAATTCAAGAAATGGGTGGAACCGGTTCACGGTCTGATCCACACTACCCAACTCAAGTTCAGGCTAAATCCAATGGTTCAATCAGATCAGGGTCTGTTTGTGTCTGGTTTGAGACCCAAACAGGCAACGGAAATCAAAGCAAGGTATACGCCCAGGAAGAAGAAAGAAGAAAAAGAAGGAAGAAGAAGAAGAAGAAAAGGAAGAACGGGGGGGGGGGGGGGGGGGGGGGCTGGTGGCTCCGGTCGGCCCTCGGCGGCCGACCGTGGCCCTCGGCGGCGGCGCTCGGCCAGCCGCCGTCGGCCATCCCACCTTCACAGGCGGCGCCGGACGGGAAGAAGAAGAGAAGAAGGAGAAGAAGAAAAGGAGGAAAGAGAGGGAGACCGGGGCTGGAAGCCCGGCCCCCTGTTCGCCCACCTCCGGCCGAACCCATTTCGGCCGGATTGACCCCGGCCGGCCACCGTCGGCCGGCCGAATCTCCCAAAAGGAACTTCCCCGAAACAGGGGAAGTAAAACCCATTGATTCCCATCGTTTCTCTCCCCTTAAATCCAAAAAAAAAAAATAGGTCTATGTTGTCTTGCTCACCTCCGGTCGTCGACGAAAGGATACCCGGCGGCGGTGGCGGCGACGGTGGCTCCGGCGATCCTTTCAAAAAAAAGGAAGAAGATGAGGGGAAAAACTCAAGTTTTTTTTTTTTTTTTTTTTAGAGGGATGGGGAAAAGGATGGGGCTCGGATGTGGCTCTCAGAGGAGAGAAAGAGGGAGAGAGAGAGAGAGAGAGAGGGAGAGGGAAGAGGGAAGAGGGGGGTGGGGCGGAGATCCCGCTGGCCGTTCGGCCGGCGTGGTCTTCGTGGGCAGACCACGATGACCCAACTGAAGTCGGCACTCCTTGCCGACTTCAGTTCGGGTCTTCACACTCTAACCAACTAAAAAGAAATTTCGTCCTCGAAATTAAAACATACCTCAATCCAAGAACAAGGCAGGGAACTTCTCTCTCATCTCCTCCTCCAGCTCCCAGGTGGCTTCTCTCTTACTGTGATTGCTCCACTGCACCTTTACATAAGGAATCGTGCGCCTCCTCAAAACTTGGTCCTTCCTATTTACCACACGTAGAAAGTTCTTTTGATCTCCTTCAAAAGAATTCCAAACTCCCAACCTTGGATTAAAATGCCATAATTATATCCCAAACAAATTAATTTCTCTTGATTCTACATAGAGATCATAATTGGCTTAATAGAAATAGGAGAAATCTTTAGTATCAAATCCTCTTAATATTCTATAATCATTTTTTTTTCTTTTCTTTCTCCCACATCATTCCAACAAATAAGAGATCCATGTTAAAACATTCCAAGTCTAAGACCAACCAAGGAATCATCAATCGTAAATGCTAAATTTAACATGCCCAAGATTCTCCCAAAAGTTGTCAACAATAGAAGATCCACTGGTGAAAATTACAGAGCTACCTTTAGATCATCCATAGAATCAACAACATTCTCCTGAAACTAACTCAAGTATTTCATCATAATGCCTTTTAGATCAAATATTAATGATCTTAACCAGTTTCAAAATAAGTCAAACCACCAGACTTCCGCTGCACACTCTGATTTAATTCATTTAATTCTTTAAAGTCACAAATGATTTCTGACTAAAGTATCACTTTGCATTAAGACTAAGAAACTCCAAATTTCAAATTTCCAAGTAGAACTAGAGCAAAACCTCTAGATCTTTTTGTCCTCAATTTATATAGAGTATACTTACCATAACTAACCCCCAATCCTTTAGTCAAGTTTAAGGTCACTACGTGATCTCCACAACCTTCTTAGAATCCAAAAATATCTAAGTTTAATTTAAAGGGGTAATTCTTGTATTCCCTTAGCAATTTAATCAAAAAATCTACATTGATTTTCCTTCCAACAGAATTTACTTCAAATTCAATGGGTTAGAACTGTTGAGCCAATATCACTATGAGTAGGAAATAACCCTATCAACCTCCAAATTCTTTTTCACCAAAATTCTTAATGTCTATGATCAATGCTACACATAATAACTCACATAAGCATCTCAAAATCGAAATTTCTACTCAATTTTGTATTTTACAATGACAAAAATTTCTAGTTAGATCATAAACCGAGACTTGAGTTCAAATTAACACATCCAATAGTCCCAACAATTATAAGAAAAATTCAGTAGCCCAATCTGAATATACAAATTCAAGTAATTAGAATTCTCCACCAATTTGCTTACTAGCCCTAAAAATTTAACCCACCAATAGAAATACATCTATTTAAAATATCCAAACATGTCAATACCAAATATAATTTCATATACAGATTTAACCTCGAAGAACAATCTGTTTTAATATTATGAAAAATCGTTCTTAGCTCACTCCAATGCTATAATAGATCCATGCACAAACTCTACTCTAATAATTACCAACAAAACCAAAAGTACTATTACATCTGCACCCCATATCATGTTTGAACTTTCAGATCACTTACACAACATCTAAACATGATATAACTAATATGCCAAGGCTAACCTTCCTATACATGCCTTAGGTCTACCCTCTCTTATCATGATCAAAGACAATTTATACTTTCCTTCCACACTCATCGAAAACCAAATCCGATGCATACATTTTATCACAATGCCCAGTGATCTCACACCTTAAGCACTGAATTTAATTATCATGTCCCAAATGATCATAACCTTAAGCTATGATATATTTCTGTCACGATCCCTAGTGATCTTAAACATATGCTCAGATTCCAACTGGTCACATTTTCCAATAAGCTTAAACCTCAAACTTTAATGCCACTAAGGCCACAGTCCCTAGTAGTCTTAAACCTTAGATTATAATATCATTCTTGTTACAATCTCAAGTGATTATAAACCAAATCTCTGATAGTTTTTCTATCATAATTCTCCACTGATACTCACCTGAACATAAACCCTAGGATACCTTAACCTTAAGCTCTGATACCACTAAATCTGTCACGCCCTGAACCCGGGGCCCGGGGCGCGAGCAGACGCCGCGCACCTGCAGGGCGAACCCCGCAGGCACGCAAGGCAGATGAATCAGATTCCACATCAATAGCTAAACAAAGATAAATTCCAACTTTCAATTCAAATGTCCATATATACATAAGTCAAAAGAAAAAGTCAATATCTACTAGCTAACTACATCATGACCACTCCATCCCGTAATCCCTATAATCATATATCATCACCTGCAAAAATATAAATAATAGGAGTGAGCTAACAGCTCAGTAGGCGACATCATGCAATAAAGTCATCATATAACATGTCATAATGCATATAAAAGCAGCTAAACTCATAAATCCAAAAATCCACACAATAATCTGTAAACCCGATCCGAGACTCAAAATATCTCAATCGCATGACTACGGCCACATCACCCAGTGGCATGGTTACACCGAAGTGCCAATACAACTCTCCGAAGAGCCGCTCCACTGAGCCAACGCACCACTGTGCCGCACCCCCTGGTGCCAAACTCACGCTCCACCGAGCCGCTCCGAAGAGCAAAACGCACCCCTGTGCCGCCACTATTCTATCACCGGTGGTCGCGGTGTCGGAACTAGTTCCTCAGTACAAGTCGACAGGGCCAACGTATCATCCCATTGGCGGGGTCTAGACTATAGTCACGCGGATTTTAAAAATCAATAAATCAACTTTCTATATCAAAATCATAATCATACTCCCCACAGTAAAGCGCATAACAATTTATGAAATTAAATATTTAATTTTAATTCTAACATATATTGCTAATAATAAATCAATAAATCAACATATGCAATGTACATGTTAAAATTTTACTTTAAAGCAACGGTCACCTACCTGGGATCGCTTAAAAATCCCTGCCACAGATATCACGAACCCCTGGTTAAACATATATATTAATTATTTAATTAACTAAGAAACATAATTTAAACAATTTTTCAAACCCTTAAACTCCTAAGTTTATGGATCCAAGAATGGGCCCCCTAAGATCAAACATAGATCCTAAAATCAGAACCCTTTAAACCCAAGTCAATTGTGGCCCAAAACAGATTAGGCCCAATTGAACCAAACCAGGTATCAGGTCCAAATTAGATTTCGGGCCCAAACCAACCCAGCCCACAGATCCAATTAGGTCCAACTCAGCCCAACACAGACCCCCAACCCAACCCAGACCAGATCTGATCAGACCATAACAAAACTCATTCACTCAAACTCAGACCCAACCCAATTCAAGAAATGGGTGGAACCGGTTCACGGTCTGATCCACACTACCCAACTCAAGTTCAGGCTAAATCCAATGGTTCAATCAGATCAGGGTCTGTTTGTGTCTGGTTTGAGACCCAAACAGGCAACGGAAATCAAAGCAAGGTATACGCCCAGGAAGAAGAAAGAAGAAAAAGAAGGAAGAAGAAGAAGAAGAAGAAGAAGAAGAAGAAGAAAAGGAAGAACGGGGGGGGGGGGGGGGCTGGTGGCTCTGGTCGGCCCTCGGCGGCCGACCGTGGCCCTCGGCGGCGGCGCTCGGCCAGCCGCCGTCGGCCATCCCACCTTCACAGGCGGCGCCGGACGGGAAGAAGAAGAGAAGAAGGAGAAGAAGAAAAGGAGGAAAGAGAGGGAGACCGGGGCTGGAAGCCCGGCCCCCTGTTCGCCCACCTCCGGCCGAACCCATTTCGGCCGGATTGACCCCGGCCGGCCACCGTCGGCCGGCCGAATCTCCCAAAAGGAACTTCCCCGAAACAGGGGAAGTAAAACCCATTGATTCCCATCGTTTCTCTCCCCTTAAATCCAAAAAAAAAAATAGGTCTATGTTGTCTTGCTCACCTCCGGTCGTCGACGAAAGGATACCCGGCGGCGGTGGCGGCGACGGTGGCTCCGGCGATCCTTTCAAAAAAAAGGAAGAAGATGAGGGGAAAAACTCAA
The DNA here is from genome assembly GCF_051530095.1 of Phoenix dactylifera. NCBI lineage: Eukaryota > Viridiplantae > Streptophyta > Magnoliopsida > Arecales > Arecaceae > Phoenix > Phoenix dactylifera. The sequence continues at coordinate 12,458,342 of NC_143197.1, forward strand.
GTTTTTTTTTTTTTTTTTTAGAGGGATGGGGAAAAGGATGGGGCTCGGATGAGGCTCTCAGAGGAGAGAAAGAGGGAGAGAGAGAGAGAGAGAGAGGGAGAGGGAAGAGGGAAGAGGGGGGTGGGGCGGAGATCCCGCTGGCCGTTCGGCCGGCGTGGTCTTCGTGGGCAGACCACGATGACCCAACTGAAGTCGGCACTCCTTGCCGACTTCAGTTCGGGTCTTCACAACCCATTCAGTATAACCCTTTAAAAAACCATTCCATACCAAATGTTCTTCAACAATTTTTGGATCAAGAGCAGAACCGTTTACACATTTTTGACATGGACATAAAATTTTTCCGTTCATATTAGATTTCTCAAAGGCAAACTTAATGAAATTCCGAACTCCATCCAAATATTCAGCACTAGATCTTAACTTATTTATCCAACTTTTGTCCATTCTATTAGAATACCGATTGAACTGCAGTTCATATAAAAAAGATAAACACTATTAGAAGGATGGACTACATATAAATTGCATGAAGAAAAGCATGTGACACTTACTATAACCTCACAATATATTGCCTGACATTCAAAATACAAAAATAATGCGCTGTAATCATTCTCAAAACAAAACCATAGCTTGTTAAGAAACCTACCTTACAATTTAGACCATTTTGAAGGTTCCTTGGATCCCAGTTTTGAAATCCAGGTCAGAAGATACTAATTGAATCAATATTGGCAAACATCTACTATCACGAGTTGATCAATTCCCATACACATATGTAGTTTCATAGGAGCCTAAAGTTGATCTTATCATTTCTCATAAGGGTAAGTGCACCAATCCAAGATATTACGAATCAAGATCTAATATGCATAAGGGCAAGTAATGCATAATGCATCAAAGTTATATCAAAGTAATGCATAAAAGTATGCATAAATTCGCTTTAAGGTAATGCATAAAAGATATTACGAATCAAGATCTAATATGCATAAAAGTAATGCATAAAAGTAATGCATAAAGTTTTAAATCGGCGGCTAACCCATCATGACAGAACTTCATCTGATTGAAATCTTAGTGTAACTTCCTAAAGTTTCTACCACAATCATAAGCTTAGCATTACACCTTTTTTTTCTTTTTGAGAATGCTTAGCAGCACAGATTGGTCTGGTATCCTTACCACTTACCATCTCTCGTTTCTAATTAAAGTGAGATAAGTTGATTTTATGCATTACGACAAGCCATCATCAATTACTTCTAGAGAAGCCACTTTGCTTTACTAGGTCATCTACTTTTAACTTGCATTTTAGACTACAATATTAAAGGCTTTGCGTCATCCAAATTTAGGAAAACAACCAGCATTGTTATGCATATAATGATAAATGATAAAGAAAATATTCAGCAAATCAAAGTTCATTCCTTTTCAAGCAATACGGTAAAAGTTATAGAAATAACGCAGAAGAGGCATGGAACAAGCCTGAAGTATAAAACAGCATCATCTTGAGACATTTTTTCTGTTCTAAAGTCGTATGCTCACCTAGGAAGAAAAGTCCTCGAAAGGCTCGTCTCGCCTTAAAGCGAATTTACCAATCACTGCCAAATAGTCTTGGATAACCACTCAAACTTCTATAAATAATAATAAGCCACTAAAACAAGGAATAGGATACAGTAACTAAAATGTGGGCAGTGGTCACAAACCATTACAAAAATCATCATCAGCAGCACCACCATCATCATCAAAGCCTTACATATCAAATATGAGATTTACTATAGAGCATTAGTCTAAAGTTTAAAAATAATAGAATATCATGAATTCACTAACAATAATGCATCAAGTTCGTCATTGTTAAAATGAGCTGTATTAAAATATGCCCTTTCCCACTTATCACACCCAAAAAAAGGGCAAAGAACCTCCAGTTAGTCCACTTCAAGCAGGAACCAGCCTCCATTGTCAATGGGAACCAACCTCCAATTGGCCCATTTCAGGGGGGGAAATCAGACTCCTTTATATCTTCTAGAAGAAGAAGAAGAAGAAGACAGTTTTTCAAGCTCTAAGCTTCTTCATAGCCAACAACATCGACAAAGAACTCTAAATAGGAGGCTGGTTTCCTCTCTAAGTGGACCAATTGAAGGTTGATTCTCATTACAAAGAACCAGATTTCCTCTTTTTCAGACTCCAAGGAAAAAGGCACACAACTTACATAGATAACCCTTGCAACTAAGCATTTCCATCACCTAATATTATGTATGATTGAACAACTACCACATGCCACCATCAAGTCACATGCATATGAAGAACATCATGTCCTTCAACATTGCAAGTCCAGCTGAATGGATATCTAGAACACCAATTTGTAAATATTCATGAACACAGACTACTTCTTGAAGCTACATATGCTGGAAACAATCATATGCAATATAAACCACAACTTTATCAAGGCATAATCTGCTATTTATGCCAAAGTATGAATAATGAACAGAACATCAATAGCAATGAAACAAGATAAATATCCACAGAAATTTGCACATGTTCAAACTTGCACTCGTTTTCATAACTTTTGTCCTGTGCAGTAAGCCACAAAGGATCAAGCATAAATACTGAAAAACAGGGTGTTAACCAAAAGAGGGATCATACATAAAACCAGAAATGGTGACATGTCATTCAAGAACTAACTAATTCTCTATTTCCATTCCCGATCGATTGAATGCAATGATGCCATGAACCAGATGCAAACCTTCGTCAATAATTTAGAAGATTCAGAAATCATCAGAAGCGTACGCTCAAAAGAAAGGGAGAGAGAGAGAGCATACGATTGCTGGAGCCGAAAATGGCTGCGAACTCTCTTCGATCACTGAGACGGAGAGGATGTGGATCTGCGATGATAGAAGATACGAATCGATTAATTTCGTGACAAGTATTAAATTAAATTAAAATATAAACTCCAACAGGACATCGAACTTCCAATCCGTACCTTTCTCTATCCCGAGATAGGCGGTGGGTTGGATCCAAGTTTTCTCCTCGGGCGGAGGCGGGCCTGAATCGATCGGGACTTGGGGCCGGTCGGTCGACACCGGAAAGGAGAGAGAACAAACCCAGAACACCCGAAGAAGAGGAGGAGGAGAAGAAGGAGAACAAGCGAGATGGTGGGAGAGGAGGGAGGAGGAGAAAAATTCCTCCGGCGGAGCGGGTTGGGATCGGTCCGCGCCGGAGAGGAGGTAGCGCCGGAGACGAGGAATGGGGGCTGAGGATGATAGTGTTATTTTGATGATTAACAAGCAGTTATCTAGAGCATGCTATAAGTTAAATTGATACTTCATTTATAAGTTCATTACTCTCAGTATATTTGTTTAATTGAAAATGGATAAATGGCCTTGTTCATTTGGATGAATCTAACCTTGAGAATGCAGCAAAGTGTGGTTTGAGTCGACCCATAGGTTGATTGGGTCGACCCCGGTACATCAAGAAGTCATCTGGCACACTCCTGCAAAAATGGCACAAATGAACAGTGAGTTGGGTCGACCCAAGGTAAGCATGAGTCGACCCAACCTCCAAAGAACCTCAAAACACAACAGAAGAATGCTCTCTGGATTTACTGAGAGGGTCGACCCACACAGTGGTTGAGTCGACCCAACTTGAGTCGACCCAAACCCTGAGAGGGTCGACCCAAAGGCAAGACAGAAAGACAGACAGAAAATGGTTCTCTGGAATTACTGAGAGGGTCGACCCAAGAAGAAGTTGAGTCGACCCAAGTGAACTTTGAGTCGACCCAAAGAATGGTTGGGTCGACCCATGGGAAGGAAGGCTGAAATTGAGGTTTTTGTGGTTTCTGAGAGGGTCGACCCAAGGAATGTTTGAGTCGACCCAAGTGAAGGTTGGGTCGACCCAAGGACAGGTTGAGCCGACCCAAACACGGGCTGAACATAACGGCTAGTTGTGCAGAAATGCTTTTTGGACTCCCAACGGCTATAAACGGCTAGTTTCTTCAATCCAACGGTCAGAAAGGACTATTTGGAGGTTGGAGAAGTATTTAAGAGGGAGTATTCATCAGAGGAAGCAAGCTTTTGGGAAAATACATCAAGTGCATTCAAGAGAGAACCCTAGCAAGGCAAGCTTCATCCAAGTGCTTCATTCAAGAGTCAAAAGAAAGGGGTTGAGCAGATTCAAAGAGTCATCAAGAGCTCCATCCTCCCTTGAAGAGTGAAGCATCCTTGACAAAGAAGAGCAAAGCGACTTCAAAGCGATAAATACTTTCTAACTCTTCTTTGTAGTTCATATTGTTTTATATGCTCATTTAGGAGTTTGAATCTTTTCTTTTTATTTGTTAAACACTTTGTAAAGGTTCGTTGGTGAGCCCGCAAAACCAACAAAGGTTTTTGGTGAACCCGGAAAACCAAGTGTATAGGTTCGTTGGTGAGCCCGCAAAACCAACAAAGGTTTTTGGTGAACCCGGAAAACCAAGTGTATAGGTTCGTTGGTGAGCCCGTAAAACCAACAAAGGTTTTTGGATTGTGAGCCCGGAAAACAATCCAACTGTAATCCGCGGGATTATAGTGAATTTCCAAGGGGACGCTTGGGGAGTGGACGTAGGTGCTAAGGAGAGCACCGAACCACTATATATTGTTGTGTTTGTGTTGTGCTTGTGCTTACGTTTATTCTTGCATCATCTTCTATCTTTGCACTAGTTTAAATCATTCAAATAGTTTAAGGAAGCATCCACCGCACTTAATTAAGAAAACGTTTAAAGCACCAAAATTTAGAAGAAACCAATTCACCCCCCCCTCTTGGCTTGTCACCTTGGGCAACAAGTGGTATCAGAGCAAGGTGCTCTAATAGTACTCATTGATCTCACAATCAAGAGTTAAAGATCATGACAACCCAAGTGGGATATTCTATGAGTGAGGGACAATTAATTGATAGACCTCCACTATTTGATGGTATAAACTACACATATTGGAAAGCACGCATGCGCATTTTCATTCAAGCACATGACTACGATTTATGGAGTATCATAGTCAATGGGCTACACACAAACACTAATCATGATAAAGAAAGGGCTCAGCAAAATGCAAAAGCCATGAATATTCTATATTGTGCATTGGATGATAGTGAACTTAATAGCATATCTTTTTGCATAACTGCTAAGGAAATATGGAATATGCTTGAAGTTAAATATAAATGCACTAACGTTTCTAGTGAATTTGAAACTAGTTCCGAAGAAGAAGAGCATCAAACTGAAACTGAAAATCTATGCTTTGGAGCACATGAAGATGAGGTATGTACTCGAACACAAAGTGATTTCTCATTCAAAAATCAAGTACATACTGAAGCTCAATCTGATTTTACATTTGATGAACTTCATGATGCTTTTTCTGATTTATACTTAGAATATAAGAAGCTTAGTTTAAAGAATAAAAAGCTAAATCAGAAAAATCTATCTCTTGCTGAAAGCTATAATATAACTCAGAAAAATAATAAATTACTTTCAGAAGACAATGAAAGGCTAACTAAAGAAGTTAACAAATTTAAGCCTATAGTTGAAAAATTTACTATCAGCTCTGAAAAACTGAACTTAATGATAAATAATCAAAGAGCTGAATTTAAAAAGGCTGGATTAGGATATCAATCTTGGTACACACAAAAATCCCTTAATGATATATGTGTTAAATCCTCCACTATCTATCCTAAAACGGATTCTAATTTATCTAATGAACCTAATGAACAAAAACAGAAAATTAAAAATCCATCATCCACTTATATTAAATCAATGTTTGTTAAATTTAATAAGAGTATGCAGAAATACATTCCTTATAATCCTAAATTCTGCAAGCCTATGGACAAAATAGCCATTAAGAAAATATGGGTTCCAAAAGGAACAATAATAGCTAACCTACAAGGACCCAAAAGAGCTTGGGTTCCTAAGTTGAAAATCTGAATATTTTCTATAGGTGTGTCTAGCACTCAAGGCTCCAACAAAAGATGCTAATTTAGAAATTGGGTGCTCTAGACATATATTAAAGAATAAAACTTAAAATATACTTTAGAAAAATAATTGAAATGAAAAGAATAATGAAATTAGTAATTCTTGCATCTCATCATTCTCTTTGCCTTAGTATCTAATTAAAACATAAATTGGAGGTATTAATCAATTTTGTGATATAGGTAATATTTTTAAAAATATAATCAAATCACTTCATTTTATAGTATGCCTTACTTACTGCTGGATAAGTTGCTAAATGATTAATCAATTTATTAAGAATAACTCTATGAATTCTCTATCTACTTGATTGAGAGTTTTTATCAATGGTATTATCTTATTGATCATAGACATGAGAATGTATACTTGGTATGCCTTTAAATATATGCACTATGAATACCAAGATTAAAGAAACCACTTTTGGCATATAAAATCAACTCATACTAGTATGGACTTAATCTCAAAAGACCTTGTCATTGGTTCACTTAGATTAATTTTTGTAAGGTCAAAGTTTGCTATGTATGTCATCTAGAAAAATAAACTAGAATCATTTCTAAATTTGAAAATATTGTTTCCACCTTTTAGCCGTTGGAAATTCTCCATAAGAACTTATTTGGATCTCTAGGATTGTGAACCTAGGAGATAAGCTCTCTAATTTTGTAATTATGGATGATTTCTCAAAGCTAATGTTGGTTTTATTCTTGGCACTTAAATTGAAATATTTTCTGCTTTGGCACAAACTTACAAAAGGTTTCAAATGAAAAAGGTTTGCAAACTATGAAAATAAAATTGTATCATGGCATAGTTTTGAAAACCAATTTCTTATTAAATTGTGCACAGAAAATAATATTGAATACAATTGTTTCTACACCAAGAACACCATAAATAAAATAGGGTTGATAGAATCCTTGAAGAAATAAAAAAGACAATGTTGTATGATAGTCATCTACTTAAATGATTTCTGTTAAAGGCTATCATCATTGCTTGTCATACATATGGTTTCTATTAGAAAACTCCTTTTGATCTTCTGAAAAATAGAAAATGATATATTGTATATCTTTTATATTTTTCAGTCATACATGTCATGCTTGATATGTTCTTATGAAAATAATGTCAAATCTGATAAAACAAATATTTCTTTGGATATCACTCTTCAAGCAATGTATATTGAAAATTCAATGAAAAGATACTAGTTGTAGAAATATCAATTCATACTATTCTTATTAAAACTAGATCCTTTATTGAGAATATAGTTTATCATTTTGATTCTATGTAACAATCTGAATTTTGATAGAAACAACTGTTTAAGATAATTTGATTAAAACTTAGCTAGCACGTCTTATTGATAATTATCTTATGCAAATAGAATCTAAGTTAAATTGATTCTGAAAACAAAAAAAAATTGATTTAACTTTAATGAATCTTTCTATTGCCTCACATGCTTGTCCTTGAACCATTTTACTTAATGAAGTTATCTCTTTAGTTCAAGTGACTTGTGCTTGCTTATACTTAGGCAATCTCTTGAGTAAAGTGACTCAAATTCAATTATTGTCATGTCTCATGTTGAGTCATCTAGTTAAGAAATATGTTGTATGAATGTTTTTGTATCCTAGAGAACCTAATGAATTGCCTTCAAGAAAAGAAAAAGATTTTGCTAATGATACAGAATTTATGAGCAAGAAATTTCAACTTGAAGGACACATCGATGAAAGATACAATAAACATTCCCTTGCAAACAAAAAAAAAAGAGAGAGATTTTCTTCAGCCAAGGGTGTAAAGAATCTAAAAGGTATTTGGCTTGAAGAATGCTAAATGCACTGGTAATCTAAACTCTTCTCTTGCGAGTTAGTTGAGCAAAATCAATAGTGTGAAATTATATGGTTGCATGATTAAACCTTTAATTGTTGATCATCTTGATATCATGCTTCATTCTCATGCTAGTAATAATTGTTTCATGGTGTGATTAAACTACCTTTTTCTATATAATGCATAACCATGAAATACACAAGCTTATGCCTCAAACCTCTAATTCAAAATAACTTGTGATAAGCTATGAATCATTGGGCATAATGAAAATGCTGTTTGCATGGTATATATTTATATGCAGCATATTAGATTAAGTTTTTATTCTGCTCTTTCATGTAATTACTTGAAATAATAAAAAGAAAGAGAGATAAAGAAAAGAAAATGAACAATTATTCAAGGGAATACTCCAATCTTTAGGAAAAGCAAAACAAGCATAATATATTTGGCACATTTGTGAGACTAATATGAACATTCCTTTTGGAAGAGATAAAATCTATAATTAATTACATAAAAAGTTTGAAGTGAACATTTTAACCCTTCTATATTGCTCATCATAGGGATGGTGCTAATGGGGAGGCTAGTGGTAGTACCCGGCACTATTTGACCCAACTATTCGGTGTAGGGCATATTAGGGACGGCACAAGAGGGAGGCTAGTGGTAGTACCTCGTGCCCCTTCCAACTCCACCGGATAGGGAGCAAATAGAGTATAGAGCATAGAAAAGTAAAATCAAAAGAAATGAAGATTAGAATATTCACTGAGTGGTTAAAGAAAGAAATTCAAAAATGAGGAAATGAATGACAAGATAAATGAAAGTATATAAAAAGCTTGTGAAAAGCCAAATGAAGTTTCGATCACTTGAAAACACACCTTAAGGATAAAAGCTTAAATTTAATTTAAAAATGCTTCTATCGTTGCGTTTTTGTAACTTTCATTATATACTTCAATGATTGCATCATTTTGGGGAATAACTCAATATGATTTCTAGATGAAATCTACGGTTTAAGAAAAATAGAATTACTTTGGATACCTTGGTTGGTTGCTCCGATACGCATATGAAACATATCATTTTTTATCTTATAAGTGTACTGAAATTGGTCTAAATGATGTGTTTTTCAATGATCTTGATTGCAAATAAATGGTTCTAAACATATGATATTATTTTGATATTAAAAAGATTTATGGTGCTTCATATATACATTGCTGAAAAACTATGACTAAGAAATTATTTTTTTTTTCCTCTCCTACATTATTAAAGACTTCTATCAAAATATATATGTATATATATATTATTAAAAGAGTGAATGATCTTAAGTTTAGAAATATTTCAGCTCACTCAAATGATTCTTAAAAGAAAGAAAATGTAAATGCTTTTGAAAGAATTTGAGCTTCAAATGAATTATTTTCTGATTAATATTTCAGTACATTTTCTCAAAGATTAAAAGGAAGCATATCTTGTTCTTAAAAGATTAAAAAGAGTGATTGCTATAAATTTTGAATAATTCTAGATCACTCTACATTCTTGATATCATAAAGTTTCAGTTTTATTCACGTTTATCATTAAAATCTGAAATTCAACAAAAGATAAGAATAATTAAAGAAGAATGCATCTTTTAAGGGGGAGCTTTAGATATTCAGTATCTTATCCTAAAGTTACTTTAATTTGATGCATACCTTGAATTTTATGGATTGATTTTGATGAACCTCCTTATATTGCAAGACTTGCTTTAATTATATAATAAGTTTATACCTTGAGATGAGTTCTATAAAGATTGTCTTATCTCAAACCTTGAGTCTTATGAAAATAAAATATATTTTCGAGATTGATAATTTTATTGAACAAATTCTAAAACTCTCAAATGGAATGATTAATTAAGGGGGAGAAAGAAAATTTCAGAGGGAGAGATCATATAGAACTTAATCGTATAAATTCGCATCTAAAGATGAGACAAAGAATACTAAATGTAAAGTGGTATTAAACTTTGTGCTTCATTGAATATCTTTTGAAAGTTGGATTTCCATCTGTATTCATCGGTAAATCATTTATTTCTGAAAATTTAATTGAAAAGGATTCCATCTATCTTAGTTTTGAAAATTTATCTTGGAATCTACTTATGAGTTCTTATTGGCTTGCACTTTGGTGTTTCAATCCTGAGCCAATTCATTTTAATTGATTTTGATGCTATGATCTTTAAAGAAGTAAAAGAAAGTTTTTAAGAGAGCTCTAAAAGAACTTTCAAAGCCTTGAATTTTATATCCTACATTGCATAAATTCATATTTTGGTATCTATGCTCCAATACTTTTATATCATGAAAGAACTTTGAAGTCATTAAGAATTAAGGATTCAACATAATCTTATGTTTTTCGAGTATATAAGTTTTGATCTTTATTTGCTCTTATACTATACTCTGAAAATTAATTAGATTGCTCTCATCTTGTTATATACTTAATATATATATATATATAAAGATGTTGAGTTTTCATTCGTGCCTTCTTTGAATATTATTCTTGATACTCCTTGAAATAACTTGAAAAAGATTCCATCTACACTTGATTTGAAAAATATCTTTGGAATCTACATTTAGAGATCACTTCTGGCTTACATCCTTAATATCTCATTCCTAAAGCCAAACACATAGAAATAAGATATCATTTTATTAGGGATCATGTGCAAAATGGAAACATATTGAGCATATATGTACTGAAAAATAATTAGCCGACATATTCACAAAACCCCTTGAGTGAAGATAGATTCTGCACGCTAAGGAGAGAATTGGGTATATGTGATCCTTTTTATTGAAGAAATATAAAAGGGAGCCAGTAGTCTCATGATACATTCCTCCAATTTCTAAAAATCCATGAAACATGAGTCAAACTTGTTATCTATAGATTCCTTACTCATGTATCATTGTCCCAGAAAGAATTTATAAGGATTGGAAGCCAGGAAAATTTTTAGAAGCAAAAAGGAAGAGAAAAGAAAAATACTGCACTTGGGTCAACCCAACCCAGAATAGGGTCGACCCAACGTTGAGTCGACCCAAGAAGTTTCTTGAGTCGACCCAACGTCGGGATCCCACTGTTAAAAGGGGGACCCGTGAGCTATCTAGGGCACTGTTTGCCCTTGTCCTCTTCTGAAAACCCTATTCCCCACTCTCAAATCTTCTCCAATCATCTCCAAACAGTAGATTACTTCAAGATCTTGGAGAAATGGGACCCAAGAGAGTCGTAGCCAAGCGATCCGGGAGAGTCTCATGATCTTGTTTAGAGCCTAGGATATGTATCTAGTTCTCATATGTATTTTGTGTTTATCATGCATCTTTAAACTTTGATTAAGGAACATTGTATCTGCTTTTGTTTTTGGTCTGAATGTATGAAAATGATTCCTATTTTGATCAATGAAGTTTGAAGTTTATCATTTATTGCATTTTTTTTTCCCATGTATCTTTTTGATGATAACAAAAAGGGGGAGAAGTAAAGAAAGAGTACTTTAGGAGAAGCAAAGATCATCTTGGCGGAGAAGTAAAGAAAGAGTATCTTAGGAGAAGTAAAGGGAGAAGTAAAGATATCTTTAGAGTAAATAGAGTAACAAAAAGGGGGAGAAGTAAAGAAAGAGTAATAAGAGGAGAAGTAAAGAAAGAAAGAGAAATAATTTGTAAAACAAATTGAAAATCATATAGGAAAGCATATACATCCAAGGGGGAGCAATTTGCAACAATGAAAATGATCAACTCAAAAATTTATATCAAATTTCAGAATTTGGCACACATAAATTCAGAATTTGGCACGCACCTCTCGCACCCCGATACATAGCCTGAAACTCATATTATCTCAAATTTTTGAAGTTTCATCGCTAATGAATTATAAATGAAAGGGGGAGCAATTCAAAGAGTCAAATTGGCAACATTTAAATGATATAGGGGGAGATTTCACAAGTATATATGAAAAGCTGAAATTCAGCAGTTTAATCCCTTTTATAAACTGATTTTAAAGACAAGTATCAATAGGCTTATACTCTTTATTTTGTAATCATCAAAAAGGGGGAGATTGAGGATGATAGTGTTATTTTGATGATTAACAAGCAGTTATCTAGAGCATGCTATAAGTTAAATTGATACTTCATTTATAAGTTCATTACTCTCAGTATATTTGTTTAATTGAAAATGGATAAATGGCCTTGTTCATTTGGATGAATCTAACCTTGAGAATGCAGCAAAGTGTGGTTTGAGTCGACCCATAGGTTGATTGGGTCGACCCCAGCACATCAAGAAGTCATCTGGCACACTCCTGCAAAAATGGCACAAATGAACAGTGAGTTGGGTCGACCCAAGGTAAGCATGAGTCGACCCAACCTCCAAAGAACCTCAAAACACAACAGAAGAATGCTCTCTGGATTTACTGAGAGGGTCGACCCACACAGTGGTTGAGTCGACCCAATCTTGAGTCGACCCAAACCCTGAGAGGGTCGACCCAAAGGCAAGACAGAAAGACAGACAGAAAATGGTTCTCTGGAATTACTGAGAGGGTCGACCCAAGAAGAAGTTGAGTCGACCCAAGTGAACTTTGAGTCGACCCAAAGAATGGTTGGGTCGACCCATGGGAAGGAAGGCTGAAATTGAGGTTTCTGTGGTTTCTGAGAGGGTCGACCCAAGGAATGTTTGAGTCGACCCAAGTGAAGGTTGGGTCGACCCAAGGACAGGTTGAGCCGACCCAAACACGGGCTGAACATAACGGCTAGTTGTGCAGAAATGCTTTTTGGACTCCCAACGGCTATAAACGGCTAGTTTCTTCAATCCAACGGTCAGAAAGGACTATTTGGAGGTTGGAGAAGTATTTAAGAGGGAGTATTCATCAGAGGAAGCAAGCTTTTGGGAAAATACATCAAGTGCATTCAAGAGAGAACCCTAGCAAGGCAAGCTTCATCCAAGTGCTTCATTCAAGAGTCAAAAGAAAGGGATTGAGCAGATTCAAAGAGTCATCAAGAGCTCCATCCTCCCTTGAAGAGTAAAGCATCCTTGACAAAGAAGAGCAAAGCGACTTCAAAGCGATAAATACTTTCTAACTCTTCTTTGTAGTTCATATTGTTTTATATGCTCATTTAGGAGTTTGAATCTTTTCTTTTTATTTGTTAAACACTTTGTAAAGGTTCGTTGGTGAGCCCGCAAAACCAACAAAGGTTTTTGGTGAACCCGGAAAACCAAGTGTATAGGTTCGTTGGTGAGCCCGCAAAACCAACAAAGGTTTTTGGTGAACCCGGAAAACCAAGTGTATAGGTTCGTTGGTGAGCCCGTAAAACCAACAAAGGTTTTTGGATTGTGAGCCCGGAAAACAATCCAACTGTAATCCGCGGGATTATAGTGAATTCCCAAGGGGACGCTTGGGGAGTGGACGTAGGTGCTAAGGAGAGCACCGAACCACTATATATTGTTGTGTTTGTGTTGTGCTTGTGCTTACGTTTATTCTTGCATCATCTTCTATCTTTGCACTAGTTTAAATCATTCAAATAGTTTAAGGAAGCATCCACCGCACTTAATTAAGAAAACATTTAAAGCACCAAAATTTAGAAGAAACCAATTCACCCCCCCCTCTTGGCTTGTCACCTTGGGCAACAGAGGCTAAGGCAGCGCCGGAGACGAGGATTGGGGGCTAAGGCAGCGCCGGAGACGAGGATCGAAGATGAGGGTGCTCGGGAGTAGCTAGGGCAATTTTGCGGGCTCGGGGTCGGCCGCTGGGTATTAAGTGGGCTTCGGCGATGCTTATAAGCGTCGTATTATTAACCACGCTTATACGCGTCGTCTTAGGAAAAAAGAACGACGCGTTAAAGCGTCGTTGGATGTTAGGTCCTCAACGACGCTTTTAAGCGTCGTTGATTGCTTCGAATTACCAACGCTCCTACAAAGCGTTGGAAACATTGGGCGCGGGAGCGGAATTTGCCGACGCTTTTTCCTAGCGTCGGCATTTTATTCTTTTACTGTAGTGATCTCATCCAAAAAGACTAACCAGAAGGTATTATTTGCATTTTTTTGGCGTTGTACTAAGATCTACCTAGTGCATAACTAATGTGAAACAAATCGGACGCCCGCATGGTCCTCACAATTTAAGTCCATCAAGTATTAAGTTTTGACTTGATTCCTTTGATCTAATCCAAACTTCTTCCAACCAATCTATGTTATGTTGGCATAACTTAAGCAACTTGATAGTTAAAGACATGTACATTGTGTGAATTTTATTGCAGATATACTACCGTGAACAATTACTTGCTTTGGGCATGCATTCCATTCGTATTTGTTATGGAAGAGGTAGTTGATCTTTATAAATCTAACAATGTTGCACAAATGAGAATCTATGAACCATATACGGCTACTCATCAAGCCCTTGGTGGTTCCAACCTTCAACTTATAGTAGACAACCCTAATGATGATCTCCAAAGCTCAGCATCTGATGCTTCAGCAGCAATCACTAGGGCTGAAGTAACACAAAGCCCTATCCGCAAGGTATTATTTATATTTTTTGGCCCTGTACCAAGATCTACCTAGTGCATAACTAATGTGAAACTAATCGGACACCCGCATGGTCCTCACAATTTAAGTGCATCAAGTTTTAAATTTTGACTTGATTCCTTTGATCTAATACAAGCTTCTTACCACCAATCTATGTTACGTTGGCCTAACTTAAGCAACTTAATAGTTAAAGACATGTACATTGTGTGAATTTTATTGCAGATCTACTACCGTTAGCAATTACTTGCTTTGGGCGTGCATTCCATTGGTGTTTGTTATGGAAGAGGTAGTTGATCTTTACAAATCTAACAATGTTGCACAAATAAGAATCTATGAACCATATACAGCTGCTCATCAAGCCCTTGGTGGTTCCAACATTCAACTAATAGTAGACGACCCTATCGATGATCTACAAAGCTCATCTGATGCTTCAACAGCAATCACTAGGTTTGAAGTAACACAAAGCCCTATCTAGATGTTTCATTTTGATACATCGCAGTCGGTAATGAGGTGATACATTCATTTCCTTAGGGCATCTTATCCTCCTTCAGCTGATGCATTCTCTTCTGATGCATCAAAGTACTTAGGACCAATTGTCAATTTTTTGGCCAACAATGGATTCCCACTTCCCAAACCATCGTACAAGATGGGCAATTTCGATATCAAAACCTCTTTGATTCAATTGCTGATGAAGCTTACTAATTGTTAGAGAAGGTAGGAGGTTCTAATGTGGAAGTTGTAGTATCAGAGAGAAGTTGGCCATGGGCTGGTGGTACTGCAACATGCATCAATTGATAATGCGAGGACATGTAATTAGAATTTGATTAGTCATGTTGGTTGAAGGACATCTAAGAGATCTGGAAGGGCTATAGAAACTTACATATATACTTGCTATATCAATGAGAACCAAAAGCCACAAGGGATAGAACAAAGCAGGCTATTCTATCCAAATACGCAATCTATCAACCTAATCAACTTTAGTGTTTTTCTTCTTCTTCTTTTTTTTTTTTTTTTTTTTTTTTTTTGAGGATAAGGTTGGCTGAAAAAGGCCACCCAGAAAATTAATCAACTTGAGTTAAAAGATAATAGAGGGTTACAACAAAAATAATTTTCCATAGAGTAAAAATACTATCTAAAATAGATCATTGTAAGGAATGGAATGGACGGTTTTTTTTTTTCTCTTTCATACTACATATACTTGGAAAAATTCCATGACACAAAAAAAATCATGTTAGTTGAATAGCAGTTTGATAAATAAAATCATGTTGTCGCATGTTTTCTTGCTATTCTTTCTTAGTGCTTATTCCACAGGGTTGATGACAATTTAAACATTCACCTTTTTTTTTTTGAGGTTAATATTCATGATTTATAGTCCTCCAACTTTGCAAAGTAATTCGTTCAACCACATCTTACAACATGAAAATGCTTCTTTACCCCGCCCCCCACCCACCCAAGCTCATCTCAAATATTTTATTGAAAAAACTAAAACATAAGGAAAAAAAAGTATAAAAACAAGTTGTACATGAGTGTGTAGGCAGAGATCGCTTACATGTTGTGAGGACCCGTGCGGGCGTATGTTTAGTCCCACATCGGTTATTTGCTGGATAGATCTTGAGTACTTATACAGGATCAAGGAACCCAAATAATATCTTCCGGCTAGCCATTTTGGATGAGATCCTGGGTTGTTACAAATGGTATCAAAGCGGACCCGGTTCATAATCTATGTAGACTAGGGGACACTGCAGCATGGCTCCATTGGGGCTGACCACGGACTGATCGTGGTGCTTGTGATTAGATTTGAATAGATTTGAACCTTTAGCCTGACGAAGACGTCAGGGCTTGAACGGGGGGAGTATGTGAGGACCCGTGTAGGCGTGTGTTTAGTTCCCATCGGTTATTTGCTAGGTAGATCTTGGGTACTTATACAGGATCAAGGAACCCAAATAATAACTTCCGGCTAGCCATTTTGGGTGACATCTTGGGTTGTTACCAATGGTATTAGAGCGGACCTGGCCTATAACCTATGTGGAGTAGGAGACACTGCTGCACGGATCTATTGGGCTGACCACGGATTGATCGTGGTGCTTGTGATTAGATTTGAATGGATTTGAACCCTTAGCCTGATGAGGACGTCAGGGCTTTGAATGGGGGAAGTATGTGAGGATCTGTGCGGGCGTGTGTTTAGTCCCACATCGGTTATTTGCTGGGTAGATCTTGGGTACTTATACAGGATCAAGAAATCCAAATAATAACTTCCGGCTAGCCATTTTGGGTGAGATCCTGGATTGTTACACATGTTACATAAACCACATGCGACACCCCCTTAATATTTACACCGGCATGAATTGGACACAGAGCTCACACCAAATGTGGTTGCTTATATATGTCCAACAAGAACATAACATGGCACTCAAAAAAATTAATTTTACCTGAATCTTTATAAACTACTGCTAAATATTTCCAAAATTTTTATTCTTTTTTTTCCAAATTCCCGATTGGTAGACCCATCACATATTTCATTTAGAAAAATGATATGGATACACTGCAGTAGGCTAGCCAGAACCATACGTACTTGATGGAGAAAAGAAGGCATCAGCTGCCGGGAAAAACATGAGAGATCACCTGCCTTCAATACGATGATGACACCATAATATGGCGTGATGCAAACGAACAGCAGGCTCTGAAAAGTTTGTTTTATACTCCTTTGAGCTGCTCACTGGGCTGAAACTGAATTTTGAAACGAGCTCGCTAATTGCGATAAGGCTACTAGACTTCATCTCCAACAGATTTGCAGCATTGTTGGGCTACCAAACATCGCAAGATTACAGAGGACTATTTCATGCGCCCTTAAGCTCATGAGGTACTAAAGAATTGCAGGTTCGATTGAACTTAATATCGACCATCAACGCAGCACCTGAACCGGATACCATAGAATGGAAGTGGAGTGGCGGAAACAAATTCATGGTCAAATGCAGCTACCAATTTTTACCATGGGCGAGTCGCTCGATTAAATTGGAAGATGCCAGTACCAGTAAAAGTCAAAATTTTTCATTAGCTTGTGTTTAACAACAAGGTGCTCACAGCTGATAACTTGAAAAGAAGAAATTTTCTAGCTCCGCCGTCCTGCCTGCTGTGTTGCACGGAGGAGGAGAACGTGGAACATTTGTTTCTGCTGCACGGAGGAGGAGAACGTGGAACATTTGTTTCGTAGCATCAGAGGAACGAGAGAAGTGGATAGATCAGCGCCACGATGACGATCTGAGATATAGTGAAGGAAAAGAGAAGGAATGACGAGGTTCAGAGGTTTAGAAGACACGGCCAGAAGAGACACAATCTTTGGGACTCAAGGCCATAGAGTTGAAGCGTAGCTGAGCGAAGGGAAAACAACTGAGAAAGTTTAAAATCATGGAGTACTAGGAAGGGCGTTCAACACTGTTGCACCCAACAACCCCTCGGTGCTGAAACAAGAGTTAGTGGATTTTACTCTAAACAATATAGAGTCATTTGTCGCTTCTTTTTAGGACTCTTCCTCTTTCACTGCTTTGAACATTCCCCTTTTAAATAAATAAACGGATGGTTTCATCCACCTGTTTACATCAAAAAATAAAAGAAAAAAAAACGTTGTCATCATACAAATACAATTCCTTTTTGGAATACCTTAAGAAGATGGCAAGGAAAAACTTCTTAACGCAAAGAAAAGTATAGATATTCCACACGAAGCAGGGCCCTCATTCCAAACAAAAGTTTGGATCACTGACAGGAGAAGTCTCGCTTACTAAACGGACAGATTCATGTCTGGACCCTGACCCAGCACTCTCATGCCACATCTTAGGCAGTCCTACCAGGGTACTCAAATTTCTGTTAGAAAATTAGACCAAAAGAGTTAGAGCTTGACCCGAAACCTCTCTGTAAATAAGGTTGCTATTTCTACATGCATGACATGACTAAGCAATTCTAACCGGTAAATCTCTATTAGAGCTATGGCAAGGCTAAGCATTATGTCCATGGCAGCAATTGGATTACTCCTTGCAGAAATCACAGCAGGCTCTCTGATGTGAACCCCGTAAGATAGATTCTTAGAAACCCACGAACAAGTTGATGAATAACCCAAGAAAGTCTGAAAATCAGTTTGGAAGAGATAGAACCTTGACCCGATGTTTAGCAAAACATGAACCAAAGGTATAGAAGGTTGTTGACGCCACACCCTAATAGAATCAGGATGATAAGTCACTTGAACGCCACAAGGGTTGCCTTGATAAGTTCTAAGTTCAATGAAGAACCAAAGAAGTGAATAACCTCACAATTTTCATTCCAATTCAGATCTGCCTATTTACATAAGGAACACCCTTTTTATAGCCCAAAGGGAAACCTACCAGCCTTTAATTAAAGTCTAATCCCTAGAACAATAATAACTCCACTAGTCATAGTTCAGTCTCCTAGGAAATTAATGAAGACAGTTTTCTAGAACATTAATGAAACTCCACTAGTCAAAGTTCAATCTCCTAGTAAATTAATGAAGACAATTTTCTAGAACATTAATGAAGCTCCACTAGCCTTTAGACATTCAGCAACATAAAACTAAATCGAAAAACTCCAGCAATATTTCCACCAAGTAAGCATCTAATTTGGCCTAATAATTGCATGGATCATGTTGACTAGTCCACAAGCTATCTTCACGTCCAAATCCACTCCAATAGCCTCTTGCTGGTTCCAAGCTTCCTCAATCAGCCCATTAAGTGCTTCCTTCATTCTTTTAGCTTTGGTTCGAGTGATTGGTCCTCCACCAGTTTGTAATGGATCATCAAGATGTATCGGACCATAATGCTCCATACATTGCTCCTTGCTTCCCACGGCCTTGGATAGTCCCTCCTTAGGTTGCTTGGTGGCTGCATCCTGGTTTCCATCATTCCCCCTCTCCTGAAAAGGATTCGTCCTCGAATCTTCATCACCTGCATCAAAAAGGGAAAGATCAGAAACATTAAATGTAGTACTAACATTATACTCACCTGGTAAGTCAAGCTTATATGCATTATCATTAATGCGAGCAATGACTTGAAATGGCCCATCTCCTCTAGGGTGCAACTTAGAACGCCGTTTTGCTGAAAATCTTTCCTTTCTCATATGCACCCAAACCCAATCTCCTGGATCAAAGATCACTTTCTTCCGCCCTTTGTTGGCTTGGGTAGCATATTGTTCAGTTCTTTTCTCAATGTTTTGCCTAACTTTCTCATGCAATTGCTTCATCGTTTCAGCTTTCCTTTTGCCATCTAAACTAGCATGCTCATCAATAGGTAAAGGTGACAAATCCATTGGAGTTAAAGGATTAAACCCATACACTATTTCAAAAGGAGAAAAGTTAGTAGCAGAATGCACGGATCTATTATAAGCAAATTCAACATGTGGCAAACACTCTTCCCAATTCTTCAAATTCTTCTGAATGATGGCACGCAATAAAGTAGATAAAGTTCTATTAACTACCTCGGTTTGCCCATCAGTTTGTGGGTGGCAAGTTGTAGAAAACATGAGCTTAGTACCTAACTTACCCCACAAAGTCTTCCAGAAGTAGCTCAAGAACTTAGCATCTCTATCTGAAACAATGCTCCTTGGCACGCCATGTAGTCGCACTATCTCTTTAAAGAACAAATCTGCAATATGGTTAGCATCATCAGTTTTATGACATGGAATGAAATATGCCATTTTAGAAAACCTGTCTACAACCACAAAAACAGAATCCATACCCCTTTTTGACCTCGGTAAACCCAACACAAAGTCCATGGAAATATCTACCCAAGGTTCACTAGGTATTGGCAATGGCTTATACAATCCATGAGGTAAAGATCTAGATTTAGCTTGCTTACAAGTGATGCACTTCGCACAAACCCTCTCTACATCTCGTTTCATGTGTGGCCAAAAGAAATGTTCAGCCAAGACATCTAAGGTTTTCCTCACACCAAAGTGTCCCATTAGTCCCCCACCATGAGCCTCTCGAACTAATAACTCTCTCAAAGAACAATTAGGCACACATAATCTATTTTCTCTAAATAGAAATCCCTCATGCCCATAAAATTTTCCAAATGCCGCATGTTCGCAAGCTTCAAACACATTACCAAAGTCAGAATCATTAGAATACAAATCTTTAATGTACTCAAATCCTAACAATTTAGTATTCAAAGTAGAGATCAAAGTGTACCTTCGAGACAAAGCATCCGCAACCACGTTTTCCTTACCTTGTTTGTACTTGATCACATAAGGAAATGACTCGATGAACTCCACCCATTTAGCATGGCGTCGGTTCAGCTTACCTTGGCCCTTCAAATGCTTTAAGGATTCATGATCTGTATGAATGACAAACTCCTTGGGCCACAAATAATGCTGCCAAGTCTCCAAGGCTCTTACCAAAGCATACATCTCTTTGTCGTAAGTTGGATAGTTCAAAGCTGCCCCATTGAGTTTCTCACTAAAATAGGCAAGGGGTCGGCCTTCTTGCAGCAAGACAGCTCCAATACCTATACCTGAAGCATCACACTCAACTTCAAAGTTTTAGCAATCCGTGCTGAACTTAGTTTTTCTTTGATCAAATTGAAAGCCGATTCTTGTTCACTTCCCCATTTAAATCCAACACTTTTTTTCATAATTTCAGTTAAAGGTGCAGCTAGGGTGCTAAAATCCTTAACGAACCTTCTATAAAAACTAGCCAACCCATGAAAGCTACGTACGTCAGTTATGGTTTTAGGTGTAGGCCACTCACGGATTGCCTTAATGATGACCCAAAGATTGATTTAAAGATTGATTTTGATGATCACAAAACCTTGAATTATAAATACTAATGTGTGTGTTGCAAGAAGAAAGATAATTTGTTTTGCAAGGAACATAGCAAGTTGGATAAACACAAAAAGGCCTCAAAAGCTCTCAAGAAGAGTTGGAAGAAAGCTACACTTCATTGGCTCAAGTTTCAAGTTCAAAGAATTCAAGTTGGAGGAGCTAATTCAAAGAAAGATTCAAAAGAATAGTCCTCGAGTCGACTCCTAGAAGTTCAGAGTCGACTCTGGTACTCTGGAGTTTCAAGGAACAGTGCTCGAGTTGACTCCGGAACTTTACGAGTTGACTCCGACTGAGAACAGACAAAAAAAAATAGAGAGTTGATTTTCAGTGCTACAGTGCTCGAGTCGACTCCGAGGTCGACTCCGAGACTGCAGGTCGACTCCAGGACTGCAAACAGACAAAAAACAGAGAGTTGATTTTCAGTGCTACAGTGCTCGAGTCGACTTCTACTTTAGCCGAGTCGACTCTAACACGCTGGGAGGCATAACGGCTAGTTTTTTCTCAACTCCAACGGCTCTATTTTTATCTCTAACGGCTAGATTTTTGTTTCCACTCCCTCTAAAGCTATAAAATCAAGAGGAGAGCTAGGGAAGAAGACATGGAAGTGGGAGAGAATACTTAGGAAAGAGATCTCAAAGAAAAATCTCCCAAAAGCACAAAAGGGACATTCAAAGCAAAATAGAGAGAAAAAGAGCATCCAAGTGAATCCCAAAGCTTCCTCTCCAACTGTGTGCTGCCTCAGTGATCCTCTACCTCGTGACAAATCAAAAGAGGGTCAAGTAAAGAAGAAGCCGAGTTCCTTCATCTATAAATTTGTTTGAGGGCTTCTTCTCTTTACTCTACTTGTTTACATTGCTATATTTGCTTGTCTAAGAAGCTTGTATTTGTTTTAAATTCCTGTTCTAATATCTTGTAACTTGATTCAATCAAGGGATTGAATCAAGGGGTTAAGGTTTGTTGGTGAGCCAAAGGAAAAACCAACGTTGTAAGGTTGTGGTTGGTGAGCCTTTGGGAAAACCAACTGGGTTGATTGTGAATCCGAAAAATAATCGTTGTAAGGTTGTGGTTGGTGAGCCTTTGGGAAAACCAACTGGGTTGATTGTGAACCCGGAAAATAATCGTTGTAAGGTTGTGGTTGGTGAGCCTTTGGAAAAATCAACTGAGTTGATTGTGAACCCGGAAAACAATCGTTGTAAGGTTGTGGTTGGTAAGCCTTTGGGAAAACCAACTGGGTTTGATTGTGAACCCGGAAAAACAATCGGTTGGTTCTAGTCGGTGAGCCTGTGAAAACCGACCGAGTTCGTTGTGATCTCGCAAAACAATAAGTTGGGTTGCGAGCTTGTAAAACAACCGGCTGTAATATGAGAGATTATAGTGAAATTTCCAAGAGATCTTGGGGAGTGGATGTAGATGCTGGGGTGCACCGAACCACTATACATCTTTGTGTTTGTGATGCCTTATCTCTTGTATTTCATGCCTTACATTCATACTGTCACGCCCCCACCTCTGCGAGGCACGTGAGGCACCTAGTGCCCACGTGGGGGCCACATGAGGGGGGAACACGGGGCTCCCCTGCCAGATATTGTCCGGTTCTGGGGCTTCACGCAAGCGTCCTTCACCCCTCCCCGGTTTTGTTTTCCACCCAAAACGCGTCTACAGGATTTGGAGACACCCGCCTCATATGCCCAGGCTCTGGAACGAGTCTTTCCGATGTGGGACTATTGGGCCTCACACCCTTCCCACCATCGGACAAGAGCCGTCCTCGGCTCTGATACCAAATGTGTGGAGTGATTGATTAAAACCCTATTTGATTTTGATGAGCTCAAAGCATTTGAGTATATTTCTTGTTTACTAATGAATTCAATTAAGTGTTTCAGTGAAAATCTTGTCTAAGTGTCTCAAGACTTGGTTCATAATTTTTGGATAAGTAAAGAAGTCAGCTTGAACCAAAGTCTGAGACTCGAGTCGACTCCAGAGTATCACGAGTCGACTCCAAGCGTATCAAGTTCACTGGCACGAGCTCGAGTCGACTCCGGATCAGTACGAGTCGACTCCGACTGAGAACAGACAGACGAACTGAAAGCTTCAACTCAGAACCTGTCAACGAGTCGACTCCCGAAGTGTGCGAGTCGACTCCGAGGTTCACCGAGTCGACTCCAGGGTAGTAAGAGTCGACTCCAAGAGGAATACAAAGAAAAAGTCAGAGAGCAGTTTTCGGGTCTGAGATTCGAGTCGACTCTAGTGGAACGCGAGTCGACTCCGATGGTTGGCAGGTCGACTCCAAAGACAGCAAGAGTCGACTCTCAGCAGTACACAAAGAAAAAGTCAGAGGGCAGATTCTGGACTCTGAGATTCGAGTCGACTCCCGCATTACGCGAGTCGACTCCGAGACTCCGCGACCACAAAGAAGACAGAAGACCAAGTTACTGCCTCTGAGATTCGAGTCGACTCCCAGACAGCTAGAGTCGACTCCAAGGCAGCTTCACATCAAAAGGGCAGAAGACCAAGTTTCGGAAACTGAGAGCCGAGTCGACTCCGAGGAAGCTCGAGTCGACTCCAAGACTGGACGAGCCAAAAGACAGAGAATCGGGAGTTCGGGCTCTGAGATTCGAGTCGACTCCCAGGATAGTCGAGTCGACTCGAGTGGATCAAATTCAAAATTGGATCCACGGACTTCAGTGGATGAGCCGACTCCGAAATTGCCAAGTCAGCTCCAGAAGTTGGCGAGTCGACTCCAGGTCAAGACGAGTCGGCTCCCAGTCGTGAAGGCAACTTTAATTCAAATTTGGAACAGTTGCCGAGTCGACTCCGGAAAAGCTTGAGTCGACTCCCGCTACAGCCGAGTCGACTCCTGATCGCGCGAGTCGACTCTAACCCACCAACGGACACATTGTCAGGCTGCGCAGAGTGTGCAGAACGGGCAGAAAAAGCTCTCTAACGGCTAGTTTCCGTGGGGGTTGGTTTAAATATCCACAGAAGACTGTAGCAAGGCAGAGAAGAACCATTCCACTCCAACTAATCAAGCATTCAAGCTCTGCAACGTGTTCTTCAATGAAAAAGAGGAAGATCTGCATTTACTGCATCCACCTACATCTTCCCAGCAATTAAAGTCTTCTCCTCCTGCATTCAAGTCGACTACTCACTCAAGAGGAGACCAGAAGTTTAAGAAGCCCTTCCTCTTCTCCAACTTAAAAGCGTTTGAGGGCTCTTAACTTCGTTATTGTTCATATTGCCATTTATCTGCTTTTGAGAAGCTGTATTTTTCTGTTTGTCTCTTTTATCTACACCTTTGTCTTTGCTTGGTTCAATCGGGGCATTGAATCAAGAGTATTGAGGTTGGTTGGTGAGCCGAGTGTAAAACCAACGTGTAAGGGTTCGATTGTGATCCCGGAAAAACAATCGGGGTTGGTTCTAGTCGGTGAGCCTGGGAAAACCGACCGAGTTCGTTGTGAGCTCGTAAAACAACAAGTATGGTTGTGAGCTTGGAAAACAACCGGCTGTAATCCAAGGGGTTATAGTGAATTCCCAAGTGAGACTTGGGGAGTGGACGTAGGAGCAAGGGTTAGCTCCGAACCACTATAAAACTTGGTGTTTGTGATTGCGTGTCTCTATTCTTCTTCCTTTCATATCACTCACAGCACATAGTAATTAATTAAATAACTTACACTAGTTTTAATTACCTATCCACATCGTTTTAAATACCCAAATTATTTTAAAACCCAATTCACCCCCCCTCTTGGGTTGTCTATCTGGGCAACAAGTGGTATCAGAGCCTAAACTCTTCCACCCAAGAGTTAAAAGATCAAAATGACAACCCCATTTGGATCTTCCCACATTGAGGGTCAGTCCACCCAAAGACCCCCTTTCTTTAATGGATCCGACTTCTCATACTGGAAGGCTAGGATGAGAATATTCATCCAAGCCCAAGACTATGAGATGTGGACCATTGTAGTAAATGGCCCATACATCCCATCCACATATGTAGAGGGTATCACGGTACCCAAATTAGAAAAGAATTGGGATGAACATGACATGAGAAAGGCACAACTAAATTCTAAAGCTATGAATGTGTTTTACTGTGCCTTAGACAGAAATGAATTCAATAGGGTCTCTACTTGCAACTCTGCAAAAGAGATCTGGGATAGACTTGAAGTGACCCATGAGGGCACAAATCAAGTTAAAGAATCCAAAATTAATATATTGGTTCATAAGTATGAACTATTTAAAATGGATTCTAATGAGACAATCACTAGCATGTTCACTAGGTTTACTGACATTGTCAATGGCCTAAAAAGCCTTGGCAAGAACTATACTAACAGTGAGCTTGTGAGGAAAATCCTTCGGTGTCTACCAAGGTCGTGGGAAGCTAAAGTGACGGCAATCCAAGAAGCCAAGGACTTGAACAAATTACCACTCGAGGAGCTTCTTGGATCCTTAATGACGCACGAGCTAACCATGAAGCAACACAACGAGAAAGAGTCCTCCCACAAGAAAAAGGTAATAGCTCTGAAATCTACTTCATCTAACAAGGAATTATCTTGCAGTAGCAGCAGTGAAGGAGAAGAACATGAGGAAGATGATGGTGAGGCACTTCTTGTGCGCAAGTTCAAAAAATTCATCAACCACAAGAAGGCTTATCATCAAAGGAGAGGCCCCTCAAATTCCTACCGCAAGGACAAAGGTAAGGAAAGGGAAAATGAGGGGATTGGGTGCTATGAGTGCAAAAAGCCGGGACACATCAGAGCTGAGTGTCCCTTACTAAAGAAGGGCAGCAAGTACAAGAAGAAGAAAGCCCTTGTCACCACCCTATCGGACTCCGACACATCATCTTCATCATCGGATGAAGAACAAGAAGAGAAGGCCAATTTCTGCTTCATGGCCAATGAAAATGAGGTAACTTCCGAAACACAGCTTGATTTTACATTTGATGAACTTTATGATGCTTTTAATGAATTAATGATAGAATATAAGGTAATAAATCTTAAGAATAAAGAACTAAAAATAACTAATCAATCATACCTACATAAATACGATAAATTAGTTAAGGATAAGGATTTAATCACCAAAGAAAATATAGAACTTAAGACAAGCAACCAACTTTTAACTCAAAAGACTAATACCTTAACTAAAGATAATGAAAAACTAACTAAGAAATTTTCAGAATTTAAAAACCATAAACAAATCTTAAACAAGGATCTAACAAACAAACTAAATGATCTAAAAACAGAAAATCAAACACTAACTAAAGAACTTAACAAATGCAAACCCTTAGTTGAAAAATTTACATATAGTTCTGAAAAGTTAAATATGATACTCAATAGTCAACGAGCAGTATTTAATAAAGCGGGTTTAGGATATAAACCAAGAAATAAACAAAAACTTCTTAGTAACTTCTTTGTTAAAGCTGGAGAAACTAAAACTAAGAAAATAACCTGCTTTTGTTGTGGAACTATAGGTCATAAAGCAAGTATGTGTAATTTTAGGAAAGGTAAATCAAGAAGGAAAATTAAAAGGGTATGGGTTCCAAAAGAAACCAACTTGACTAACCATGAAGGACCCAAGAAAACTTGGGTACCTAAGTTGACATGATTTGCTTGTGTAGGAGTGTCTTGCAGCTAAGGTCAACAAAAACTGCTGGTATTTGGATAGTGGCTGCTCAAGGCACATGACGGGTGATAAGGATCAATTTTTCACCCTTGAAGCTAAGAAGGGAGGTGCTGTGACTTTTGGAGACAACAACCAAGGTCACATCATTGGTATTGGTAAAGTTCAAATCACCCCTTCAACTTTTATAGATAATGTTAGATATGTTGATGGTCTTAAGCATAACTTGTTAAGCATTAGTCAATTATGTGATAAAGGATATGATGTTATGTTTAAACCATCACTATGCATTATAACAAACCCTAATGACAATAGTTTAGTTTTTAAAGGGATTAGACGTGGAAATGTATATGTTGTTGACCTAGAAGATCTTGCAAAACATAACCAATGTTTAGTTGTTAATGAAACTAAAGATAATGATGCTAGTTGGTTATGGCACCGTAAGTTAGGTCATGCAAGCATGGACACAATAACTAAACTAGTTAAAAGAGATTCCGTGATAGGTTTGCCAAAATTAAAATTTGAAAAGAACAAAATATGTGAAGTATGTCAATTTGGCAAACAATCTAGGAACTCATTTAAATCCATAAAATGTGTCTCTACCTCTAGGCCTCTAGAATTATTACACATGGACCTATTCGGACCAACTAGAACAACAAGCCTAGGTGGAAATAAATATGGTCTAGTTATTGTAGATGATTACTCTAGGTACACATGGGTCATGTTCCTAGCACATAAGGATCAAGCATTTTCTGTTTTTAAGAAGTTCCATAAGGAAGTAACAAATGCTAGAGAGTCTTCAGTCATAGCCATTAGAAGTGACCATGGAACTGAATTCGAAAATCAGTCATTTGAGGAATTTTGTAGTAAAAAGGGGATAACCCATAATTTTTCTGCACCTAGGACACCACAACAAAATGGAGTTGTGGAAAGAAAAAATAGGACTCTAGAGGAAATGGCTAGAACTATGTTATGTGAAAGTAACCTCCCTAAGTACTTTTGGGGAGAAGCCATTAATACTTCTTGCCATATATTAAATAGAGTTTTATTAAGACCCATCATAAAGAAAATACCTTATGAACTTTGGAAAAACAGAAAACCAAAAGTTAATTACTTTCATGTTTTTGGATGTAGGTGTTTTGTTCATAATAATGGAAAAGATAATCTAGGTAAATTTGACTCTAAATCGGATGAAGGAATATTCTTAGGTTACTCTACAACTAGTAAAGCCTATAGAGTCTTTAATAAAAGAACCTTAGTTATAGAAGAATCTATACATGTTGTATTTGATGACTCTAGTGACATCTCCTCTAGTAAGAAAGTTAATTTTGATGATGATGTTGAAATTCTTGAAGAAAAGATAGATGAGATGGCATTACAAGATGATAATCAAAAGTTGAGTGAAGGAGCATCATCAAGCCAAGAGGCTATTGTGGATCATGGGCTAACTAAAGCTTGGAGGTATGCTCACGGGCATCCTAAGGAACTAATTCTAGATGATCCATCTCAACCGGTTAGGACTAGAGCATCCCTTAGAAATTTAAATAACCATCTAGCTTTTGTCTCACACTTTGAGCCCAAACACATAGAAGAGGCTGAAAATGATGTAAATTGGATAAATGCAATGCAAGAAGAATTAAACCAATTTACTAGAAACAAGGTATGGAATCTAATAGAGAGACCTTCTGAATATCCTATTATAGGCACGAAATGGATTTATAAAAATAAACTTGATGAAAATGGAATTGTTATAAGGAATAAGGCTAGACTAGTAGCAAAGGGTTATAATCAAGAAGAAGGTATAGATTTTGATGAAACCTTTGCTCCTGTAGCTAGACTTGAGGCTATTAGACTATTATTAGCATATGCATGCTCTAAGGACTTCAAACTTTTTCAAATGGATGTAAAAAGTGCATTTTTAAATGGGTATATTAATGAGGAGGTATATGTAGAACAACCTCCTACTTTTGAAAATCATCAATACCCTAATCATGTATATAAACTGAACAAAGCACTTTATGGTTTAAAATAAGCACCTAGAGCATGGTATGAGAGACTTAGCAAATTCCTATTAGAACATGAATTCTCTAGGAGAAATGTAGATACAACCCTATTTCTGAAAAAGCAAAACAAAGATATGTTATTAGTACAGATTTATGTTGATGATATCATTTTCGGTGCTACTAACAATCGCCTCTGCGAAGAATTTGCTGATTTGATGCAGAGTGAGTTTGAGATGAGCATGATGGGAGAGCTGAACTACTTCCTCGGGCTTCAAATCAAACAGTCTGAAGGAGGCATCTTCATCAATCAAGCCAAGTATATCAAGGAGATGCTCAAGAAGTTTGATATGGAGGAAAACAAGTCAATCAGCACCCCCATGAGCTCATCATGCAAATTAGATCAAGATGAATCAGGTAAATCTGTAGATCAAAAATTTTATAGAGGTATGATAGGATCCTTATTATATCTTACTGCAAGTAGACCTGATATTATGTTTAGTGTTTGCATGTGTGCTAGATATCAGGCTAATCCTAAAGAATCACATCTAGCTGCAGTTAAGAGAATTTTTAAATACTTAATAGGAACTAAGAACATAGGGCTATGGTACTCTAAAGAATCTAGCCTAAACTTAATAGGATACACAGATTCAGACTTCGCTGGATGTAAGCTTGATAGAAAAAGTACCAGTGGGTCGTGTCAATTTCTAGGAGAAAATCTTATCTCATGGTTTAGCAAGAAACAAAACTCGGTTGCATTATCTACTGCTGAAGCTGAATATGTTGCAGCCGGGAGTTGTTGTGCTCAAATCTTGTGGATTAAACAACAATTAGAAGATTATGGCATTAAACAAGATAAAATTCCCATTAATTGTGATAATACAAGTGCCATTAATCTAACTAAAAATCCAATTCAACATTCAAGAACTAAACACATTGAGATAAGACATCACTTCATAAGAGATCATGTATTGAATGGTGATGTGACACTCCAATTTGTTTGTACTGATAATCAATTAGCAGACATTTTTACAAAACCCCTAAGTGAAGAGAGGTTTAGTGTGCTTAGGAGGGGATTAGGAGTGATTGATCCATCCTAGTGGTGGTTTCCACTAGATTCATTGATTTTGATGACTAGATTGTGGTTAAAATAGAGTTTCTTTTCAATAATCATCAAATCAGATCATACTTTAGTGTTTTTCCCTCATTTGGCACGATTATAGCATGATTTTTAGGTGCGTGCCAAGGTTAGAGACGACTCAAGTAAGTTTCAGAGTCGGCTCCTAAGGGGGAGTCGACTCGCGCATTTGCGGGAGTCGACTCGCAAAGATGGCAGCAGAGGGGGAGTCGACTCGCATATAGTCGGGAGTCGACTCGAAGTCTTCAGGTGCATAAGGAGAGTCGACTCGCGCATATTCTGGAGTCGACTCGAGGTCGAGTCGACTCGCGACTCAGTGGAGTCGACTCACAGTCGGGATCCGACTTTTTAACCCTAGATTTGTCGTTTCGAAAACACTTTTCTCTCAAGCCGCCACTGTTCAAAAGCCCTAGAGCCGACTCCTAGGTCGTCCCCGATCGTCTCCAACCCCTTTTCCGTCGATCTTTCACCGGTTCTTAGGTTTTTCATCCCTTCCTAGGTCGCCCCCGGTCGGTCCCAAGCCTCCTCCGTCGACCTTTCTCCGTCCTTTAGGTTTTTCATTCCGTCTA
The DNA here is from genome assembly GCF_051530095.1 of Phoenix dactylifera. Lineage (NCBI taxonomy): Eukaryota > Viridiplantae > Streptophyta > Magnoliopsida > Arecales > Arecaceae > Phoenix > Phoenix dactylifera. Next base: position 12,488,734 of record NC_143197.1, read on the forward strand.
GGTCATAATGCCGCGTAAGACCGTTGTCCGGAAGAGGTCCCGACCCGAGGCCGGTCCCGAGCGGCGCTCCAAGGCGCGGCACGATCCCGCGAGGCAACCACCTCCGGCTCGTTCCCCGCCTAGGGCGGTTCCCGCGAGGCCATTGGCCGGGAAGGCCGTCACCACCGGGAGATATGTCGATTTCGACTATCTCTCCCGGGAAGGGTTCACCATAGGTGATAGGCTTAGGGCACAGGGATTAGAGTACTTCCTCACTTTAGATCTCCCCACTTACCCTGGCCTTGTTAGAGAGTTCTATGGTACCGTCCATCGGGGAGATGGGGGTATCGAGGGCACAGTAGCCGGTGTCCCTCTGTTTGTTACGGAGGATCTTATTGCCCACATCCTCCACCTTCCATTAGTAGGGGTGGCTCCCACACACCCTGAGGACAGGGTTGAGGCCCTTACGGCCGTTCTAGGACATCCACCCCAGTCACCTCTAGACGAGGTATCCGCTAGCTCACTACCGATTGAGGTGCGGATCCTTTTGAGTATACTATCTAGGTCCATCTTCCCTAAGATAGGGAGATTTGATTTTGTAAATGAGAGAGACCTAGCTCTTATGTTTTATATTCTTCAGGACACCCCGATCAACTTCCCCAAACTCATCTATAGGTATATGTGTGATCCCCTAGATAGACCTAGGCTCACCCTCCCATACGGCATGATATTCACCCTTCTGTTTCGGAAGTACGAGATTCCCATTCCTGAGGGGGAGCCCTTTCGCGCATTGCGATGGACTGATCGCACGCGTGCAGGGACCCTACACAGGATGGGGTTTCGGAAGAGAGAGGGGATCTGGGTTAGGAAGTCGTCCCTCACCTCACAGACCACCAGACCTTCCCCCAGTCCTGAGCCCGATTCAGACTACCCAGACCTTCCAGACCATCCAGATCTTCCATCCACTCCTGCTCCTACCACCTCAGCCGGACCCTCCTCCTCAGCCACTCAGCCTATGGAGGTCCGGATCTCGTCTGAGCAGCTCCGGGAGCTGCGGCAGGAGATAGTCCGAGATCTGCTCCAGGAGCTCCGGGGTGCGGTGCCTACTCCCTCTCCTGCGCCCACATCTTCCGCATTGGTCCCTTCCCTGACAGCCATGACAGACATGACGGCTGAGGTGCGGCAAGAGATATACAACATGAGGACCTTGATACAGGCCCAGTTCCACAGCATGAGTGAGGTCACGAGCACCACTCGACAGATGCGGGATGACATCGGCCGTGACATGTCCACCACCACCGCAGGGGCCGAGCGCTTGTCGAATGTGCTCATCGACAAGCTGGACGGACTGCAGAAGTCAGTACTCGAGCTGGATACGACACAGAGCAGGGCCATCCAGGCCATCATTCGCCAGCTAGAGAACGTGACCAATGCGGTCCAATCACTCGTGGAGCGCATGCCTCGAGGAGATACATCCTCGAGAGGAGGAGCCACATCCTCGAGAGGAGGAGATACATCCTCGAGAGGAGGACTGATGCCGGACTAACTTTAAAATGAAACAGGGAAAGAGGGGAAAAGAAGGGGGAAGAAGAAGAGAAGAAGGAAAAGGGAGGAGAAGAGAAGAAGAGGAAACGTGGGGGAAGAAATTCTTTAATTCTGCATTAAAAACCCTAATCAGCTTACAAGTTCCCTTTAAATAGGGCCCCATAAGAACAATTAAAATAAACCCCTTACATAAAATAATTCCCCACAAATAAGCCCTAAAATGAAAATAAGCCCAGAATAAAATAAACCACAAATAAATCCCTAAACACAAATAAACCCAGAAATAACAATAAGCAAATATGCAAATAAAATGGGGACCTAGCTGATGTCCCCATCAACTCCTCCCGGGTGAGAAAAACTCGACCCCGTCGAGTGTAAATCGGGGCGGCTGTCGTACTGCTCCAGAAGATCCGGGTCAAGGCGCTGCAACTCAGCTCGCAAAATCCACGACACATCTGATTCGGGTCGACCTTTCCACCGAACAAGGTAACGTTGGTAGCTTCCTCTCCTGGTAGAGATAACCTGCTCATCTAATATATGTTCTATGTGTTCTCTGCGTGCATGAAACTGGGGAGGTGGAGGCTCACTAGCAGGTGCTAGAGCAGGGTGATCAACAACAGTGGATGTATCAACAAAAAGGTCAGAAGGAATGAATGTTGATTTCTTGTATGGGACTAAATCTTCAATATTAAGTGTCGCACTAATCCCATAGTCTTCAGGAAGATCTACAACATACGCATTCGAACTGATTTTCTTTAGGACTTTGAATGGTCCCGCACTACGAGATTGCAACTTTTTGAACGTCCCCGAAGGAAGTCGTTCAGGTCTAATTCTTACCATGACTGAATCACCTACATTTAATTCTTTATAACGGCGGTGCAAATCAGCAAAGAATTTATATTTTAAGTTATTAGAGTGAATAAGTTTGCTGATCTCCTGATGCAATGAATGTAGGTGTGAAGCAAATGATTGTGCCGACTCAGAGACTCTATGCTGATGAGACATGGGGATCAAGTCTATGGGTTGCCTAGGTTTATAACCATTCACCACTTCAAAAGGACTCATGCCTATGGTCCTATTGACCGAACTATTATATGCAAACTCGGCAGTTGGTAACACGAGATCCCAAGTCCTAGTATGCTCACCTACCAGACATCTGAGAAGACTCCCTAGACTTCGGTTGACAACTTCGGTCTGGCCATCAGTTTGGGGATGATAGGCAGAGGAAAATTTTAATTTGGTACCCATCATGTGCCAAAGAGTTTTCCAAAAATAGCTCATAAATTTAACATCCCTATCGGACACAATAGATTTAGGGATACCATGGAGTCTAACGACTTCGTCAAAATAGATTTTCGCAATCCTAGAAGCATCAGAAGTCTTAGAACATGGTAGAAAATGAGCCATTTTAGAGAACCGGTCCACTATTACAAAAATGGAATCATGTTTGGTCGAGGTACGTGGAAGCCCTAACACAAAATCCATGCTAACATCTTGCCACGGACAATCAGGAACTGGTAGTGGAGTGTAAAGCCCAGTGTTCTGTTTACGTTGTTTTGCTAATTGACATGTGCGGCACTGAGCGACGATCTTGGCCACGTCTCTCTTGAGACTCGGCCAGAAGAAATGTCTTTCCACCATCTCAATGGTTTTGTCTCTCCCGAAATGCCCAGACAGTCCTCCAGCGTGTACTTCCCATACTAGAAAATCTCTCAAAGAAGTTCGAGGAATACACAATCGGTCGGAGCGAAAGAGATAATCATCATGTAAAAAGAAATCATCGTGCTCTCTCGCTATTCCATCTCGTAAGGTCAGGTATACATTACTAAAATCGGGACAGGTGGTATATTGTTCCCTGATCCTTTCAAAACCAATTACTTCAGTGCTCATCATGGATAGGAGGAAGATCCGTCGACTGAGCGCATCAGCAGCCTTATTCTCAACTCCAGCTTTATGTTTCAGCACAAAAGTATAGGCTTGTAGAAACTCAATCCATCGGCCATGTCGAAAGTTTAATTTCTTTTGAGAATTGAGATACTTTAAAGCCTCATGGTCTGAATACAGGACAAATTCTTGCGGTAGCAAATAGTGTCGCCAATGTCGCAAAGTTTGCACTACCGCATAGAATTCCTTATCATAGGTGGAATAACGCAACCTGCCGTCACTTAACTTTTCGCTAAAGAACGCGACAGGGTGACCTTCTTGGCTTAACACACCACCTATGCCAATGCCAGAGGCATCACATGCGACCTCGAATACCTTAGTGAAATCAGGGAGCCGCAAGACAGGTGCTTCGGTCATCCTATGCTTAATATCTTTAAATGCTTGGGATGCCGACTTAGTCCAGATAAAATCTCCTTTCTTCATGCAATCTGTGATAGGAGACATTATGGAACTAAAATTTCTAATGAAGCGACGATAGAAAGTAGCCAGACCATGAAAACTACGTACTTCGGCTAAGGTCTTGGGCTCAGGCCAATCGACTATCGCGCTTACTTTTTCTGGATCAGCGGAGACACCCTTGGAAGATACTATGAACCCTAAGAAAGTGACGTGATCAGTCAGGAAGGCACACTTCTTAGGGTTTGCAAAGAAGCTTTCTCTCTGCAGGACTTCACAAACCTGCCTTAGGTGTGAAAGATGGAGCTCTTGAGTTTGACTATAAATGAGGATGTCATCAAAGTATACAACGACAAATTTGTTCAAGAAAGGTCGAAAGATCTGTGTCATCACCCTCATAAAAGTACTTGGAGCATTTGTTAAACCGAAAGGCATTACTAACCATTCGTAGAGTCCATCTTTGGTTTTGAATGCTGTTTTCCATTCATCCCCAGGACGAATCCGAATCTGGTGGTACCCACTCTTTAGGTCGATCTTGGAAAAAACTGTAGCACCAGACATGTAGTCTAAAAGGTCATCCAGCCTAGGAATGGGAAAACGATACTTTACCGTGATTTTATTGATAGCACGGCTATCGACACACATCCTCCAAGAGCCATCTTTCTTGGGAGTGAGGAGTGCAGGTACAGCACATGGACTCAAGCTCTCACGAATATACCCTCGAGTGACGAGTTCGTCAACTTGGCGTTTCAGTTCAGTGTGCTCGTTTGGATTGAGTCTATGGTGGGGAAGATTTGGCAGGGACGCTCCAGGAATGAGATCAATTACGTGCTGGATATCACGCATTGGAGGGAGTGCCTCTGGAAGATCAGTCGGAAAGACAGATTGAAACTCCTCCAACAAAGGGACTACGGCGGCCGGATGTTCGACATTTGACTCCACATTAATAACTCTGGCCACAAGGGCGTACACAGGTGAATGGCTTTCGATATCTTTCATTACCTCTTTCGAAGTAATGATGTGGAGTGACTCTTCCTTTTGTGGTGTAGCACCCTTCTTCTCAGGTACGGGCTCTCTAGGAGGCAATGAATTCAATATAATTTTCCGACCCTGAAACATAAAACTACATGAATTTGACCGACCATGAAGTGTAACGTCCCTATCGTATAACCAAGGTCTTCCTAAGATGACTTGACCTACGTCCATCGGAAGGCAGTCGCACCAAATCTCGTCTTTATAAGATAGGAATTGAATCGGGACAAGGCACCTTTCTGAAACCGAAATGGACGTCTTATCTACCCAGGCTACTTTATATGGATTAGGATGAGGGGTAGATTTTAGGCCAAGGCGAGAAACAACTCTAGATGTAATGGCATTGATGCAACTCCCGCTATCAAATAAGATTTTGCATGTTTTACCATTGATCTTAATAAGTGTATAAAATAGGGAGGTTCTTCGCCAGTCTTGTTCGGTCTTTGTTTGGGCTAGTGTGCACCTAACCACATGGAGCCTATGGTTTTGGTCATTCCTATCAGTGGGCTCATTTTGGTATTCAGTCTGAACAAATTCTAACCCGGTCTTTTCGTCTCCAAAGTCATCTACAAAATCCTCGATGTTTGGTTCATAGACTTCTTCGACACATTCAGTATCCTGGGTTCCTGCTTCCAGTTCAGTCATCAAATAGGTCTTGGCATTACATTGGGACGCAATATGGCCAAACTTTTGGCACCTGAAACACTGGGTTTGGTTTCTCAAGGGCGGGTTGGACCCTAATATGCCTTTTCCTTTATCAGTGGATGTACTTTGAGCAGGCACCGGGAACGTCCTAGTCGGTGTTTGGCTAGAACCGGGCTGTGAAGGGTGGTTGGAGAGTGGTCTGGGTTGTGGGAGATGGCTTTGATTAGGTCGGGCTCCTGGGGGTAAGAACCGAGAATCGGTACGTCTCACCACAGGGACTCGTAAAAAACTATCCACGTCTTGAGCCAATTGGTATGCCTGGCCAAGGGTAGTAATCTCTCGGAGGATCAGTTCTTTCTGGATCTCCTCACGGAGTCCTGCCCGAAACCTAGAAAGAGTAACAGTCTCTTCTTCGATTACACCACACCTCATGTGAAACTCCTCAAATTGTGCAATGTAATCGGCAACAGTTGAAGTTCCTTGAGTTAGTTTCTGCCACCTATCCATAAGGCGTTGTCGGTAAGAGAATGGCAGATACTTCTCATTCAGTTTCGCTTTCATATCCTCCCAAGTGGTGATGCGTGGAAGCCTCTGGGTCTCACGCCGATGTTCAACGTTATGCCAGTACCAGTGAGCTTGCCCAATAAGCTTCATTTTGGCAAACCGTACTTTTCTATCTTCAGTCATATCGTACCACTCAAAATAATTATCCATGGCTGCTCTCCAATCAAGGTACACGCTCGGCTCTAATTGACCAGCAAATGTGGGGGCTTCTACTCGCACAGTACGAAGTAGTCGCTCGTCAAGATCGCGCTGGTGATCAGGATGATGTTGGTTCCTAGGGGGATGGGAAAAAGCTGCAGGCGGTGTGGTCAAACCAAACTCGGGATAAGCTGCGATTGGGGATGATGGTTCCGGAGTCCTAGGGTGTTGTACTAGGGCACGGATCTCACGTTTGAATTCGGCATTATCAGCTCGTATTGCAGCTAATTGTTCCAGAATATCTTGTATGACTCTGGGGTCCATGGCGGATGAAGGGGTCTGAGAGTCAGTGAGGAGGTACTCTCTACCACTACGGGTGGGCATACAGGAGCTACTCTAGTTGGTGATATGATATGCAATACTACTAATGAACCCTAATTGTCTAAAGGTAATGCAGGACAACCTACTGATGCAACCCACTAATGCAACCTACTATGAATTCGGAAATCAGCAACTTTTCACAAAAATAACTTAAAATTAAATGTTACTAATTTGTACTTTGGTTATTTCAGAATTAAAGTAGAAAATTAGTCACTATAAGAAGTTAGGTTGCAAACACGTTTTACAGTCATTCAAAGTCTAAAAGTAATCTGATCTATGGATGTTGATGATGTCCTGACACTAAGGTGTGCTAATTTAATATTTAGATTTAATTGGGAGGTAGGACGGGTGTGGTGGAAAATGTTCTAGGTTTTTGCAGTTTGACAAGAAAATAAGTTTCAAAATAGGGCTGTCATGCAAGAGAACTAGAACATATTTAGATAAGCAAGCCCAAAGGAGGAAGAACCTATTACCTGTGGTGAATACAGTTGACCAGAATCGTCTGCTCGTGGAGTCTCGAACACGAAGTTGGCGCCGGGCAGAACTAGCTGGAGTTATGGAATTGAACCCAAGGCTTCCTGGGCTGTTGAATTGGGCTGAAGAATAATCTGGTTTGGGCCTGAGGTCGGACCTGCAGCCAAAGGCCTTGGGCCGCGCTCAAGGAGACACGCACGGGCTTGGACTAAAATGGGTTTTGGCCTGCTGTGGAGAGAAACGGTTGCAGACTGTGGAGTGTGATCGGGCCAGTTGAGCTCGGGTGAACTCTGTTGGACTGGGGAGGGATGCTGTGGCTTCTTGGGAAAGAATAGGCCCGTTGAAAGGGGGCTTTGCAGGGCGGTCGGATGGCTGATGTGAACTCGTGAGATGAGTCGATGGTGAATGATGGAGAGGCGCGGACGGTGGAGCTCTGGTGGCGACGGCGGAGACGGGGACGGCGACGGCGAAGCGGCGCGGCTCGGTTGACGGAGGAGAAGGAGGCGGCAGAGGTCTCGGGCGATAGCGCTGTGGTCGACCGCGAGAAGGAGGCGGCCGAGGATGGGTGGTGGCAATCGGCCGGTTGCGGGAGCGGCGGGGACGGCGACGTCGAAGCGGTGCGGCTCGGTTGACGAAGGAGAAGGAGGCGGCGGAGGTCTCGGGCGATGGCGCTGTGGTCTACCGCGAGAAGGAGGCGGCCGAGGATGGGTGATGGCAATCGGGCGGTCGCGGGAGCGGCGGGGTCGGTGACGGCGAGGTGGCGCGGCTCGGTGGACGGAGGAGAAGGCGTCGGCGGCAGAGATGGCACGGCAGGGACGGCGGCAATGGCGTCGGCGGCGGAAACCCTAGGGTTTCCGTTCGATTGAAACAGAGGTTAGTTTAGTTTTTTTTTTTTTCTTTTTTTTTCTTTTTTTTTTCTTTTTTTCTTTTTTTTTCTTTTTTTTTTTTTTTTTTTGAACCTTAACGGGTTCGGGTTATCGGTTTCGGGTTTCGAATGAAACCCGCTCCGATAACGGTAAAAATCAGCACGTGCGGGTCACGTGCCATTTTTTTTTTTTTTTTTTTAAACTTACTGGGGGACCCGGGCTACGGGTTTGCGGTAACGGGTTTAGAGTCGACCTGTTACCGTAACTTCTTCTTCAACCTCCCGATCGATTCGGGAGGGCGTTCCGGCCGCTTCGGCGGTGGTTGCGGAGCGGCCGAACGGCGTGGCAGCGGCGGAGCTTGCGGCCGCAGCTTCGTGGTCGGAGGCGACAGGCGGCGGCCGGTCGTGGCAGGAGGACACAGCGGCGTTTGCGGCCGGAACGGAGAGCGAGTCGGCGGTTGCAGGCGATGCGGCCGACGCAGTGGTGACTCCGGCTTCGAGGGACAACGCTGCAAGGAGGGCGGTGACGTTCTTCTTCTTTCCGGCGGCGGGAACCACTCGTGGCCCTTCGACGCGCTCCGGCGTTCGTGGTCGACGTACGGCGTAATATTCGTGCGCCCACAGGAAACTGGGAATCCGTCGGCGCTCGGCCATACACCGGTGGTGGCACGACAGTAAAGGCGCGGCAGAGGCGGTGGTGGCGCTCCGGTGGAGGGCCAGAGGCGGCGCTGCAGAGAGAAGGGCACAGTGGGACTGCTCTGTCAGGGGAAAGCTTCCTCTTTTCTTTTTTTTTTTTTTTTTTTTTGTGTGTGAAGCTGACAGAGGGAAGGAGAGGAACCGAGAGAAGCTCGGTGAATCAGGGTTGATCCCTTTGTCCCCTTTTTTGTGAAAACCGAAAGACGATTTTTTTTTTTTTTTTAAACAGGCTGACAGAGGGAAGGCCCTGTTCTCCTTGAAGCACTGTGAGAACTAATGGGGAAGAAGGGCTGTTGTTGGATCGGGGCTTTGGCAGCAGGGGCAAAACTAGCCTTGCTCTGATACCAAGTTGATGCCGGACTAACTTTAAAATGAAACAGGAAAAGAGGGGAAAAGAAGGGGGAAGAAGAAGAGAAGAAGGAAAAGGGAGGAGAAGAGAAGAAGAGGAAACGTGGGGGAAGAAATTCTTTAATTCTGCATTAAAAACCCTAATCAGCTTACAAGTTCCCTTTAAATAGGGCCCCATAAGAACAATTAAAATAAACCCCTTACATAAAATAATTCCCCACAAATAAGCCCTAAAATGAAAATAAGCCCAGAATAAAATAAACCACAAATAAATCCCTAAACACAAATAAACCCAGAAATAACAATAAGCAAATATGCAAATAAAATGGGGACCTAGCTGATGTCTCCATCAAGGACCTACATCCTCGAGGAGACCGTAGCTACTTTTTGTATTTTGCTTTGACATGTATTGCTTTACGTTACTTATTGTATTCTGAAATGTACTTACATACAAATTAATACAATGAGTAGCCGCATTTTTCTTCAATAATGTGCCTTTTGATCTATGTTTGATTATGTGTTTTGATTACCTCCTTTTTGATATGATGACAAAAAGGGGGAGAAATATGTATAAAATATGTAAAAGGGGGAAAAATATGCATAAAATATGTAAAAGGAATCAATGGAAATCAATAAAAAGATAAACTCTTAAAACACACAAATTCGTTCTTAGTGGATTCGGTACCTCGAGGCTCATTATCTCTCTTTTGGGGCTCCTAATGGAGTAATCTCCAGAATCTATTCAAGGGATATTCGGAGATTAGCTGAATCCTACTCAAGAACAAATTGACAGATTTTCCCTCTAAAAACCAAAAAAAATTCAGTTCAAAAACTTCAAAGCATTAAAAGGAAATTCAAAGAATCAAAACATAGTAGAATACATATGTTGAGGGGGAGAATCTGAATTTTAATCAAGCAAAATCATTAATGACATATAAGCCAAACAATTGATTGTATAATATGAAGGCTTATATAATTCCAAATGAAAGGGGGAGCTTTGACTCCGAAATTTATTGTTTCACTCCTTTCAAGCTTGGATAAATTGAACTACCAGACATTTGAATTCATTTATGAATTTTATTTCATTGTTTATTGTGCAATTCACTTTACACATACTCAATGTTTTGTCATCATCAAAAAGGGGGAGATTGTGGAGTGATTGATTAACGAGTCGACTCCCGAAGTGTGCGAGTCGACTCCGAGGTTCACCGAGTCGACTCCAGGGTAGTAAGAGTCGACTCCAAGAGGAATACAAAGAAAAAGTCAGAGAGCAGTTTTCGGGTCTGAGATTCGAGTCGACTCCAGTGGAACGCGAGTCGACTCCGATGGTTGGCAGGTCGACTCCAAAGACAGCAAGAGTCGACTCTCAGCAGTACACAAAGAAAAAGTCAGAGGGCAGATTCTGGACTCTGAGATTCGAGTCGACTCGCGTAAGATTCGAGTCGACTCCCGCATTACGCGAGTCGACTCCCGCATTTCGCGAGTCGACTCCGAGACTCCGCGACCACAAAGAAGACAGAAGACCAAGTTACTGCCTCTGAGATTCGAGTCAACTCCCAGACAGCTAGAGTCGACTCCAAGGCAGCTTCACATCAAAAGGGCAGAAGGCCAAGTTTCGGAAACTGAGAGCCGAGTCGACTCCGAGGAAGCTCGAGTCGACTCCAAGACTGGACGAGCCAAAAGACAGAGAATCGGGAGTTCGGGCTCTGAGATTCGAGTCGACTCCCAGGATAGTCGAGTCGACTCGAGTGGATCAAATTCAAAATTGGATCCACGGACTTCAGTGGATGAGCCGACTCCGAAATTGCCAAGTCAGCTCCAGAAGTTGGCGAGTCGACTCCAGGTCAAGACGAGTCGACTCCCAGTCGTGAAGGCAACTTTAATTCAAATTTGGAACAGTTGCCGAGTCGACTCCGGAAAAGCTTGAGTCGACTCCCGCTACAGCCGAGTCGACTCCTGATCGCGCGAGTCGACTCTAACCCACCAACGGACACATTGTCAGGCTGCGCAGAGTGTGCAGAACGGGCAGAAAAAGCTCTCTAACGGCTAGTTTCCGTGGGGGTTGGTTTAAATAGCCACAGAAGACTGTAGCAAGGCAGAGAAGAACCATTCCACTCCAACTAATCAAGCATTCAAGCTCTGCAACGTGTTCTTCAACGAAAAAGAGGAAGATCTGCATTTACTGCATCCACCTACATCTTCCCAGCAATTAAAGTCTTCTCCTCCTGCATTCAAGTCGACTACTCACTCAAGAGGAGACCAGAAGTTTAAGAAGCCCTTCCTCTTCTCCAACTTAAAAGCGTTTGAGGGCTCTTAACTTCGTTATTGTTCATATTGCCATTTATCTGCTTTTGAGAAGCTGTATTTTTCTGTTTGTCTCTTTTATCTACACCTTTGTCTTTGCTTGGTTCAATCGGGGCATTGAATCAAGAGTATTGAGGTTGGTTGGTGAGCCGAGTGTAAAACCAACGTGTAAGGGTTCGATTGTGATCCCGGAAAAACAATCGGAGTTGGTTCTAGTCGGTGAGCCTGGGAAAACCGACCGAGTTTGTTGTGAGCTCGTAAAACAACAAGTATGGTTGTGAGCTTGGAAAACAACCGGCTGTAATCCAAGGGGTTATAGTGAATTCCCAAGTGAGACTTGGGGAGTGGACGTAGGAGCAAGGGTTAGCTCCGAACCACTATAAAACTTGGTGTTTGTGATTGCGTGTCTCTATTCTTCTTCCTTTCATATCACTCACAGCACATAGTAATTAATTAAATAACTTACACTAGTTTTAATTACCTATCCACATCGTTTTAAATACCCAAATTATTTTAAAACCCAATTCACCCCCCCTCTTGGGTTGTCTATCTAGGCAACAAGTGGTATCAGAGCCTAAACTCTTCCACCCAAGAGTTAAAAGATCAAAATGACAACCCCATTTGGATCTTCCCACATTGAGGGTCAGTCCACCCAAAGACCCCCTTTCTTTAATGGATCCGACTTCTCATACTGGAAGGCTAGGATGAGAATATTCATCCAAGCCCAAGACTATGAGATGTGGACCATTGTAGTAAATGGCCCATACATCCCATCCACATATGTAGTGTTGTCGGAGCCCACGCCGGAACCCACTCACACCAGCGCCGCCACCGACGTCGGACAAGCAAGAGAGATACAAACGGATAAGCACTCTCTCGCTCCCTCGACTCCGGACTCAAGGATCACCTCTTCGCTCCGCCTACGAAGGGCAAAAGATTACCCCTTGGTATCAGTAGGGTAAAACACTTGAGCACCGCAACGGATTAACAAAGATCAAAGGAAGAAGAAGGAAGAAAATAGCAAAGCAAACACAAAGATGTAACGAGGTTCGGCTACAAATAGCCTACGTCCTCCACCGCTCCAAATCTCAATAAGGATGAACTGATTACAGAGATAGCACACACCCGAACGATCACAAGCGATCGATCTACAAGAGATTCACACAGAATTCCCCTTGCACAAGAAGTAGGATCCCAATCCTCTTCTTCTCTAGAACCCTAGCCTCACAAACAAGAGTCTCTCTCAAAATACGGCCAATCCTTTTACCCTAGGGCTTTCATGAGTCCTATATATAGTCTCAAGACCTTCAGATGATCATAGCCGTCGAAATGCCAACAAAACACCAAAAGAAAAACTCATCTGTATGATTTCCCGCGAGCCCGAGTCGACTCGGCTGAAGTCCGAGTCGACTCTGGCACGTCTGGACAAATTTCAGTTTAACTGGCACGATCTCGAGTCGACTCCACTGTATCTCGAGTCGACTCGACGATGCTCCGAGTCGACTCGACTGTAGTTCGAGTCGACTCTGACAGTCCAGATAGAAACATGGTTTTTGCGGCTTTTCTCTTCTCGGGTCGACTCGACAGACCTCGAGTCGACTCGACTGTTCCCGAGTCGACTCGACTGTAGCCCGAGTCGACTCTGACAGTCTGCCAGACGGAACTATGCAGAATTGATTCTCCTTCAATTCTCTTCATCACCAAAGGTCTCCACATACCCCAACAATCTCCCACTTGGAGACCTTGGGTATGTCCTCTTGTTACTTGGTTCTCCTCTGTGCTCCCACTGAAACTGGATCATCCTAATGAAATCGGTATGATGCCTCCTCAACGTCTTCAAGCATGAAGACCAGCAGAAGCTGAACAACTCCTCAGCTTCTCCACCGTGACGACCTTCGTCAACATATCTGCAGGATTCTGACTTGTATGAATTTTCTCCAACTTGACGAGTCCCTGCTCGAGCAATGACCTCACGAAGTGGTACCGTATGTCAATATGCTTCGTCCTTGAATGAAAAGCTGAATTCTTCGCTAGATGAATTGCACTTTGACTGTCTGAATATAACATGCAATCCTTCTGTTCCTTCCCAAGCTCCTTCATCAAGCCTTGAAGCCATATTAGTTCCTTGCACGCCTCTGTGGCTGCCACATACTCTGCCTCCGTAGTCGACAATGCAACAACTGGTTGCAACCTGGATATCCAACTGACGGCTCCACTGCCCAAGGTGAACAAGTACCCTGTCGTGCTTCTCCTGCCGTCCAAGTCCCCTGCCATGTCTGAGTCCACATAGCCCTGTAACCGGATCTCAGAACCTCCATAGCACAATGACATGTGCTCAGTGCCTTTCAGATACCTCAGTATCCATTTGACCGCGCGCCAATGCTCCAAGCCTGGGCAGCTCATGAAGCGACTCACAACTCCCACTGCTTGAGCAATGTCTGGTCTTGTACACACCATAGCGTACATCAAGCTCCCCACTGCCGATGCATACGGGATTTTTGACATATTGAGCTCCTCCACCCGCGTCTTCGGACTTTGCCCTTTTGAGAGCTTAAAATGGGCACCCAGCGGTGTGCCAACAGGTTTGGCACCCTCCATGCAGAATCTCCTGAGTACTCGGCTGATGTACTCCGCCTGAGATAGTCTGAGGATATGTTTAGACCTATCTCTGCTGATCCGCATCCCAAGAATTTGTTTTGCTGCTCCTAGATCCTTCATTGCAAATTTTCTTGACAGCTTCAGCTTCAATTTTGCAATCTCATGCATGCTAGCTCCTGCAACTAACATGTCATCAACATACAATAGCAAGATAATGTAAGATGTACCGAAGTTCCGGAAGTAGCAACAGTGATCCTCCTGACATCTCCTATATCCTATCTCAAGCATGTAACTATCGAACTTGAGATACCATTGTCTGGGTGCCTGTTTCAAACCATAGAGGCTTTTCTTCAATTTGCAAACCAAGTCACCCGTGCCAGCTGCAATGTATCCCTCCGGCTGCTGCATATATATCTCCTCATCGAGATCTCCGTGGAGAAAGGCCGTCTTCACATCAAGCTGCTCTAAGTGAAGATCCTCTACAGCCACCATGCTCAGCACCGCTCGAATAGAACTCATCTTGACTACAGGAGAAAAGATCTCTGTGAAGTCGATACCTGCTCTCTGCTGAAATCCTTTTACAACCAGCCTGGCCTTGTATCGCTTCTTCCCATCCTGCTCTTCCTTCAGCCTGTAAACCCATTTGTTTGACAGTGCTTTCTTCCCCTTGGGCAGATCCACCAAATCCCACGTTTGATTCTGCTCCAATGACTTCATCTCATCATCCATGGCCAACTCCCACTCCTTCCTGGTATCAACCTCCAATGCCTCCGTGAAGCATTCAGGTTCGCCATTATCTGTGAGCAGCAAATAACTAAGAGTCCCATCATACCTTTGAGGAGGCTTCCCATGAGTACTACGAGTGGACCTTCTTAGTTGTGGAGGGGGTGCCAATGCTTCAGGTTCTTACTCTGACTGAGTCTTCTGACCAGAATTTGTAGACTCCTCTTCAGGATCCACAAAACACGGCTCAACAGGTTTTGTTTCTGATTCAGTGCTCTGCTGCATTTTCTCATTGAATACCACATCATTACTACGAATGATCTTCTTGTGTTCGGAATCCCAAAGCCGGTACCCAAACTGTTGACCTCCGTATCCAACGAAAATACACTTCTTTGATTTGGCGTCTAGTTTGCTTCTTTGACTGGAATCAACATGGACATAACTGGTACAACCGAATACTCGTAAGTGCGCCAAATCAATCTTCTTCGCTGTCCATGCTTCCTCAGGAATCCCAAATTCAAGTTTCTTTGATGGCCCTCTGTTGATCAAGTAGGCAGCAGTGTTAACTGCTTCCGCCCAAAACTGCTGTGGCAATCCAGCATGTATCCTCATACTCCTGGCACGCTCATTAATTGTTCTGTTCATCCTTTCAGCAACTCCATTTTGTTGTGGTGTTCCTGGAACTGTCCTCTGCCTGACGATCCCAGCATCTGCACAGTAGTCCTCAAACTCCCTGCTACAATACTCACCACCGTTGTCCGATCTCAGGCATTTCAACCTCTTTCCTGTCTCGAGTTCTACCATCGCCTGCCATCTCCTGAAGATCCCAAATACCTCTGACTTGTGCTTCAAGAAGAACACCCAAAGCTTCCTGGTAGCATCATCAATAAAAGTAACATAGTACTGAGATCCACCAATGGAAGAAACTGGTGCAGGCCCCCACACGTCCGTGTGCACGAGATCTAGCTTTTCTTGCTTCCGAGGTTTACCTTCTTTATTGAATGAAACACGCTTCTGCTTTCCGAGAACACAATCCTCACAGAAGTCCATCTCAACACTCCTGAGACCCTGCAGCTTTCCCAACTGGTGCATCACCTCCAGTCCCTGATAACTCATGTGCCCAAGTCTACAATGCCATAACTTGGTGTCCACATCTGTTGCAACAACTCCAATAGAGTTCTCCGTGCCGTTGGTGACATAAAGTGTCCCAACCTTCTTGCCACTAGCCACCGTCAACGAACCTCTGGATATCTTCCACTGATCAGCTGTGAAAGTAGCCTTGTACCCCTGGCTCGCCAACTGTCCAACAGAAATCAGATTCCTCTGCAGTTGAGGTACGTGCCGTACGTCCTCAAGCTCAAGTGAAGATCCAGAAACCAACTTCACTTCCGCGCTTCCCCTTCCTTGTATGGTGCAAGGCTCTCCATCCCCTAGGTAGACTTTGCCAAAGTCTCCCTTCTCATATCCTCCAAGAAGCTTCTGTTGGGATGTAGCATGAAAAGACGCGCCCGAGTCTATCACCCAAGACTCGTCATAGGTAGACAAAGATAGAACGAGGGCATCCATATCACTGTCTTCAGCAAGATTTGCCAGATCCTTGCTGACTCCTTCGGTGTGGTCGCCTTGCTTCCCTTTAGGAGATTTGCAATCCCTCCTAAAGTGCCCCGTCTTCCCGCAGTTCCAGCACTTCGCTCCCTTGTTCTGAGGTGCTCGAGACCTGCTGGATCTCGACTTCGAGTCGCTTCGAAATCGACCGTCCTTCTTTTGTCTTCCCCGGTCAGAGGTGTTTAGTGCACTTCCAAACGACTCCGTAGCTCCAGAAGATTTCCTTCTTGCTTCTTCACTCAGAAGCACTCCCACAACGTCATCAAAAATCAACTTCCCCGTTGCCGAAGAGTTGCTCACCGCCATCACCAGGCCCTCCCAGCTATCAGGCAATCCGGAGAGGATTAGCAATGCCCGAATCTCATCGTCAAAACTAATCTCCACTGACTCCAACTGGGCCGTGAGTCCATTGAACTCGTTGAGGTATTCTGCTACGCTGCCGCCATTTTTCATACGAAGATTAAACAACCTCTTCATGAGAAATACCTTGTTTGATGCTGAGGGTTTCTCGTACGTCCGCGACAATGTTGCCATCAACTCCATCGTCGTCTTCTCATTTTTGATGTTGAATGCCACTTGGGATGCAAGTGACAATCTGATGGTGCCGAGCGTCTTCCGATCGAGGACCTCCCAGTCTTCATCGGACATCTTCTCTGGTTTCTTTGCTCTACCTCCAAGAGGTAAATAGAGATCCTTCTGGTAAAGGTAATCTTCTATTTGCATCTTCCAAAACCCGAAGTTCGTGCCATTGAACTTCTCAATTCGCAACTTCCCTTCATCCGCCATTGCAGAATAACCAATAGCTCTGATACCAATTGTTGTCGGAGCCCACGCCGGAACCCACTCACACCAGCGCCGCCACCGACGTCGGACAAGCAAGAGAGATACAAACGGATAAGCACTCTCTCGCTCCCTCGACTCCGGACTCAAGGATCACCTCTTCGCTCTGCCTACGAAGGGCAAAAGATTACCCCTTGGTATCAGTAGGGTAAAACACTTGAGCACCGCAACGGATTATCAAAGATCAAAGGAAGAAGAAGGAAGAAAATAGCAAAGCAAACACAAAGATGTAACGAGGTTCGGCTACAAATAGCCTACGTCCTCCACCGCTCCAAATCTCAATAAGGATGAACTGATTACAGAGATAGCACACACCCGAACGATCACAAGCGATCGATCTACAAGAGATTCACACAGAATTCTCCTTGCACAAGAAGTAGGATCCCAATCCTCTTCTTCTCTAGAACCCTAGCCTCACAAACAAGAGTCTCTCTCAAAATACGGCCAATCCTTTTACCCTAGGGCTCTCATGAGTCCTATATATAGTCTCAAGACCTTCAGATGATCATAGCCGTCGAAACGCCAACAAAACACCAAAAGAAAAACTCATCCGTATGATTTCCCGCGAGCCCGAGTCGACTCGGCTGAAGTCCGAGTCGACTCTGGCACGTCTGGACAATTTCCAGTTTAACTGGCACGATCTCGAGTCGACTCCACTGTATCTCGAGTCGACTCGACGATGCTCCGAGTCGACTCGACTGTAGTTCGAGTCGACTCTGACAGTCCAGACAGAAACATGGTTTTTGCGGCTTTTCTCTTCTCGGGTCGACTCGACAGACCTCGAGTCGACTCGACTGTTTCCGAGTCGACTCGACTGTAGCCCGAGTCGACTCTGACAGTCCGCCAGACGAAACTATGCAGAATTGATTCTCCTTCAATTCTCTTCATCACCAAAGGTCTCCACATACCCCAACATGTAGAGGGTATCACGGTACCCAAATTAGAAAAGGATTGGGATGAACATGACATGAGAAAGGCACAACTAAATTCTAAAGCTATGAATGTGTTTTACTGTGCCTTAGACAGAAATGAAATCAATAGGGTCTCTACTTGCAACTCTGCAAAAGAGATCTGGGATAGACTTGAAGTGACCCATGAGGGCACAAATCAAGTTAAAGAATCCAAAATTAATATATTGGTTCATAAGTATGAACTATTTAAAATGGATTCTATTGAGACAATCACTAGCATGTTCACTAGGTTTACTGACATTGTCAATGGCCTAAAAAGCCTTGGCAAGAACTATACTAACAGTGAGCTTGTCAGGAAAATCCTTCGGTGTCTACCAAGGTCGTGGGAAGCTAAAGTGACGGCAATCCAAGAAGCCAAGGACTTGAACAAATTACCACTCGAGGAGCTTCTTGGATCCTTAATGACGCACGAGCTAACCATGAAGCAACACAACGAGGAAGAGTCCTCCCACAAGAAAAAGGTAATAGCTCTGAAATCTACTTCATCTAACAAGGAATTATCTTGCAGTAGCAGCAGTGAAGGAGAAGAACATGAGGAAGATGATGGTGAGGCACTTCTTGTGCGCAAGTTCAAAAAATTCATCAACCACAAGAAGGCTTATCATCAAAGGAGAGGCCCCTCAAATTCCTACCGCAAGGACAAAGGTAAGGAAAGGGAAAATGAGGGGATTGGGTGCTATGAGTGCAAAAAGCCGGGACACATCAGAGCTGAGTGTCCCTTACTAAAGAAGGGCAGCAAGTACAAGAAGAAGAAAGCCCTTGTCACCACCCTATCGGACTCCGACACATCATCTTCATCATCGGATGAAGAACAAGAAGAGAAGGCCAATTTCTGCTTCATGGCCAATGAAAATGAGGTAACTTCCGAAACACAGCTTGATTTTACATTTGATGAACTTTATGATGCTTTTAATGAATTAATGATAGAATATAAGGCAATAAATCTTAAGAATAAAGAACTAAAAATAACTAATCAATCATACCTACATAAATACGATAAATTAGTTAAGGATAAGGATTTAATCACCAAAGAAAATATAGAACTTAAGACAAGCAACCAACTTTTAACTCAAAAGACTAATACCTTAACTAAAGATAATGAAAAACTAACTAAGAAATTTTCAGAATTTAAAAACCATAAACAAATCTTAAACAAGGATCTAACAAACAAACTAAATGATCTAAAAACAGAAAATCAAACACTAACTAAAAAACTTAACAAATGCAAACCCTTAGTTGAAAAATTTACATATAGTTCTGAAAAGTTGAATATGATACTCAATAGTCAACGAGCAGTATTTAATAAAGCGGGTTTAGGATATAAACCAAGAAATAAACAAAAACTTCTTAGTAACTTCTTTGTTAAAGCTGGGGAAACTAAAACTAAGAAAATAACCTGCTTTTGTTGTGGAACTATAGGTCATAAAGCAAGTATGTGTAATTTTAGGAAAGGTAAATCAAGAAGAAAAATTAAAAGGGTATGGGTTCCAAAAGGAACCAACTTGACTAACCATGAAGGACCCAAGAAAACTTGGGTACCTAAGTTGACATGATTTGCTTGTGTAGGAGTGTTTTGCAGCCAAGGTCAACAAAAACTGCTGGTATTTGGATAGTGGCTGCTCAAGGCACATGACGGGTGATAAGGATCAATTTTTCACCCTTGAAGCTAAGAAGGGAGGTGCTGTGACTTTTGGAGACAACAACCAAGGTCACATCATTGGTATTGGTAAAGTTCAAATCACCCCTTCAACTTTTATAGATAATGTTAGATATGTTGATGGTCTTAAGCATAACTTGTTGAGCATTAGTCAATTATGTGATAAAGGATATGATGTTATATTTAAACCATCACTATGCATTATAACAAATCCTAATGACAATAGTTTAGTTTTTAAAGGGATTAGACGTGGAAATGTATATGTTGTTGACCTAGAAGATCTTGCAAAACATAACCAATGTTTAGTTGTTAATGAAACTAAAGATAATGATGCTAGTTGGTTATGGCACCGTAAGTTAGGTCATGCAAGCATGGACACAATAACTAAACTAGTTAAAAGAGATTCCGTGATAGGTTTGCCAAAATTAAAATTTGAAAAGAACAAAATATGTGAAGCATGTCAATTTGGCAAACAATCTAGGAACTCATTTAAATCCATAAAATGTGTCTCTACCTCTAGGCCTCTAGAATTATTACACATGGACCTATTCGGACCAACTAGAACAACAAGCCTAGGTGGAAATAAATATGGTCTAGTTATTGTAGATGATTACTCTAGGTACACATGGGTCATGTTCCTAGCACATAAGGATCAAGCATTTTCTGTTTTTAAGAAGTTCCATAAGGAAGTAACAAATGCTAGAGAGTCTTCAGTCATAGCCATTAGAAGTGACCATGGAACTGAATTCGAAAATCAGTCATTTGAGGAATTTTGTAGTAAAAAGGGGATAACCCATAATTTTTCTGCACCTAGGACACCACAACAAAATGGAGTTGTGGAAAGAAAAAATAGGACTCTAGAGGAAATGGCTAGAACTATGTTATGTGAAAGTAACCTCCCTAAGTACTTTTGGGGAGAAGCCATTAATACTTCTTGCCATATATTAAATAGAGTTTTATTAAGACCCATCATAAAGAAAACACCTTATGAACTTTGGAAAAACAGAAAACCAAAAGTTAATTACTTTCATGTTTTTGGATGTAGGTGTTTTGTTCATAATAATGGAAAAGATAATCTAGGTAAATTTGACTCTAAATCGGATGAAGGAATATTCTTAGGTTACTCTACAACTAGTAAAGCCTATAGAGTCTTTAATAAAAGAACCTTAGTTATAGAAGAATCTATACATGTTGTATTTGATGACTCTAGTGACATCTCCTCTAGTAAGAAAGTTAATTTTGATGATGATGTTGAAATTCTTGAAGAAAAGATAGATGAGATGGCATTACAAGATGATAATCAAAAGTTGAGTGAAGGAGCATCATCAAGCTAAGAGGCTATTGTGGATCATGGGTTAACTAAAGCTTGGAGGTATGCTCACGGGCATCCTAAGGAACTAATTCTAGATGATCCATCTCAACCGGTTAGGACTAGAGCATCCCTTAGAAATTTAAATAACCATCTAGCTTTTGTCTCACACTTTGAGCCCAAACACATAGAAGAGGCTGAAAATAATGTAAATTGGATAAATGCAATGCAAGAAGAATTAAACCAATTTACTAGAAACAAGGTATGGAATCTAATAGAGAGACCTTCTGAATATCCTATTATAGGCACGAAATGGATTTATAAAAATAAACTTGATGAAAATGGAATTGTTATAAGGAATAAGGCTAGACTAGTAGCAAAGGGTTATAATCAAGAAGAAGGTATAGATTTTGATGAAACCTTTGCTCCTGTAGCTAGACTTGAGGCTATTAGACTATTATTAGCATATGCATGCTCTAAGGACTTCAAACTTTTTCAAATGGATGTAAAAAGTGCATTTTTAAATGGGTATATTAATGAGGAGGTATATGTAGAACAACCTCCTGGTTTTGAAAATCATCAATACCCTAATCATGTATATAAACTGAACAAAGCACTTTATGGTTTAAAACAAGCACCTAGAGCATGGTATGAGAGACTTAGCAAATTTCTATTAGAACATGAATTCTCTAGGGAAAATGTAGATACAACCCTATTTCTGAAAAAGCAAAACAAAGATATGTTATTAGTACAGATTTATGTTGATGATATCATTTTCGGTGCTACTAACAATCGCCTCTGCGAAGAATTTGCTGATTTGATGCAGAGTGAGTTTGAGATGAGCATGATGGGAGAGCTGAACTACTTCCTCGGGCTTCAAATCAAACAGTCTGAAGGAGGCATCTTCATCAATCATGCCAAGTATATCAAGAAGATGCTCAAGAAGTTTGATATGGAGGAAAACAAGTCAATCAGCACCCCCATGAGCTCATCATGCAAATTAGATCAAGATGAATCAGGTAAATCTGTAGATCAAAAACTTTATAGAGGTATGATAGGATCCTTATTGTATCTTACTGCAAGTAGACCTGATATTATGTTTAGTGTTTGCATGTGTGCTAGATATCAGGCTAATCCTAAAGAATCACATCTAGCTGCAGTTAAGAGAATTTTTAAATACTTAATAGGAACTAAGAACATAGGGCTATGGTACTCTAAAGAATCTAGCCTAAACTTAATAGGATACACAGATTCAGACTTCGCTGGATGTAAGCTTGATAGAAAAAGTACCAGTGGGTCGTGTCAATTTTTAGGAGAAAATCTTATCTCATGGTTTAGCAAGAAACAAAACTCGGTTGCATTATCTACTGCTGAAGCTGAATATGTTGCAGCCGGGAGTTGTTGTGCTCAAATCTTGTGGATTAAACTATTAGAAGATTATGGCATTAAACAAGATAAAATTCTCATTAATTGTGATAATACAAGTGCCATTAATCTAACTAAAAATCCAATTCAACATTCAAGAACTAAACACATTGAGATAAGACATCACTTCATAAGAGATCATGTATTGAATGGTGATGTGACACTCCAATTTATTTGTACTGATAATCAATTAGCAGACATTTTTACAAAACCCCTAAGTGAAGAGAGGTTTAGTGTGCTTAGGAGGGGATTAGGAGTGATTGATCCATCCTAATGGTGGTTTCCACTAGATTCATTGATTTTGATGACTAGATTGTGGTTAAAATAGAGTTTCTTTTCAATAATCATCAAATCAGATCATACTTTAGTGTTTTTCCCTCATTTGGCACGATTATAGCATGATTTTTAGGTGCGTGCCAAGGTTAGAGACGACTCAATTAAGTTTCAGAGTCGGCTCCTAAGGGGGAGTCGACTCGCGCATTTGCGGGAGTCGACTCGCAAAGATGGCAGCAGAGGGGGAGTCGACTCGCATATAGTCGGGAGTCGACTCGAAGTCTTCAGGCGCATAAGGAGAGTCGACTCGCGCATATTCTGGAGTCGACTCGAGGTCGAGTCGACTCGCGACTCAGTGGAGTCGACTCGCAGTCGGGATCCGACTTTTTAACCCTAGATTTGTCGTTTCGAAAACACCTTTCTCTCAAGCCGCCACTGTTCAAAAGCCCTAGAGCCGACTCCTAGGTCGTCCCCGATCGTCTCCAACCCCTTTTCCGTCGATCTTTCACCGGTTCTTAGGTTTTTCATCCCTTCCTAGGTCGCCCCCGGTCGGTCCCAAGCCTCCTCCGTCGACCTTTCTCCGTCCTTTAGGTTTTTCATTCCGTCTAGGTCATAATGCCGCGTAAGACCGTTGTCCGGAAGAGGTCCCGACCCGAGGCCGGTCCCGAGCGGCGCTCCAAGGCGCGGCACGATCCCGCGAGGCAACCACCTCCGGCTCGTTCCCCGCCTAGGGCGGTTCCTGCGAGGCCATTGGCCGGGAAGGCCGTCACCACCGGGAGATATGTCGATTTCGACTATCTCTCCCGAGAAGGGTTCACCATAGGTGATAGGCTTAGGGCACAGGGATTAGAGTACTTCCTCACTTTAGATCTCCCCACTTACCCTGGCCTTGTTAGAGAGTTCTATGGTACCGTCCATCGGGGAGATGGGGGTATCGAGGGCACAGTAGCCGGTGTCTTTCTGTTTGTTACGGAGGATCTTATTGCCCACATCCTCCACCTTCCATTAGTAGGGGTGGCTCCCACACACCCTGAGGACAGGGTTGAGGCCCTTACGGCCGTTCAAGGACATCCACCCCAGTCACCTCTAGACGAGGTATCCGCTAGCTCACTACCGATTGAGGTGCGGATCCTTTTGAGTATACTATCTAGGTCCATCTTTCCTAAGACAGGGAGATTTGATTTTGTAAATGAGAGAGACCTAGCTCTTATGTTTTATATTCTTCAGGACACCCCGATCAACTTCCCCAAACTCATCTATAGGTATATGTGTGAGCCCCTAGATAGACCTAGGCTCACCCTCCCATACGGCATGATATTCACCCTTCTGTTTTGGGAGTACGAGATTCCCATTCCTGAGGGGGAGCCCTTTCGCGCATTGCGATGGACTGATCGCACGCGTGCAGGGACCCTACACAGGATGGGGTTTCGGAAGAGGGAGGGGATCTGGGTTAGGAAGTCGTCCCTCACCTCACAGACCACCAGACCTTCCCCCAGTCCTGAGCCCGATTCAGACTACCCAGACCTTCCAGACCATCCAGATCTTCCATCCACTCCTGCTCCTACCACCTCAGCCGGACCCTCCTCCTCAGCCACTCAGCCTATGGAGGTCCGGATCTCGTCTGAGCAGCTCCGGGAGCTGCGGCAGGAGATAGTCCGAGATCTGCTCCAGGAGCTCCAGGGTGCGGTGCCTACTCCCTCTCCTGCGCCCACATCTTTCGCATTGGTCCCTTCCCTGACAGCCATGACAGACATGACGGCTGAGGTGCGGCAAGAGATATACAACATGAGGACCTTGATACAGGCCCAGTTCCACAGCATGAGTGAGGTCACGAGCACCACTCGACAGATGCGGGATGACATCGGCCGTGACATGTCCACCACCACCGCAGGGGCCGAGCGTTTGTCGAATGTGCTCATCGACAAGCTGGACGGACTGCAGAAGTCAGTACTCGAGCTGGATACGACACAGAGCAGGGCCATCCAGGCCATCATTCGCCAGCTAGAGAACGTGACCAATGCGGTCCAATCACTCGTGGAGCGCATGCCTCGAGGAGATACATCCTCGAGAGGAGGAGCCACATCCTCGAGAGGAGGAGATACATCCTCGAGAGGAGGACCTACATCCTCGAGGAGACCGTAGCTACTTTTTGTATTTTGCTTTGACATGTATTGCTTTACGTTACTTATTGTATTCTGAAATGTACTTACATACAAATTAATACAATGAGTAGCCGCATTTTTCTTCAATAATGTGCCTTTTGATCTATGTTTGATTGTGTGTTTTGATTACCTCCTTTTTGATATGATGACAAAAAGGGGGAGAAATATGTATAAAATATGTAAAAGGGAGAAAAATATGCATAAAATATGTAAAAGGAATCAATGGAAATCAATAAAAAGATAAACTCTTAAAACACACAAATTCGTTCTTAGTGGATTCGGTACCTCGAGGCTCATTATCTCTCTTTTGGGGCTCCTAATGGAGTAATCTCCAGAATCTATTCAAGGGATATTCGGAGATTAGCTGAATCCTACTCAAGAACAAATTGACAGATTTTTCCTCTAAAAATCAAAAAAAATTCAGTTCAAAAACTTCAAAGCATTAAAAGGAAATTCAAAGAATCAAAACATAGTAGAATACATATGTTGAGGGGGAGAATCTAAATTTTAATCAAGCAAAATCATTAATGACATATAAGCCAAACAATTGATTGTATAATATGAAGGCTTATATAATTCCAAATGAAAGGGGGAGCTTTAACTCCGAAATTTATTGTTTCACTCCTTTCAAGCTTGGATAAATTGAACTACCAGACATTTGAATTCATTTATGGATTTTATTTCATTGTTTATTGTACAATTCACTTTACATATACTCAATGTTTTGTCATCATCAAAAAGGGGGAGATTGTGGAGTGATTGATTAAAACCCTACTTGATTTTGATGAGCTCAAAGCATTTGAGTATATTTCTTGTTTACTAATGAATTCAATTAAGTGTTTCAGTGAAAATCTTGTCTAAGTGTCTCAAGACTTGGTTCATAATTTTTGGATAAGTTAAGAAGTCAGCTTGAACCAAAGTCTGAGACTCGAGTCGACTCCAGAGTATCACGAGTCGACTCCAAGCGTATCAAGTTCACTGGCACGAGCTCGAGTCGACTCCGGATCAGTACGAGTCGACTCCGACTGAGAACAGACAGACGAACTGAAAGCTTCAACTCAGAACCTGTCAACGAGTCGACTCCCGAAGTGTGCGAGTCGACTCCGAGGTTCACCGAGTCGACTCCAGGGTAGTAAGAGTCGACTCCAAGAGGAATACAAAGAAAAAGTCAGAGAGCAGTTTTCGGGTCTGAGATTCGAGTCGACTCCAGTGGAACGCGAGTCGACTCCGATGGTTGGCAGGTCGACTCCAAAGACAGCAAGAGTCGACTCTCAGCAGTACACAAAGAAAAAGTCAGAGGGCAGATTCTGGACTCTGAGATTCGAGTCGACTCGCGTAAGATTCGAGTCGACTCCCGCATTACGCGAGTCGACTCCGAGACTCCGCGACCACAAAGAAGACAGAAGACCAAGTTACTGCCTCTGAGATTCGAGTCGACTCCCAGACAGCTAGAGTCGACTCCAAGGCAGCTTCACATCAAAAGGGCAGAAGACCAAGTTTCGGAAACTGAGAGCCGAGTCAACTCCGAGGAAGCTCGAGTCGACTCCAAGACTGGACGAGCCAAAAGACAGAGAATCGGGAGTTCGGGCTCTGAGATTCGAGTCGACTCCCAGGATAGTCGAGTCGACTCGAGTGGATCAAATTCAAAATTGGATCCACGGACTTCAGTGGATGAGCCGACTCCGAAATTGCCAAGTCAGCTCCAGAAGTTGGCGAGTCGACTCCAGGTCAAGACGAGTCGACTCCCAGTCGTGAAGGCAACTTTAATTCAAATTTGGAACAGTTGCCGAGTCGACTCCGGAAAAGCTTGAGTCGACTCCCGCTACAGCCGAGTCGACTCCTGATCGCGCGAGTCGACTCTAACCCACCAACGGACACATTGTCAGGCTGCGCAGAGTGTGCAGAACGGGCAGAAAAAGCTCTCTAACGGCTAGTTTCCGTGGGGGTTGGTTTAAATAGCCACAGAAGACTGTAGCAAGGCAGAGAAGAACCATTCCACTCCAACTAATCAAGCATTCAAGCTCTGCAACGTGTTCTTCAACGAAAAAGAGGAAGATCTGCATTTACTGCATCCACCTACATCTTCCCAGCAATTAAAGTCATCTCCTCCTGCATTCAAGTCGACTACTCACTCAAGAGGAGACCAGAAGTTTAAGAAGCCCTTCCTCTTCTCCAACTTAAAAGCGTTTGAGGGCTCTTAACTTCGTTATTGTTCATATTGCCATTTATCTGCTTTTGAGAAGCTGTATTTTTCTGCTTGTCTCTTTTATCTACACCTTTGTCTTTGCTTGGTTCAATCGGGGCATTGAATCAAGAGTATTGAGGTTGGTTGGTGAGCCGAGTGTAAAACCAACGTGTAAGGGTTCGATTGTGATCCCGGAAAAACAATCGGGGTTGGTTCTAGTCGGTGAGCCTGGGAAAACCGACCGAGTTCGTTGTGAGCTCGTAAAACAACAAGTATGGTTGTGAGCTTGGAAAACAACCGGCTGTAATCCAAGGGGTTATAGTGAATTCCCAAGTGAGACTTGGGGAGTGGACGTAGGAGCAAGGGTTAGCTCCGAACCACTATAAAACTTGGTGTTTGTGATTGCGTGTCTCTATTCTTCTTCCTTTCATATCACTCACAGCACATAGTAATTAATTAAATAACTTACACTAGTTTTAATTACCTATCCACATCGTTTTAAATACCCAAATTATTTTAAAACCCAATTCACCCCCCTCTTGGGTTGTCTATCTGGGCAACAAAATGTCACGCCCCCGCCTCTGCGAGGCACGTGAGGCACCTAGTGCCCACGTGGGGGCCACATGAGGGGGGAACACGGGGCTCCCCTGCCAGATATTGTCCGGTTCTAGGGCTTCACGCAAGCGTCCTTCACCCCTCTCCGGTTTTGTTTTCCACCCAAAACGCGTCTGCAGGATTAGGAGACACCCGCCTCATATGCCCAGGCTCTAGAACGAGTCTTTCCGATGTGGGACTATTGGGCCTCACACCCTTCCCACCATCGGACAAGAGTCGTCCTCGGCTCTGATACTAAATGTCACGCCCCCGCCTCTGCGAGGCACGTGAGGCACCTAGTGCCCACGTGGGGGCCACATGAGGGGGGAACACGGGGCTCCCCTGCCAGATATTGTCCGGTTCTGGGGCTTCACGCAAGCGTCCTTCACCCCTCCCCGGTTTTGTTTTCCACCCAAAACGCGTCTGCAGGATTTGGAGACACCCGCCTCATATGCCCAGGCTCTGGAACGAGTCTTTCCGATGTGGGACTATTGGGCCTCACACCCTTCCCACCATCGGACAAGAGTCGTCCTCGGCTCTGATACCAAATGTCACGCCCCCGCCTCTACGAGGCACGTGAGGCACCTAGTGCCCACGTGGGGGCCACATGAGGGGGGAACACGGGGCTCCCCTGCCAGATATTGTCCGGTTCTGGGGCTTCACGCAAGCGTCCTTCACCATGTCACGCCCCCGCCTCTGCGAGGCACGTGAGGCACCTAGTGCCCACGTGGGGGCCACATGAGGGGGGAACACGGGGCTCCCCTGCCAGATATTGTCCGGTTCTGCGGCTTCACGCAAGCGTCCTTCAACCCTCCCCGGTTTTGTTTTCCACCCAAAACGCGTCTGCAGGATTTGGAGACACCCGCCTCATATGCCCAGGCTCTGGAACGAGTCTTTCCGATGTGGGACTATTGGGCCTCACACCCTTTCCACCATCGGACAAGAGCCGTCCTCGGCTCTGATACCAAATGTCACGCCCCCACCTCTGCGAGGCACGTGAGGCACCTAGTGCCCACGTGGGGGCCACATGAGGGGGGAACACGGGGCTCCCCTGCCAGATATTGTCCGGTTCTGGGGCTTCACGCAAGCGTCCTTCACCAAATGTCACGCCCTCGCCTCTGCGAGGCACGTGAGGCACCTAGTGCCCACGTGGGGGCCACATGAGGGGGGAACACGGGGCTCTCCTGCCAGATATTGTCCGGTTCTGGGGCTTCACGCAAGCGTCCTTCACCCCTCCCCGGTTTTGTTTTCCACCCAAAACGCGTCTGCAGGATTTGGAGACACCCGCCTCATATGCCCAGGCTCTGGAACGAGTCTTTCCGATGTGGGACTATTGGGCCTCACACCCTTTCCACCAGCGGACAAGAGCCGTCCTCGGCTCTGATACCAAATGTCACGCCCCCGCCTCTGCGAGGCACGTGAGGCACCTAGTGCCCACGTGGGGGCCACATGAGGGGGGAACACGGGGCTCCCCTGCCAGATATTGTCCGGTTCTGGGGCTTCACGCAAGCGTCCTTCACCAAATGTCACGCCCTCGCCTCTGCGAGGCACGTGAGGCACCTAGTGCCCACGTGGGGGCCAGATAAGGGGGGAACACGGGGCTCCCCTGCCAGATATTGTCCGTTTCTGGGACTTCACGCAAGCGTCCTTCACCCCTCCCCGGTTTTATTTTCCACCCAAAATGCGTCTGCAGGATTTGGAGACACCCGCCTCATATGCCCAGGCTCTGGAACGAGTCTTTCCGATGTGGGACTATTGGGCCTCACACCCTTCCCACCATCGGACAAGAGTCGTCCTCGGCTCTGATACCAAATGTCACGCCCCCGCCTCTACGAGGCACGTGAGGCACCTAGTGCCCACGTGGGGGCCACATGAGGGGGGAACACGGGGCTCCCCTGCCAGATATTGTCCGGTTCTGGGGCTTCACGCAAGCGTCCTTCACCCCTCCCCGGTTTTGTTTTCCACCCAAAACGCGTCTGCATGATTAGGAGACACCCGCCTCATATGCCCAGGCTCTAGAATGAGTCTTTCCGATGTGGGACTATTGGGCCTCACACCCTTCCCACCATCGGACAAGAGCCGTCCTCGGCTCTGATACCAAATGTCACGCCCTCGCCTCTGCGAGGCACGTGAGGCACCTAGTGCCCACGTGGGGGCCACATGAGGGGGGAACACGGGGCTCCCCTGGCAGATATTGTCCGGTTCTGAGACTTCACGCAAGCGTCCTTCACCCCTCCCCGGTTTTATTTTCCACCCAAAACGCGTCTGCAGGATTTGGAGACACCCGCCTCATATGCCCAGGCTCTGGAACGAGTCTTTTCGATGTGGGACTATTGGGCCTCACACCCTTCTCACCATCGGACAAGAGTCGTCCTCGGCTCTGATACCAAATGTCACGCCCCCGCCTCTGCGAAGCACGTGAGGCACCTAGTGCCCACGTGGGGGCCACATGAGGGGGGAACACGGGGCTCCCCTGCCAGATATTGTCCGGTTCTGGGGCTTCACGCAAGCGTCCTTCACCCCTCCCCGATTTTGTTTTCCACCCAAAACGCGTCTGCAGGATTAGGAGACACCCACCTCATATGCCCAGGCTCTAGAACGAGTCTTTCCGATGTGGGACTATTGGGCCTCACACCCTTCCCACCATCGGACAAGAGCCGTCC
The DNA here is from genome assembly GCF_051530095.1 of Phoenix dactylifera. Lineage (NCBI taxonomy): Eukaryota > Viridiplantae > Streptophyta > Magnoliopsida > Arecales > Arecaceae > Phoenix > Phoenix dactylifera. Next base: position 12,519,050 of record NC_143197.1, read on the forward strand.
TCGGCTCTGATACCAAATGTCACGCCCCCACTTCTGCGAGGCACGTGAGGCACCTAGTGCCCACATGGGGGCCACATGAGGGGGGAACACGGGGCTCCCCTAAAGATTTACACCATTACTGTAAACAGAATCAAGAAAGTTTCAGATAGAAGTTTCAGTGAGAGAAAGTGAAAAGTTTGTTCACTGGAATGAGTTCATATTACATCGAAAGGTATTACAATCCTTTATATAGAAATCAGGATCGAAACAGTTGAGCTGAGACTAGTGCAACCGATTCAGTTATGCAACTGATTCTGGTAACTGAAGGTTCTGGAAACAGGATTCAAGACCCCCCGTCAAGCTGAGTGGTCGCAAGAACACAAAGCTTGGAGCAGAGGAGATGATGCCGTTGGGATGAGTGAGCTTTGGTAAACAAGTCTGCTGGTTGATCGATGGAGGAGATGTGACTGAGTTTGATTTCTCCAGAATTCACCTTCTCCCGGATGAAATGATAGTCGATTTCTATATGCTTCGTTCGGGCGTGAAAAACCGGATTGGCAGCCAATGCCAATGCAGAAACATTATCACACAGAAGTGCAGTGGGAGTGGTAGAAGAAATGTGGAACTCACTCAGTAACCGGCGAAGCCAAATGATCTCAGTGGATGTGATGGCTAATGCCCTGTATTCGGCTTCCGTAGATGAACGAGCAACCGTTGGTTGCTTCTTGGAGCACCAGGAGATAGGATTGTCCCCGAGGAAGACACAGAAACCAGTCGTAGATCGGCGATCAGAGGGATCCCCAGCCCAGTCCGAATCACAATAGGCTGTGAGAACGAAGGAACTGGAACGATAGGTGAGTGAAAAATCCAATGTGCCTTTGACATAGCGAAGCACTCTTTTAAGCAGCTGATAGTGGGAGATCAATGGTTTATGCATGAATTGACAGAGATAGTTTACTGCAAACGTGAGATCAGGTCGAGTAATGGTTAGATATTGAAGTGATCCTGCAAGTCGACGATAGAGTGCAGCGTCTGGAAATAATGTAGAATCAGTAGAGGAAGACGCATACTTGGTAGGCAAGGGAGATGACACCGGTTTACAGTGCTCTAACCCAGCTCGTTGCAGAATGGTGGTTGCATAATGCTGCTGATGAAGAGAGATACTTTGGGGAGAGAAGACAAACTGCACCCCTAAGAACTGAGACAGATTGCCCAAGTCCTTGACTTTGAACCGGAGCTGGAGTCGGAGCAGAAGATCAGCAATCGCATCCGAATTATTGCCAGTTAATAAAATGTCATCAACATATAATAAGATATAGAGATGGATGCTTTTGCAATTGAAGAGAAACAGGGATGGATCAGCGTTGCTAACAGTAAAGCCTTGTTCAGGGAGGAAAGAGGAGAAGGTAGAGAACCATTGACGTGGAGCCTTGTTCAGCCCATACAGTGCCTTCTGAAGAAGACATACGTGCTGCGGAAAGGATGGATCAACAAAACCCGGCGGCTGTTCCATAAGCACCGTTTCAGTGAGCGTACCATGGAGGAAAGCATTTGAGATGTCCAGTTGTCGAATTGGCCAATTTGAGGTCAGGGCAACAACAAGAAGCACTCTGATTGTTTGAAATTTGGCAACCGGACTGAATGTTTCATTGTAATCAACACCGAACTCCTGATGAAATCCTTTAGCAACCAGACGCGCTTTGTAGCGTGCGATGGAGCCATCGGAGTGTTTCTTGATTTTGTAAGTCCATCGACATCCCAGAACATTGTGATCTGTTGGTCTGGGAACAAGGCGCCATGTTTGCTGATCCATTAAGGCATTGAATTCCGAAGACATTGCCTGACGCCAATGAGGAATAAGAGCGGCAGTGGAGTAACAGGTGGGTTCGACAAAGGAAGGGGTAGTTGTTTGAAGAGAGAATATTTCCTTGGGTTTGAGAGACCCTGTTTGGGATCTGGTGATCATAGGATGTCTGACTGTTAGTGGTGGCACAGACGAAGATGGGGAAGCTATTGCTGATGGTATCGAAGAGGATGAAGATGTGCCAGTATGAAGATTGGGAGAAGAGAGAGGTAACGGAGCAGTAGCCATTGCAGGGGAAGAAGAGGAAGATAGTACTGCTGGAGGATGACCGGCTGAAAAATCTGGAACCAGTAAGGTCATGGGAAGCACCGGTTTACTGGAAGAGGAGTCAGATACCTGAGAGAAAGGAAAGATATGCTCATCGAATTGAACGTGCCTGGAAATGTAGACACGGCCTGTTGTAGGACTATAACAACGGTAGCCCTTGTGTTGAGTAGAGTATCCAAGAAATATACAGGGAAGAGAGTGTGGCGCTAGTTTGTTGTGCTGATAGGGCTTGAGCCATGGGAAGCATTGACATCCAAAAACCCGAAGCAGAGAATAGGCCGGAGGATGTCCATGAAGAAGCTCGTAAGATGATTTGTTTTTTAAAGTGGGAGACGGTATGCAGTTGATGAGGAACACAGCAGTTAAAAGAGCTTCAACCCAGAATGAAATCGGAAGAGAAGAAGTGATAAGAAGGCTCCGAATAGATTCTAGAATATGCCTGTTCTTCCTCTCGGCAACCCCGTTTTGTTCTGGAGTATGGGGGGACGTCCGTTGATGAAGGATACCATACTGAGAGAATAAGGAGGAAAATTTCCTGGAAGTGAACTCACCACCATTGTCTGAACGGAACACTTTAATGCGTGCCGTGAATTGAGTTTCAACCATGTTCTTAAAATGTAAGAATATAGGAAAGACATCCGATTTGTATTGAATTGGAAAGACCCATGTAAATCTGGTAAAGTCATCAACAAATGAAACATAATACTTGAAACCTTGCTGTGAGGAGACAGAGGAGGGTCCCCAGACGTCTGAATGAATGAGTTGAAGTGGAGCAGTAGTAGTGTGAACTGCTTTCTTGAATGGTAATCGGCTGCTTTTGGCCATATGACAAGCCGAGCAGGAGGAAGGTGGCTGCCGGACACAAGGAATGAGTCTTCTTGTCATGAGAGTGCGAAGAACAGCAGATCCGGGATGTCCAAGTCTTTGATGCCAAGTCATATGGGAAGTGCTGGAAGTAAGAAGAGCAGTAGAACCAGATGAAGAGAAATGGGAGTTGGAATTAGTGAGTTGAGTGAACTGAAAAGGAAACCTGTATAACCCATCAGTACAACGACCGTGAAGAATCGTTCGGTTGGTGATGTTGTCCTTAATGGAGCATCCAGAGGAATTGAAGATCAGTGTGCAGTTATTATCACGAGCAAGTTTGTAAACTGACAATAAATTATGTGAAATACCAGGGGTGTGAAGAACTTGAGACAGCTGAAGATTGTGAGATGGTGTTGGAAGAATTCCTGTCCCAGTATTGTGAATCGGACTGGTGGAGTTGTTGCCAAAGGAGACATGTTCAGAACCTTGATATGGTGAAGAGTTCTGAAGAACAGATGGATCAGGAGTCATGTGAGATGTAGCACCACTATCCACAACCCAATCTGAAGTTCTTGAGTGTTCAGAGGGATGAGCAAACAAGGCCTTCTGACTGAAAGAAGGAGGAGACAATTCTGAAGAGAAAGTAGGATCCAGTCTGTGCCAGCAAGTGATTGCCGTGTGACCACGCTTAAGACAAATTTGACATTCTGGTAAGCTCCGTGGATCTTTGCCTCGGCCTGACGGATACCAAAGTCCGGAGCGACCACGGCCACGACCTCTGAAGTGAGGTTCCCTGCTAGAGAAGGATCTGCCTCTTCCTCACCCACGAAGAGAAAGCAGAGCAAGATTTGTGTCAAAGGTAGACGATTGCTTTTCCTTGGCCGATTGAATGATTTCCTCACTGCTAAGAAGAGCGTATAGCTCGTCCAGATCAAGTGAGGAGCTTCTAATTCTGATAGCCGTTGCAAATGAGTCATAGGAGGAAGGTAAACCATTCAGAATATGTAGGATAATGTCCTCGGTATCCGGCTTAGAGCCAGCAGATGCCAGGGCAGTGACAATATGCCTAACATGAGTCAGATATTGTTGCATAGATCTGTCACTTTTCTTAATACTGTGAAGCTCATTCTTCAGTTGGATGACATGGGACCTTGATACGGAATTTAAGCGACGTTCTAAGACCGACCAGATCTGGTGCGTGTGTACCAGATGTATGACAAACGGAAGAATTGATGGAGAGATGGTGGACTGGAGAGCTGATGCCAAAAACTGATCAAGAAATAACCAATAGTCGGAGTCAGCTGAGATACCTGAGGTTGAGGAGGAGGGATCTTCAAGAAAATCATGATATCCACTTGCTTTGAACAACCGGATGATCTGGGATTTCCAGGTGAGAAAATTCTCTGCTGTGAGCTGAGTGGGAACCAGGGAATTTATGCGAGAGATTAGGAATTTTAGTTTGGGTGGTATAGCGAAATCCTCAGAATCCCTTGCGTCGTCTCTTGTACTCGCAGTATCCATGGAATCTGGATCAAGTTCTGGGAGAACGACCTCCAAGATGAATGAATCGGAAGACATAGGAAGAGATGAAGCAGCAACTCATCGTTGGTTGATCGGCAGCAGAAGGATGAATTATTGCTGGAATGGTGAACTGAAGGATCAGTTCATGAGAGTAGCATCAACAATGAGGAGGGACGAGGATGGGAATTTGAGGAGCGGAAGAAGAAGAGAGGAAAGTAGCCTGCTCTGATACCATAAAGATTTACACCATTACTGTAAACAGAATCAAGAAAGTTTCAGATAGAAGTTTCAGTGAGAGAAAGTGAAAAGTTTGTTCACTGGAATGAGTTCATATTACATCGGAAGGTATTACAATCCTTTATATAGAAATCAGGATCGAAACAGTTGAGCTGAGACTGGTGCAACCGATTCAGTTATGCAACTGATTCTGGTAACTGAAGGTTCTGGAAACAGGATTCAAGATCCCCTGCCAGATATTGTCCGGTTCTGAGGCTTCACGCAAGCGTCCTTCACCCCTCCCTGGTTTTGTTTTCCACCCAAAACGCGTCTACAGGATTTGGAGACACCCGCCTCATATGCCCAGGCTCTGGAATGAGTCTTTCCGATGTGGGACTATTGGGCCTCACACCCTTCCCACCATCGGACAAGAGCCGTCTTCGGCTCTGATACCAAATGTCACGCCCCCGCCTCTGCGAGGCACGTGAGGCACCTAGTGCCCACGTGGGGGCCACATGAGGGGGGAACACGGGGCTCCCCTGCCAGATATTGTCCGGTTCTAGGGCTTCACGCAAGCGTCCTTCACCCCTCCCCGGTTTTGTTTTCCACCCAAAACGCGTCTGCAGGATTAGGAGACACCCGCCTCATATGCCCAGGCTCTAGAACGAGTCTTTCCGATGTGGGACTATTGGGCCTCACACATACTTGATTGTGTAATATCTCTAGCTTTGTTTTTTATAGAGTTATAAGTGATTGTTTAGAATTTGCTTAGCTTCCACTCCATTCTTACCATACACATAGATTAAAATTGATCATCCAACTATAAGTTAATTTTAGATCAATTGCACCCTAAAGTCATAGTATAATTGCTCTAGTTTAATTTTCCACTGCTTTACTTGTAATTGCCTAGAGCTTAAGTAAATAACATCTTATCATTCCGTTGCATTCAATTCAAAGTAAAAATTAGGGAACATAATTTTTAGAAAACCCAATTCACCCCCCCTCTTGGGTTGTCACCTTGGGCAACAAGTGGTATCAGAGCAGGTGCTCTAAAATTAATTATTGATCTTACGAACAAGAGCTAAAGATAATGACAACTCAAATAGATAGTTTTCTAGGAGAAGGACAATTAATTGATAGACCTCCACTATTTAATGGCATAAACTACACACATTGGAAAGCACGCATGTGCATTTTTATTCAATCACAAAACTATGATTTATGGAATATCACAATAAATGATCTTCACTCACACTCTCAAGCTGTCAATGAAAAAGACTTAGCACAATTGAATGCTAATGCTATGAACATTCTATATTGTGCTATCCATAAAACTATATTTCATAAGATTTCTGCATGCTTATCTGCTAAAGAAATCTGGGATACTTTAAGAAATATTTATGATAAATCTCAGATTAGCTCACATGTGCTTCAATTGCATACTAACAATGAGACTGCAGAATCTTCCACATTAGCCGAGTCGACTCCTAGTTTGTCCGAGTCGACTCCTAGAGAAAAACAGTCTGAAAGACAGAGACTCAGTCTTGGAGATCCTGTGAACGAGTCGACTCCAAGTATTTCAGAGTCGACCCCCAAGTTAGCCGAGTCGACTCCAACAAGGCTCGAGTCGACTCCGAGGCAGAACAGTTCAAAAGACAGAGAATCATCTTTTAGGCCTCTGAGAACGAGACGTCTTCCGAAGATCTCGAGTCGACTCTCAAGTCAGTCGAGTCGACTCCAAGTAAACCCGAGTCGACTCGAGGAAGAAAGAACAACAAAAAAATTCAAAAGCTTCCTAAAGACAAAGAAGAAGAGGAAGTAAGATGAAAGAAAGAAAGAGATAAAAAGGAAGAAAGCCTTGACCAAGGAAGAGTCAAACAAGAAAATGAAAGCTAGGAGCAACAATGATGATATTAGCTCCAAAGAACTACAAGAGGTAACTAACTTGTGCTTTATGGCACAAGAAGATAAGGTAAAATCTGAATCTACTTTTACATCAAATGATTTTCAAGAAGAATTTCCTTATGATGAATTATTAAATGCTTTTCATGATTTGTATGGTGAATGTAGAAAATTAGCTATGAAGAATAAAAATCTTAAGAAACTAAATCTAAAAATTTCAAAAGAAAAAAATTTTAGTGATGAAATATAAGATAAACTAAATTCTGAAAATGAAAGCTTAAGGTTAAATTTAGAACAATTGATTCAAAAAAATCAGAGTTTAATTAAAGAAAATCAAAACTTAAGTAAAGAAATTAACCAATTAAAATATTTTATTAACAAATTCACTGTAAGTTCAGAAAGATTAAAAATGATGTTTGAAAGCCAATATGTTGCTTATGATAAATCAAAACTTGGCTTGACTCCTTTACTTAACAATAAATCTCTAGAGAAGAAGGTTATCAATTCACCAAGCAAACCATTAAATAAGATAACTTATTTCAAACATGAAAAGAATGGGCATAACAACTTTACCTATCGTTCTAACATAATTACATCAAGTGGTAAAGTTATTACAATTAAACAAATTGGGTTCCAAAAGAAACTATATATCCTAACTCTCAAGGACCCAAGCAAGCTTGGGTACCCAAAATAAAATTATGAGGATGTAGATGTAGGTGTGCCAAGATACCCATAGAACAAATAGAACTTTCATACAAATGGATGTTCTAGACATACGTCAAAAAATGAAACTTAAAATATACTTATGAAAAGTAATTAAAAAATAATAATAATGAAATCAGTAACCCTTGCATCTCATCATTATTTTTTCTTTAGTATTTGATTAAAATATGAATTGCAAGTATTGATCAATTTTGTGATATAGAAAATACTTTTGGAAATATAATCAAATCACTTCATTTTATAGTATGCTTTACTCACTATTGGATAAGTTGCTAAATGATTAATCAATTTATTAAGAATAACTCTATGAATTCTCTATATGCTTGATTGAGAATTTTTATCCATAGCATTATTGTTTATCGATTATAGATATGAAAATGTGTACTTGGTATGCCTTTGAATATATGCACTATGAATACCAAGATTAAAGAAACCATCTTTGGCATATAAAATCAACTCATGCTAGTATGTACTTAATCTCAAAAGACCTTGCCATTGGCTTACTTAGATTATCTTCTGAAAGGTCAAAGTTTGCTATGCATGTTAACTAAGGAAACAAACGAAATTCAATTTCTAAATCTAAAGATGTTGTTTCCATTACTAAGTTTTCAAAAGCTTACATTAGTTTTGTTCTTGGCACTTAAATTGAAATATTTTCTACATTGGCACAAACTCACAAAAAGGGTTCAAATGAAAAAGGTTTGCAAACTATGAAAATAAAGAAGTATCATGGCATAGTTTTGAAAACCAATTTTGTATTAAGTTGTGCACAGAAAATAATATTGAATACAATTGTTTCTGCACCAAGAACACCATAAGTAAAATAGGATTAATAAAATCCTTGAAGAAATAAAAAAGGCAATGTTGTATGATAGTCATCTACTTAAATAATTTTTTATTAAAAGCTATCATCATTGCTTGTCATATATATGGTTTCTATTAGATCTATTTTTTGATGAAAACTCCATTTGATCTTCTGAAAAATAAAAAATGATCTATTGCATATCTTTCATATTTTTCAGTAGTATATGTTATGCTTGATATGATCTTTTGAAAATAATGCCAAATCTGATAAAGATATTTTTATCTTTGGATATCATTCATCAAGCAATGCATATAGAACATTCAATGAAAAGATTCTAGTTGTAGAAATATCAATTCATTTTATTCTTTATGAGACTAATGATTTATTATCAAGATACTAAAATCAAATTATATATGTATATGGTTAATCTTTTACATATAACAATCTGAAAACTTGTTAATAATTAGAACCAAATTGAGTTTTTAAGAAATGCACTTAATGAAGAAAAATTGATGACTACTAAAAGACTAAATCAAGAAAAGATGAAATAGATCTTGATGAAATTCTTGCATGTTTAGAAGTAAAGATCACCATTATCATTTGCTTGCTTTATGAGCTTTATATTCTGTCAAATGAATATGTAGAATGCACTCCTATGTAGTTATTTCACTAAAAAAAAAGATCTATGTAAAATAACCACCTTATTTGAAAACACTCATTACAAATATGATAAAGCAATATATGATTTGGAACAAGCATCAAAAGCATGATATATAAAAGCTTGTGTAACTTTTTGATAAAAAGTAATAATGATAAATCTATACATTAAAAAGAAGAATTTGTGATATCTTGCTTGCTCAAAGCATACATTGATGGCATCATTTTTGGTTCTACTAATGAAGATTTATATGGAGATTTTACTAAGATCATGCAAAGTGAGTTTGAAATATGTGTAATGAATGAATTAACATTTTTTCTCGAACTCCAAATTAAGATAAACAAGGAAGGGGATCTTCATTGACCAAAGTTAGTCCACAAGAAAACTCTTATAGAAGATTGGCATGAAGAAGGTATGTCTATGACCCCATCTTGTAGAATTTGAAAAGGATGAGCAAAGTAGATCTATTGTTTTAAAGCTGTATTGAATCATGATAGAATAATTATTTTATCATACAGCTAGTAGACCAGATTGTATGCTCATTATGTGCCCTTGTGCAAGACTTCAATCTAACTCTAATGAATCATATTTTATTGATAACAAATGAATCATAATCTGAATTTTGATAGAAATAATTGTTTAAGGCAATTTGATCAAAACTTAGCTAGCATGCCTTATTGATAATTATCTTAAGTAAATAGAATCTAAGCTAAATTGATTTTGAAAATAAGAAATTGATTTGATCTTGATGAATCTTTCTATTGCCTCACATGCTTGTCCTTGAACCATCTTGGGTAATGAAACTATCTCTTTAGTTCAAGTGATATGTGCTTGCTTATATTTAGGCAATCTCTTGAGTAAAGTGACTCAATATTCAACTATTGTCATATCTTATATTGAGTCATCTAGTTAAAAATATGTTGGATGAATGTTTTGTATCTTGAAGAAACTAATGACTTTCTTTCAAGAAAGAAAAGAAGTTTGTTAATAATGCAGGATCTTTGAGCAAGAAAATGAGAGATTTCAACTTGAAGGACATCTCCACATAAGATACAATAAACATTCACATGCAAACAAGAGAGAGGACCTTCTTCAGCCAAAAGTTCACACATAAGAAATCTAGTTTGACTTGAAGAATATAGAATGAATTGGTAATTTTAGATACCTCTCTCATAAATTAGCTGAGCAAAGTCAATAACTTAAATCTTATTGTGGCTTGATTAAAATCTTTAATTATTAATTTCTTGATATCATGTCTATATATGTATTAATTGACTTATGCTTTTAGAAATTGATTCATGGTTTGCTCAAACTAAAATATTCCTTTGCCTATATCATAACCATGAAATACACAAGTATATGCTTAAAATGTTGATTTAAAATGACTTGTGAGAAGCTATGAATTCTTGAGCATAATAAAAATGTTGTTTGCATGATATACATCTATATGATACATAAGATTATTTCTTTATTCTGCTCTTTCATGTAAATTACTTGAGAATAACAAAAAGAGAGAGAGATAAAGAAAAAAAAATGGATATTATTCAAGAGAAGTAAAATCTAAGTAAAGGCAAATACTCCAATCTTAAGGAAAAGCAAAACAAGCATAATATATTCGGCACATTTGTGAGACTTGTGTGAGCATTCTTTTGGAAGGAATAAAATCCGTAATTAATTACACTTAAACAGGGAGAGTTTGAAGTGAACATTTTAACCTTTCTATATTGCTCATCATAGGGATGGTGCCAATGGGGAGGCTAGTGGTAGTACCCGGCACTATTTGACCCAACTATTCGGTGTAGGGTATATTAGGGACGGCACAAGAGGGAGGCTAGTGGTAGTACCTCGTGCCCCTTCCAACTCCACCGGATAGGGAGCAAATAGAGTATAGAACATAAGAAGTAAAATTGAAAGACAAAGTAAATGAAAGTATATAAGAAGAATCAAGTCAAATTTTTAATCACTTGAAAACACACTTTAAGGATGAAATCAGTGCAAGATTATATTTAAATAGGGGGAGTTTATTTGAAAAGAATTGATTTTAATCATTGACATGCTTGTTCTTAATATTTTAATGCATGACTTAACACATAATATATTTTGCATGTGGCATGATGTCTTGAATTATGGGTTCTCAATATTTTGTAATGCTCCATACTTGGACAATTTGATTGAATGTTTGAAATACTACATATTTTTTTTTTTTTGTATTATTGATAAGAAATTTCAGATTTATCGTTCACTATCATCTTTGAAATCTGAAAGTTGAATAAATTTGTAAAAAGAAGAAGAGAAAGATATCTCTATTTAAGAAAAATGAATTGACCTTGTTTTATCCTTCGACTTGCCTAACTTTGATACACAATGTTCTAATTCGTACTAAAATTCAACATTAAATATAAAGATTCTGAAAATACTCTAATATGTTTGAAATATGTTTGAAGATACATATCTCAAATTACAACTTTGAAAGCCTTCTTGAAAATCTTTATGAAGTTCAGAATCTGATTTTGTATAAAAGCTTAAACTCAATATGATTTCTAGATAAAAACTACAGTTTAAGAAAAATAGAATAATTTTGATGCTTTGATTATTTGCCCCGATACGCATCTGAAACATACCATTTCTTATATTTAAAGTGTACTAATATTGGTCTAAATGATGTGTCTTTCAATGATCTTGATTGCAAGCAAATATTTTTAAATATATGATTTTATTTTGATATTAAAAAGATTTATTGTGATTCATGCATATATTGCTGAAAAACTATGATAAAGAAATTGAGTTCTATAAATATATACCTCAATGATCATGTATATGTTTTTTTTCTCCCTACATTATTAAAGACTTCCATCAAAATATATATATATATTTTTAAAAAAGAGTGAATGATCTTAAAGCTAGAAATATTTCAGCTCACTCAAATGATTCTTAAAAGAAAGAAAATGTAAATGCTTTTGAAAGAAATTGAGCTTCAAATGAATCATTTTCTGATTAATATTTCTATACATTTTCTCAAAGATTAAGAGAAAGCATAACTTGTTCTTGAAGGATTAAAAAGGGTGATTGCTATAAATTTTGAATAAATCTAGATCACTCTATATTCTTGATATCATAGAATTTCTGTTTTTATTTACGCTTATCATTAAAATCTGAAATTCAACAAAAAGAAAAGAATGATTAAAGAAGAATGCATCTTTTGAGGGGGAGCTTAGATATATCAAGATTTTACATCTTATTCAAAAGCCACCATCACTCGATGCGTTTCTTGAACGTTTTATGGATTGACTTTGATAAACTTCTTTGTGTTGCCATTGCTTGCCTTGAGTTGAGTTCTATAAAGGTTATCTTATCTCAAACCTTGAGTCTTATGAAAATATGCTGAAACTTATAGAAAATATATTTTCGAGATTGACAATTTTATTGAACATTATCTTCAAATTCTAAACTCTTAAATGGAACGATCAATTAAGGGGGAGAAAGAAAATTTTAGAAGAAAAGATCATATGGAACTTAATCGCATAAATCCATAACTAAAGGAGAGAGAAAGAATACTAAATGAAAAGTGATCCTAATACTCTCCAATATGTATCATCTGAAATTTAATATATCTTATGATACACCTTGAGCTTATTATTTAATCTGAAAATCTTTACGATACACCTTGAGCTTGGTATTTGGTTAGTATATCTTATGCATCAATCATGAACCAAATTGCAATTCAAATAGTTGATCTTAAGAGCCTCTAATTTAATGAAAAAGGGGAAAAAATAATGTGTTGAATTTTCTTGAGTATCTCTTAGAAAACCTATTTTTGGAATTCACTAATGAGTTCTTATTGGCTTGTTCTTTAGAACTTCAATTTTGTGCCAATTCATTATTATATGTACCAAAATGTGCTTCTTTTTAAAGGAATAAAGTCCTTAAAAGAGCTTTAAAAGAACCTTCAAAGCTTTGAATTTTATGTATGCTCTAAGATATATCATAAATTGCATGAATTCATGTTTTGGTATTTATGCCACAATATTTTTACATCATACTTATTATTGAAGAGAGGTTAGATTTTCATTCGTGCTTTCTTTGAATATCATTCGTGGTACTTCTTGAATTAACTTAAGAAAGATTCCACCTACACTTGATTTGAAAACTATCTTTGGAATTACATTCGATGTGTTCTGCTCTGAAATTATCTTAATTGGCTCTGATCTATGCTCATTAGTCTTATTCTAACATTATTGTCTTGAGTTATATGATTCATATTCTTGCAATAATTTGACATGCATTAACTGAAAATCAGAGTACAATAAGGAAAAGACATAATTGAGTATTATTATCTTTGTGCTTTATGTTACACTATCTTGCAACCTTTTTGATGTTGTCAAAAAGGATGAGAAATATCTGAGTATATGCTCATAATGCTTTATGTGTTGATTATGTTAAGTTGATTAAATCTAAAGCATTATCATGAGGTATATTTTAAAGATATATATTTTCTACTTCATGCAACTTAGCTATGCATTACTTCTAGAATACAATATATTTTATATTGCATATACTCCAAGTTTTGTCATCATCAAAAAGGGAAAGACTGATGACCCAAAGATTGATTTAAAGATTGATTTTGATGATCACAAAACCTTGAAGTATAAATACTAATGTGTGTGTTGCAAGAAGAAAGATAATTTGTTTTGCAAGGAACATAGCAAGTTGGATAAACACAAGAAGGCCTCAAAAGCTCTCAAGAAGAGTTGGAAGAAAGCTACACTTCATTGGCTCAAGTTTCAAGTTCAAAGGATTCAAGTTGGAGGAGCTAATTCAAAGAAAGATTCAAAAGAATAGTCCTCGAGTCGACTTCTGGAAGTTCAGAGTCGACTCTGGCACTCTGGAGTTTCAAGGAACAGTGCTCGAGTCGACTCCGAAACTTTACGAGTCGACTCCGATTGAGAACAGACAAAAAAAAACAAAGAGTTGATTTTCAGTGCTACAGTGCTCGAGTCGACTCCGAGGTCGACTCCGAGACTGCAGGTCGACTCCAGGACTGCAAACAGACAAAAAACAGAGAGTTGATTTTCAGTGCTACAGTGCTCGAGTCGACTCCTACTTTAGCCGAGTCGACTCTAACACGCTGGAAGGCATAACGGCTAGTTTTTTCTCAACTCCAACGGCTCTATTTTTGTCTCTGACGGCTAGATTTTTGTTTCCACTCTCTCTAAAGCTATAAAATCAAGAGGAGAGCTAGGGAAGAAGGCATGGAAGTGGGAGAGAATACTTAGGAAAGAGATCTCAAAGAAAAATCTCCCCAAAGCACAAAAGGGACATTCAAAGCAAAATAGAGAGAAAAAGAGTATCCAAGTGAATCCCAAAGCTTCCTCTCCAACTGTGGGCTGCCTCAGTGATCCTCTACCTCGTGACAAATCAGAAGAGGGTCAAGTAAAGAAGAAGCCGAGTTCCTTCATCTATAAATTTGTTTGAGGGTTTCTTCTCTTTACTCTACTTGTTTACATTGCTATATTTGCTTGTCTAAGAAGCTTGTATTTGTTTTAAATTTCTATTCTAATATCTTGTAATTTGATTCAATCAAGGGATTGAATCAAGGGGTTAAGGTTTGTTGGTGAGCCAAAGGAAAAACCAACGTTGTAAGGTTGTGGTTGGTGAGCTTTTGGGAAAACCAACTGGGTTGATTGTGAACCCGGAAAATAATCGTTGTAAGGTTGTGGTTGGTGAGCCTTTGGGAAAACCAACTGGGTTGATTGTGAACCCGGAAAACAATCGTTGTAAGGTTGTGGTTGGTGAGCCTTTGGGAAAACCAACTGGGTTGATTGTGAACTCGAAAAATAATCGTTGTAAGGTTGTGGTTGGTAAGCCTTTGGGAAAACCAACTGGGTTTGATTGTGAACCCGGAAAAACAATCGGTTGGTTCTAGTCGGTGAGCCTGTGAAAACCGACCGAGTTCGTTGTGATCTCGCAAAACAACAAGTTGGGTTGTGAGCTTGTAAAACAACCGGCTGTAATCTGAGGGATTATAGTGAAATTCTCAAGAGGTCTTGGGAAGTGGATGTAGGTGCTGGGGTGCACCGAACCACTATACATCTTTGTATTTGTGATGCCTTGTCTCTCGTATTTCATGCCTTACATTCATACTTGATTGTGTAATATCTCTAGCTTTGTTTTTTATAGAGTTATAAGTGATTGTTTAGAATTTGCTTAGCTTCCACTCCATTCTTACCATACACATAGATTAAAATTGATCATCCAACTATAAGTTAATTTTAGATCAATTGCACCCTAAAGCCATAGTATAATTGCTCTAGCTTAATTTTCACTGCTTTATTTGTAATTGCCTAGAGCTTAGGTAAATAACATCTTATCATTCCGCTGCATTCAATTCAAAGTAAAAATTAGGGAACATAATTTTTAGAAAACCCAATTCACCCCCCCCCCCCTCTTGGGTTGTCACCTTGGGCAACACTTAACCTTCTCTTCATCAACCTCAATTCCCTTAGTACTAACAACATAGCCAAGAAATACAATTTGACTAGTACAAAAAGAACATTTTTTGAGGTTAGCATACAACTTCTCATCTCGCAAAATACTTAAAATCTTATGCAAATGATCAAGATGCTCATTTAAGCTTTTGCTATAAATCAGAATGTCATCAAAGTATACAACAACAAACTTACCAATAAAAGCACGCAAGATATGGTTCATTAATCTCACGAAAGTACTAGGGGCATTAGTTAACCCAAAAGGCATAACTAACCACTCATATAAACCATATTTAGTTTTAAAAGCAGTTTTCCATTCATCACCCTCACGCATGCGAATTTGATGATAACCGGATTTTAAATCAATCTTAGAAAAGATGCAAGAACCATGCAATTCATCAAGCATATCATCTAACCTAGGAATGGGGTGGCGATACTTTACCGTAATCTTGTTGATAGCCCTACAATCAACGCACATTCGCCAAGTTCCATCCTTCTTAGGCACAAGCAAAACAGGAACAGCACACGGACTCAAGCTTTCTCTAACATGCCCTTTTGCTATCAACTCCTCAACTTGTCTTTGGAGTTCCTTCGTCTCCTCGGGGTTACTCCTATAGGCTGGCCTGTTGGGAATTGATGCACCAGGGATGAAATCAATCTGATGCTCTATTCCCCTAAGTGGTGGCAATCCATAGGGAACCTCATTGGGAAAAACATCAGCAAATTCCTGCAAAAGAGATATAGCAACACTAGGCAAAGAAGGGTTAAGGTCGTTAGTATAAGCCTCCTTGTACAGAAGTACAATTATTGGCTGTTTTAAAAAGAAAGCTCTCTTAACTTCACTTTCTTTTGCATAAAAAGCTCCCTTTTTTTTTTTCTTGCTCTTGAGGCTTTTCTTTTTTATCTTTCTTTTTGTTTTTAGCCTCTTTTTCAGTTTCATTCTCATTCTTTTTACCACTCCTCTCGGCCTCACTTCTTTTCTCACAATCACTTTTGATTTTCTTTTGATCCTCATACACTTGCCGAGGTGTTAATGGTATAAGAGTTATAGGTTTGCCATTCATTACAAAAGAATACCGATTCTTGAACCCATCATGCATAACCTTTCTATCAAATTGCCAAGGTCGGCCCAAAAGAATATGTCCAGCATGCATTGGCACTATATCACAGAGCACCTCATCATGATACCTCCCAATGGAAAATGAAACCAGCACCTGCTTATTGACCTTAATTTCTCCACAATCATTCAACCATTGAAGCTTATAAGGTCTACGATGCTTAATAGTAGGTAAGTTCAACTTTTCAACCAAAACAGTGCTTGCTACATTAGTGCAACTACTCCCATCAATTATCATGCTGCATACCTTGTCTTGGATGTGACAACGGGTGTGAAAGATGTTATCTCGCTGTGCATCATCCTCCTCCTTTACTTGCACATTCAAAGCTCTCCTGGTGACAAGGGTTTCACCATTAACCGGATATTCTTCTCCATCACTCTCCTCCAATGGTGGCATGGGCTCTTCATCTTTATCCGATTCACTTGCTGTCTCAACATCCCCATCTTCCCTTAATAACATCACTTTTTTATTTGGACATTGAGATGCAATATTTCCCCTTCCCAAGCACTTAAAACATTTAATATCTCTATTTCTAGAAGTTTGGAAAATAGATTTACCTTTATCCAAGCTAGAACCCGCATCCTTGCCTTTGGAAGTTTCAGCCTTACTCTTGGATTCAACCTTGTCATCCTTTTTGCTCCAATTTGATTTCCAAGTGGAAGACCCCAAATTCCGTTCATGCCTTGTTGAACCCTTTCTTTTGAGTTGTCTCTCAACCTTCATGGCCATGTGTACCATGTCCTCAAGCTCGACATAATGTTGCAATTCCACTATATTGGCAATGTCTAGATTCAAGCCTTGCAAAAACCGTGCCATGGTTGCCTCTCGGTCCTTCTCCACATTAGCCCGAATCATGGCTATCTCCATTTCCTTGTGGTACTCTTCCACACTTTTGGACCCTTGGGTTAGGCCTTGCAACCGCTGGTACAAGTCCCTATAGTAATGGGATGGAATGAACCTCCTCCTCATGATAGCTTTCATCTCCTCCCAAGTGTCAATGGGTTTCTCACGGTTTTGCCTCCTAGACAAAACAAGTTGATCCCACCAAATAATAACATAGTCAGTGAACTCAACAGCAGCAAGTTTTACCTTTTTTTCTTCGGAATAGTTGTGGCAATCAAAAACCAACTCCACTTTCTTTTCCCATTCCAAGTATGCCTCAGGATTGCTCTTGCCTTGAAATGAAGGAATCTTCATTTTAATGTTTCCCAAGCTGCGATCAACATCATCTACCCGCCTTCCTCTCCAACCACCTCTATCAACTCTAGCATGGTCGGACATGTTATAAGACGCTTTTTCATCAAAAACATCATCGTTCGCATCCTCATGCTCAACTTGGAATTGACGCCTTGCTTGCCTTTGCACATTAGGACCTTCACGTGCATGGTTCCTTTGCAACGCAGCAATGTTCGCATCTTGTCTTTCCAACCTGTCCAAAATTTCACCAAATCTGACTTCCATGCGCTCAAAATGTTGTCGCATAGCTCGTTGTTCAAGTGTCTCTGCCGTCCTTTCTTCCTCGCCACTTGACATCATTGTAGTAACCTGTCAAGAATGTTAAGAAAACCTCACAAGTCCCCCCCCCAGGTGTTTTACCCCAATGATATGTCACTCACCAAGTGTTTCACTCTTGCCTTTTACCTCTCAATTCACTTAAATTAGTTCTTCAAAGAACTAGAGAAACTCAAATCAAAGCAATTACCTTGCGACGTACAAACAACTTATCCACGAAACTCAGAGGGTGGACAAGAATTGAAAAGGATCAAGAATAACAAGTCAAATACTTACTTTCTTTTTCAGTTCAAATCTGTTTCAGAATTCCAAACCGAAGCCACACAATTTTTTTTTTTTTTTGCCTCACAATTTTTTTTTCTGATTTTTTTTTTTAATATAAAGCACAATAAAGGCACTTTAAACTTCAAGGAATAGAAATTGAAAATATGGAAAGCAACAATGAAGAAGATGAAAAGGCCAAAATAAAATAAGAAGCACCAAGGATAGAAACTGATTTAGAAGACCTATGCTCTGATACCAACTGATGTGAACCCCGTAAGATAGATTCTTAGAAACCCACGAACAAGTTGATGAATAACCCAAGAAAGTCTGAAAATCAGTTTGGAAGAGATAGAACCTTGACCCGATGTTTAGCAAAACATGAACCAAAGGTATAGAAGGTTGTTGATGCCACACCCTAATAGAATCAGGATGATAAGTCACTTGAACGCCACAAGGGTTGCCTTGATAAGTTCTAAGTTCAATGAAGAACCAAAGAAGTGAATAACCTCACAATTTTCATTCCAATTCAGATCTGCCTGTTTACATAAGGAACACCCTTTTTATAGCCCAAAGGGAAACCTACCAGCCTTTAATTAAAGTCTAATCCCTAGAACAATAATAACTCCACTAGTCATAGTTCAGTCTCCTAGGAAATTAATGAAGACAGTTTTCTAGAACATTAATGAAACTCCACTAGTCAAAGTTCAATCTCCTAGGAAATTAATGAAGACAATTTTCTAGAACATTAATGAAGCTCCACTAGCCTTTAGACATTCAGCAATATAAAACTAAATCTGAAAACTCCAGCAATATTTCCACCAAGTAAGCATCTAATTTGGCCTAATAATTGCATGGATCATGTTGACTAGTCCACAAGCTATCTTCACGTCCAAATCCACTCCAACAGCCTCTTACTGGTTCCAAGCTTCCTCAATTAGCCCATTAAGTGCTTCCTTCATTCTTTTAGCTTTGGACCGAGTGATTGGTCCTCCACCAGTTTGTAATGGATCATCAAGATGTATCGGACCATAATGCTCCATACATTGCTCCTTGCTTCCCACGGCCTTGGATAGTCCCTCCTTAGGTTGCTTGGTGGCTGCATCCTGGTTTCCATCACTCTCTCTCTCTCTCTCTCTCTGTGTGTGTGTGTGTGTGTGCGCGCGTGCGCGCGCGTGTGTTTGCGCGTGCATATTCTTTGCTTGATGTTTGTCCCAAACATCCTTTACTAGAGAGCACTATCTTTCTTCGTTTCAGGTGTGCAATTCAATGGTGTTTGTTATGGGAGAAATGGTGACAAGCTACCCCAACCTAGTGATGTAGTGGCTCTTTACAAATCTAATAACATTGGGCAAATGAGGCTCTTTGGTCCTGACCCAGATGCATTGCAGGCCCTTAGGGGCTCTAACATTCAACTCATCCTAGATTTCCCCAAACATGACCTCCAAAGATTAGCCTCGGATACTTCAGCAGCAAATGATTGGGTCCAGAACAACATTATTTTATTATTATTATTATTATTATTATTATTATTATTATTATTAGGATAAGGGATGCTGAAAAGGCCACTTAGAAATTTATTGAAAAGAGAAAAAGAAAGGTAGAATTTACCCTAGATGGTCCGCTCTTATGAATGAGCAGCTAGCAAATGACAGTATTCAAAGCACAAGAGGAGAGTGAGGAAACAGAAACCAAGCTCCAAAAATCAGACAAAGGTGCTCCTATGCCCAATCATTTAACCAATTGTTCAACAGTAAGTTCTTATATCATATCATCCGTTTCTCACTAACTTGGTTTCTAGATTTTATAGTAATATTTTCTTGACTTTGGACTAACGAAGATCAAGATCGAGTCGAAGACTGAAAAAATCTTATGTGTAAGCTCGTGGAGGCTATCTCATGCGTAAGCCCCTAAACGCTATCCCATTGCGTAAGCTCGTGGAGGCTATCCCATGCATAAACTCGTGGAGGCTATCCTATGACAAGATTAGTCTAAACCATATCTTATCTTTCTGATTTACAAGATACACATGTCAAATCAATTTCCACTTACACAACGCATTTCTGCCAAATTCAAGGTAATATTGTTCGCATATTCATATTTTTAATTTTGATACATATACTATCATGCAAGTATATTAGTACTGAAAATCATATAAAACATACCATCACAACCAAATTAAATCTATTAATGTGAATCACACAATGCCAATCCAGTAGTACAAATCAATAAGCATGTATACATTTATATTGGTAACCTAGTACAGAGATTCTTAGCTCTACTGCAATCCAACATAGCTACAATGCTACTGATTTACACCTCAACTTCTCACACAATCCATACTTTGTTTAGAAACCGCGGTGTCAGAACCCTGCTCAATTGTTCCCTTGTCTTGCAAATCATTCTCCTAAAGTACCAAATTCATTATTTAAGTAAAAACCATAACTAAAAATCAACTACGTAGAACCTTCCACTAGGATTCACCAGGGGTCTACCATTGCATCCCATGACTCATCATCCACATCTCTTCAAGCCATTAGAGAGAAGAGGGAGAAAGGTTTCAGAGAGGAGAGAGAAATAGAGAAGGAAGAGAGAGAGGAGAAAGCCTTCTCCTCTTCCCAAACTGGGAGACATCTCCCCCCTCTCCCTCTCAACCCGCCATGGAGGAGCCCATGGATGGTGGCCCATAGCACTCCGACCCAGTGACGATGGCCGGCCCAAAGACATCAATGGCCACAGAGGTCGGCCGGACAGAAGGAAACAGGAAAGAGAAAAGAGGAAAGGATGAATGGCTCTTCCCTTCTCTTCCTCCCTTCCTCACCAGAAACAGGTGGCAGCCGCGGTGGCCCAGCAGCTCGCCTGACAGTGGCCACAGGTTGCCGCAACCCTAGCCAAAATTGGAAACAGCAATGCTTGGTGGAAGATGACCGAAATAGGGGTGCCTTGTTTCGGATAAAATCTGGCTGCTCGTCAGCCTAAATCCATGACCGCAGTAGCCACTAAACTAGAAAACAAGGCGGAAGAAGACAAGGAACACTTACCTCGGTCCAGTGAGGCGGTCTGGTAGCCCTTCTCGGCGAAGAATCGAGGGAGAAGCTCAAGAAGAGCAGCTTAAATCCAACAGCTTTCTTCAAGGAAAAAGTGATGGATTCAATGGAGGAGATGGAGAACTAAGTCCCTAATCTCACCCGGTTGGTAGTTGGGTTACCCCGAGTTTCTCAGTGTCACTGGTACAATCGAGAGTTGGGAGCTTCTTCTCCATCTCTCACGATCGGTCAGCCGATCGCGGTCGACCACAATCGAAGGGAAGATGGGCCAAGCCTCTTCAGGCTGGCCCATTAGCCTAAAAAATTGTTTATGTCAACTTGTAAGTACTGGGAAATGTTTTGGTCCCAAATATTTATGCCGGTATCTATTTTACTAATTAAATGACAATCTTAAACACTACCATTTTTTTTCTTTTTCCCTCTCATTATGTTGTTATAAGATGGAGGACTTCCTTTTAAGCTTAGGGAGGATAGCTGAAGTTAACTGGGTGATGTAAGTTCACGGTTTTCTTTTGTAAAAGCTCGTTAATCCTCATTTGGTAAAATCTTAAATTCTTATTTATACTCAAGGAGCATAATTAAGGTGAGATAACAATGCGGCTAGGTACAAAACCTAATTTTTCAATTAAGTTTCAACTTTTAAAGTTAGCCATCGTACAAAGTTTATTCCATAATCGAACTACACTGCGATAACAAAATTTTATGGATACAAATTGAGAAAAGTAGGGCCATTCCCCATCAAATAAGGCTTTCGTTCCAACTAGCTATATAAGACCAGTCTTTGTAGTTAGACAGATTGGTAGTTGGACCTTGACTCAGCTGTCTCATTCTATCTTTAAGACAATCCTGTCAGGAACTCAAATTTCTACGAAAAATTGGACCAAAAGACAAAGGGCTACATGACCAGACAGTGAAACCAAGATAGGAGGAGGTATTCATTGTTTGCGTTTTGTTCCAAACATAGGCTGCTAAGGAATTAACTTTTTTATTTCAGGTTTGGAATCCATTGGTGTTTGTTATGAAACGATTACCAACAGCCTATGCCTTGTGAGGTAGCGGCACTCTACAAATCTAAGAAATTTGGACAAATGAGATGCTATGCTCTAAACCTTGTTGCTCTTCGGACCCTTTAAGACAAGAACCAGGCCTGTTGGTCTGCTCAACTTGTATTCTTCTGAAAACCCATCCTAGTCTTAGTCTAAATCCGTTTATGGGACCATTGGTATGTAGGAAGAGAAAAATAGACCCATAGAGATCGTTTTGTCCTCCTATGGGAGTTGGGTTGAAGGAGGTATCACTACAACAAAAAAGGTTTTTACCGACTCTATATTGCAGACGCTAGATAAAAGCATCGGCGGATTTTTTTCTTGAGACAGTAACCGCCGACGCTTCTCAAAAGCGTCGGTAAAAAAGCTTCCGCCGACGCTTTTTTTAAGCATCGGCGTTTGGGTACATTACCGACGCTTATAAGCATCGGAATATTTAATCACCGACACTTATAAGCGTCGGCATAACGGAGGAATACGATGACGCTTATAAGCATCGTCGGACTTCATTCCTCCGACAACAAAACCCGATCGACCTCCTCCCTCCAAAGCCCTAAATCCCTAGCTCACGCCGACCGACTCCCTCCCTTCTCAGCCCTTTTCACCGATCTCGGCCATTCTCCTCCGCCGAGCGATCCTAAATCGCGTTCCTCCGCCACATCTCCTTCCCCTCTGTTGGCCTCCTCTCCGTAGACAACTTCCTCCTCCTCCGTAGCAGAGCACTCATGCAGTGTTTGAAGTTTGGAGCCGGCATGGACAAGGACAAGGCCAGGTTTGGGATCTTCTTCTCTTGCTTCGATCTTTAAATTCTGGATGTTTTGGATTTTCTTTTGTTTTTATAATCGAATTGTTTAGGAATTTTGTTCTACTTTTTCTTATTTCATGAATTTATAATCGGAGGTTAGATACGAATTCAGCACTGGCTCCATTGTTGAATGAGCCTGGACCAACTGATACGAATTCAGCACTGGCTCAGAGAGGGTTGGCATTGTGTTAGGATTTTGTTGTAGAACACTTTATCTAGATATGATAAGCACTACAAAAGAAGGAATAACTCCCGACGCTTTTTTTTGTCTCTACCGACGCTTATAAGCGTCGGCGAATTCCCAGCCCACGCCTCACAAAGCGTGGCTCAGACGTCGGGCAGGTGGGCGTGGGTCGGGTTTAACCCGACGCGTCAAAAAAGCGTCGTCGGTCTATGCCGACGCTTTTAAGCGTCGTTCCTTTTATAATACTCCGACGCTTATAAGCGTCGGCGAGAAGGGTTGTTTACTATTGTTTTAGGCTGACGCTTAAAAGCGTCGTTCCTTTTATAATACTCCGACGCTTATAAGCGTCGGCGAGAAGGGTTGTTTACTATGGTTTTAGGCCGACGCTTAAAAGCGTCGTTAAAGGCGTGCCAGTTTCCATTCCGGTTGCTTTTCCCGACGCTTATAAGCGTCGGCATTAAATTTTTTTTTAAAAAAAAAATTTGTAAAAGTAATTTTTAAATACTCTGTGTACATTAAATTCTAACAAAACAATAGAAACAAATACACTGAATCACATATATAACAAAATACGAGTCACAAACAAGAACTTTGATTACATTCATAGTATCATATTTGATTACATTGTACTTCAAAAACATTCTAAAAACATACAAGTCAAATTCCTAAGTACACAATCTACAATATGTATCAAGGGTCGGCATCATCATCTCTACAATATTGTCACTAAGCTTGGGGCGAGCCCAGTCAACCAAGCTCTGCTCCTTGCTCGGGCGAGTCTTGTCCACAGACCGGCGTCCTGTTAAGAGCTCAAGAAGGACAACCCCGAAGCTGTAGACATCACTCCTAGCTGTCAAGTGACCTGCTCATAGAATAAAATATGATTCAAAATGAACTCACAGCAATTAATTAGAAAAGCAAATGAATGGATGTTGCATTCCATTCTAACAATGAAGGGAAACGGAAGAAGGCACATAGGTTTTGATAGATTCTACTTATCATGTTGCTCAAAAAAGATCTCATGATCATCATACAAGATTAATCAAAGGAATCTCCAAAATTTTAAAAACATACAAGTCAAATTCCTAAGTACACAATCTACAATATGTATCAAGGGTCGGCATCATCATCTCTACGAGTAGATGAAGTATCATCAACCTACAAGAAAAAAAAATATTTTAGAAACTAAAAATACAAAAGTCATCACGCTCATGTTAGATGTATGCCCTAGAAGCCAATCTGGCTGACACATTATTAATTCTAGGGACATAATTTTGTACTTGACTATTTATTATTAAATAAATAAAAGGCATCTTTTCATTCATATTGTTTATGTGTCTATGAATCGTCCAAGAAATTAATAAGATGATGATACATATTCTCAAGAGTTGAGAATTTGAGCCATGTATCATTGGTGATTAGTTTCTAAATGCTCCTGATCAATGGATCATCACGAGGACGGTGTTTGATCCGATCAGTGCACAGATCACTTTTCTTCTGGATGGACGAGACTTGAGTCCACAGTGTAGGGACACTGAAGTGATAGTGCAGGTGCTTGTTAGAGAACAAGGGTACTGAGCGTGACCAAGACAAGAAGTCACTTGGATGTCTATCCACTCGTCAGTGACTTGCTTGATGTTGCAGTAGTGTGACTGGTCCTTTGACCTGCGGTGCTTCGGCTACTCACAGTGAGGTTATTGTAATTTGACTGCACACATACATGGTCTCTAGCCATATGGGTCCATGCAGTGTAGATTGGCTGCAGTAAGTTCACTGTAGGAGTAGGGTATGCACCTATATGGAATCTATCGACCTTGATAGATAAGGAGAGATCCTATGTGATTTATAAGACTAAGTTCGTAAGACCTCGGCCGGGGCAGTATGCACAGTGGAGAAAGAGTTTTCCACTCTCGAACTTAAGTCGAATAAATTTTGACATATGACAGACGAAGGGGTTTGACGAGTTATCCATGACCTCCATCTTGTAGGGATCCACGATAGAAGGACTGTAACACATGACAACTGCACCTAGAGGTTCATCATTCTATTCTGCTGGGTAGCCACTACATGCTGCTAGGTGTCACTGGTGGATGGTGGGACTCATAGGGATTATCTTGATGATCGATAAACCCTAATGAGTTGAGTTGGAATCGTTCCAACCCATTGAAAGGAGTTTCAATGATACTGAGATGGAGATCTCAATATGTCTCATTACCAGTCAGATTAGAACCTATGAGGTCACACACATTAGAGGTTCTGATTATTAGGATTGTCGATTTGTGAATTGGAATCACAATGTCAATTGTCAATAAGATTGATGTACAAAATAACCCACTAAGAGTTAGTGAGTTAAATGGAAGAATTAAATAATTATAATTAGATTATAATTGAGTCTTTTATTGCTGATTAATTGAGTCAAATTATGTTGGATCTGACCCAAAGAAATTTGACTCAAATCCTAGTCAAGAGTTGGCTAGATCGAGTCCCAAAAATTCTACCTAAATTCAGCCTTTTTCCTTATATGAAGCCTCCCTCTTAATGCCCTATTTTGAGGAGTCAAAATAGGTAAGAGGGGGCAGCCAAGAGGGCAAGGAAGAACGTGGCCCCCTCTCCTTCTTTGCTGGGAGCCAGCGCCCCTTGATTCAAGGAATCAAGGGGCCCGCCAATGCAAAAAAAAGGGGGAGGCGCCAAGGAATCCTAGTGGGACTAGGACCCTTGGCGCCTAGGGTTTTGAACCATATAAAAGGGAGCCCCACGTCCCAGATTTTAGAGAAGAACTTCTCCCAGCCGTGGGGCAGCAAGAGGGATTTTTGGGGATTTTTTAAATCAGCAAATAGGGAGAGAAAAGAATAAAAAGGTGAAGGGTTTTCTTCTTCCTTTTGAAGGCTGCACAAGGTGGGATCCTTGAGATTTCTTCTTCCTTCTTCTTCGACATCCAAGAGAGGCTTTTGCAAGGAGCTAGCACCCCGGTGAAGCCCCATCTCTGATCTTCAGCAACCTCGTGTGGATACTTGTAGAGGCCGGACGTTTGTGCGGCTACAAGGAACCAAACCACGATCATCGGTTGCGGTGTTCTTCTACCCGCACAAAGGTGAAGATGAGATCTTCATTTGAAATTTTATATTTCTGATTTTCTTGTAGTTTAACAATTCATAATTAATTATTAGATCTTAGTTTAGTCCCCATCTTAATTCAAAAGGGTTCTGAATCATTTTGATTCAGAAAAATTTTGAAATCTACCCGATCCTGTTCCGGCGTATGCGATGCACCGGGCCCGGCATGCGGATTCCGCCGCGAACGTCGCGCCGCTGTGGGGCAATCCAACAGTGGTATCAGAGCTATGGTTTTGGGGATCCAATTAAGATAATAGTTAATTAATTATGAATTAGTTCTGATTTTTTAATTATTATGCATGCTGAAAAATTCTGCGTGCTGAAATTTCGTGTTGCTGAAAATTTTCAGCATGCTGATTTTGTTAGATCGATCATGCGATGTTAGTTTTAAAATTATGATATGATTATGATGTTTAAAATTAAGGTATTGCATGATCTGGATCTCAGATGGTTGCATAATAAAATTAAAATCAGATTAGATAAAATCATGCATGAGATGCATGTGGTGATGATCATAGGATTCAAACCCTTTTGGTATCGAATGTAATGACCTGCGATGTGATCTGTAATGTCATGTAATTTTGCAGATGCTTGCATGCATCTTATTTAATATTTTGAGAGGCCTGCGTGCCTCCTAAAAGGGAGATGTAATTTATTTTTATTTTTATTTTATATCTGGTTGTATTTCTGTGATGTGATGTACGTCAACGATCAAATCAAAGATTATGCATGAGATGAGCAGGGGTCTAAGCGGTTGATGGCGATTGGATCAAGAGTTGGTCAAGGATCGAATCAAGGAGGCTTGGAACCAATTCAAGAGTTGAAGACCAGTTGATCGATTGACGTGCATGTGCTTGTAATACGACCTAACTAGAATCCATGATCATCACCTATTTAAAGTTTAGCTTTAATTATTGCTGCGATCATAACTGCCTGCAATGTGCCGTTTGCATGTGATGTGAATGAGAGTCGGGTAGATAGGTTTACATGTGATGTAGCAAACCCAATTGAGACCTAAATTAAAACCTCCTCAATCAAGTCGAGAGTGAACCGACATGAGCAAGTCATATTAGATTAATTGATCTAATTGGTGTCTAGGAAAGCATTAAAGGTGGTTACTTAATTAGGACCTTACTCTCTGAGTAAGGGGAGCCTCCCACCTGCTTACCTGGCCAATTGTTCGATTACCTCTTATGAAGAGCTCAAGTTGCAAACACTAAAGACCTGATTAACCAATATTAAGTCAATAGGTCTTCCACTGTAGTAGAGCTGCTAAGGCCTTTCTGATGTTGATTTGTCTCGGCTGGACACAGTGGTCAAGTTGCATCGGGGGGCTGGACCTCTCTATAGACATGAGATGTTGTAGGGTAAAGGTGGGGTTGGGCACCAATAACTGTTAGGTGAGGACCCAATGACGACTTTATTCCTACGGTTATACGGTGGGTCTGACTTAACTAAGAAATGGGACCAATAACTGTTAGGTGAGGTTTTCATGGCTTAGAGACCAAGTTACACTGCAACATGCTTCAGAAGCATTGTACAAGAGTTGTACATTCATCAATCTATGTGTCACCAATAACTGTTAGGTGAGGTGGCATGTAAATTGATGGGACCGCAGTACCCACTAGAAACCCTAGTCGTGTGGGATTTTCGTTTCCCTACCAGGGGAGTGTAAGGGATTCGAGAAAATAGTGGGAGTTACATTTGTTCTAAAAGACCTTAGAACAGATTAGGATCAAGTACAAAAGTCTAACTAGAATCTTTACTCTCTGCAGATACAATGTCAGCTTCAAACCCTTTGACCCGTATTCTTGAGACCAACCGACTGACCGGAACCAATTACAAAGACTGGCTTAGAAACCTCAAAATTATTTTGGACTGTGAGAAAATAGGCTACATACTCGATTCAGATATCCCCACACTACCAACACGTCCTACTGATGTTCAGCGTGAGATGCATAAAAAGTGGTTGGATGATGACATTAGAGTAAAATGCTATATGATGGCATCCATGTCAAATGAACTCCAATGCCAGCATGAAAATATGAAGACTGCTAGGGACATACTGACACACCTGCAAGAGTTGTATGGTGAGCAGAGTCGCACAGCTCGTTTTGAAGTGTCCAAGAGGCTTTTCAAAGCGAAGATGCGCGAGGGGCAGTCTGTCCATGATCACGGTCTGACTATGATCAAGGACCTAGAGGAGCTTGAAAAGCTCGGAATGAACATGCACAAGAAATTGAAGTGGATTTGATCCTACAGTCACTTCCTGATTCATTTGGTCAGTTTATAGTAAACTACCACATGAATAAGATTGAATGCACTAAGACTGAACTGATAAATATGTTGGTAACTGCTGAGGGAGCCTTGAAAGGTTCAAGGGGCAATGTTCTTGCTGCTGAGTTGACTTCTGGTTCCAAGAGAAAGTCTACTTGGAAGAAAAAGAAGCTTGCTAAGAAGCAGAAGAAAGACAAGAAGCCAAAGAAGGAAGTTCAAAAGAAAAAGGCTAATGACAAAGGAAAATGTTTCCACTGCAATGTCGACGGCCACTGAAAAAGGAACTGTCCTTCATACCTCGAGAGCCTGAAGAACAAGAAAGCTGACACACCTTCAGAAGGTATAGACTTGCTCATAATTGAAACTAATCTAACGGTTTCTTCTATTTCCAGTTGGGTTATAGATTCTGGTTCTAGTGCTCATTTGTGCACTACCATGCAGGGTCTAAAGGAAAGTAGAAGGCTGGCGGAAGGTGCGGTAACCCTTCGGGTTGGCAACGGGGCAAAAGTTGCTGCTGTGGCTGTGGGCACCTACCATCTGCGACTACCGTCTGGTTTTAGTTTATTACTTAGAGACTGCTATTATGTACCTGTTGCTAGCAGAAATTTGATTTCTGTTTCATGTCTAGCACAGGAAGGTCATGTTTTTACTTTTGACAAAGACTGCTGTTCTATTTATTTCAGAAATAAAATAGTTGCACGTGGTTTTATGATTGACAGTCTCTATCATTTACATATGGATGTATCTATAAATGTGTCAGAGCAAGAAGTGAGTGCCAAAGGATCCAAGAGATCCAGGGATGAGATAAACTAAAGATATTTGTGGCACCTCAGGCTTGGCCATATTGGAGAGGACAGAATGAACAAAATGGATAAAGATGGGCTTCTCGGCTCATTGACTTCCGAGTCATATCCAGTTTGCGAATCCTGTCTTCAAGGAAAAATGGCTAGATTACCCTTTGTAGGACAAGGGGAGAGGACCACTGAATTACTTACCCTAGTACATACAGATGTATGTGGCCCATTCGATGTGCTAGCCAGGGGACATTATTCGTACTTCATTACCTTTATCGATGATTATTCACGGTATGGGTATGTGTATCTTATGAGACACAAGTCTGAATCTTTTGAAAAGTTCAAAGAGTTCAAGAATGAAGTAGAAAAACAAACTAGAAAACCTCTTAAGGCTCTTCGATCAGATCGAGGAGGAGAATACCTTAGTGGAGAATTCCGGGACTATCTCAAGGAAAACAGCATAGTCTCACAATGGACACCTCCGGGTACACCTCAACTCAACGGGGTGTCAGAGAGGAGGAATCGGACCCTATTGGATATGGTCAGGTCCATGATGAGCTTCACTGATTTACCTATGTTTCTTTGGGGAGATGCCTTACTTACCGCAGTATATCTACTGAATAGAGTTCCCTCTAAATCCGTTCCTACCACACCATATGACATATGGCATGGTAAGAAACCAAGTCTTGGTCATCTCAAGATTTGGGGATGTCCGGCCCACGTCAAAAGACTACAGGCGGACAAGCTAGAGGCTAGGACCATAAGTGCTCGTTTTATAGGATATCCTAAAGAGTCATTAGGATACAATTTTTACGTCTCAGAGGATCACAATGTGATTGTGAGCCGTCATGCCATCTTCTTAGAAAACCAGTTTATCCTTGATAGAGGCAGTGGGAGAAAAATTGAGCTTGAAGAGAAAGTCTCTAAAAAGCAACGAGTCATGATCCTATTGAACCCATTCATACAGAGCCAGTACACGATGTCCCTCGACCACCTCGTAGATCTAGTAGGGTCTCCCATCCTCCCGATAGATACTTAGGTATACTAGAAGAGGATACCGAGGAAATGTTTCTAGTGGGAGATAGGGATCACATACAGAATCCCAAAACCTACAACGAGGCGATATCTGATGTCGATTCTGAGAAATGGTTGGAAGCTATGAAGTCAGAGTTAAACTCCATGCATTCCAACCAAGTCTGGACCTTAGTAGACCCACCAGAAGGTATTGTACCTATTGGATGCAAATGGATCTACAAAAGGAAGATAGGTTCGGATGGAGAGGTAGAGACCTATAAGGCAAGGCTTGTGGCGAAAGGGTATAGTCAGCGCGAAGGCATTGACTATCAGGAGACCTTTTCACCTGTAGCTATGTTAAAATCCATCCGAACATTGCTTGCCATTGCAGCATTTCATGATTATGAAATCTGGCAGATGGATGTGAAAACTGCTTTCCTGAATGGATATCTTGATGAAGATATCTATATGGAACAGCCTTTGGATTTCACTTTCAGTGATGGAGATCACAAGGTCTGCAAGCTGCAAAGGTCCATCTATGGACTAAAGCAAGCATCTCGGAGTTGGAACACTCGTTTCGATGACGCAATCAAAACATTTGATTTCATCAAAAACGAAGAGGAACCGTGTGTTCACAAAAAGGTTAGTGGGAGCGCTGTCGTATTTCTCGTACTGTACGTGGACGACATCCTACTGATAGGGAATGATATTCCCATGCTAACCTCGGTCAAGGTCTGGTTGTCAAAAGAATTCTCCATGAAAGACCTTGGGGAAGCATCCTATATTTTGGGAATAAAGGTCTATAGAGATAGATCTAAAAGGATGCTTGGCCTTTCACAGAAGATGTACATTGAGGAGGTGCTGAAGAGGTTCAGCATGGAAAACTCCAAGAGGGGTCTCTTACCCCTAAGGCATGGAATTCATCTCTCCAAGAAGATGTGCCCCAACACATCTGAAGAGATTCAACGCATGAGCAAGATACCCTATGCATCGGCAATAGGGAGCCTCATGTATGCCATGCTATGTACACGACCTGATATAGCCCTTGCTGTGAGTGTCACAAGCAGATATCAGTCGAATCCAGGTGAAGAACACTGGACAGCTGTGAAGAATATTCTTAAGTACTTGAGAAGAACTAAAGATTTATTCTTGGTTTTTGGAGGATCAACTGAGTTAAAGGTAGAAGGGTACACAGATTCAGACTTCATGACTGATGTCGATGATAGGAAGTCAACATCTGGATATGTGTTCTTGTGCAATGGTGGTACGGTGAATTGGAAGAGTTCTAAACAACCGATCATTGCTGACTCTACTATGGAAGCTGAATACATCGCCGCCTCTGAAACTGCTAAGGCTTCTGGTTCAAGAAATTCATTGCAGAATTAGATGTAATGACATCAGATGCCATAACACTCTACTGCGATAATAATGGCGCCATAGCTCTTGCTAAGGAACCAAGGTCTCATCAGAAGTCCAAGCATATAGAGCGGCGCTTTCATCTCATACGCGACTATGTTGAGAAGAAGTATGTCGAGGTGCAGAGAGTAGACTCCGCGGATAACGTGGCAGACCCGTTCATTAAGCAGCTAAGTCAGCAAAAGACTGAAGCCCACCTTGAGAAGATGGGGCTTAGATATATGACTGATTGGCTTTAGTGCAAGTGGGAGATTGTTAGATGTATGCCCTAGAAGCCAATCTGGCTGACACATTATTAATTCTAGGGACATAATTTTGTACTTGACTATTTATTATTAAATAAATAAAAGGCATCTTTTCATTCATATTGTTTATGTGTCTATGAATCGTCCAAGAAATTAATAAGATGATGATACATATTCTCAAGAGTTGAGAATTTGAGCCATGTATCATTGGTGATTAGTTTCTAAATGCTCCTGATCAATGGATCATCACGAGGACGGTGTTTGATCCGATCAGTGCACAGATCACTTTTCTTCTGGATGGACGAGACTTGAGTCCACAGTGTAGGGACACTGAAGTGATAGTGCAGGTGCTTGTTAGAGAACAAGGGTACTGAGCGTGACCAAGACAAGAAGTCACTTGGATGTCTATCCACTCGTCAGTGACTTGCTTGATGTTGCAGTAGTGTGACTGGTCCTTTGACCTGCGGTGCTTCGGCTACTCACAGTGAGGTTATTGTAATTTGACTGCACACATACATGGTCTCTAGCCATATGGGTCCATGCAGTGTAGATTGGCTGCAGTAAGTTCACTGTAGGAGTAGGGTATGCACCTATATGGAATCTATCGACCTTGATAGATAAGGAGAGATCCTATGTGATTTATAAGACTAAGTTCGTAAGACCTCGGCCGGGGCAGTATGCACAGTGGAGAAAGAGTTTTCCACTCTCGAACTTAAGTCGAATAAATTTTGACATATGACAGACGAAGGGGTTTGACGAGTTATCCATGACCTCCATCTTGTAGGGATCCACGATAGAAGGACTGTAACACATGACAACTGCACCTAGAGGTTCATCATTCTATTCTGCTGGGTAGCCACTACATGCTGCTAGGTGTCACTGGTGGATGGTGGGACTCATAGGGATTATCTTGATGATCGATAAACCCTAATGAGTTGAGTTGGAATCGTTCCAACCCATTGAAAGGAGTTTCAATGATACTGAGATGGAGATCTCAATATGTCTCATTACCAGTCAGATTAGAACCTATGAGGTCACACACATTAGAGGTTCTGATTATTAGGATTGTCGATTTGTGAATTGGAATCACAATGTCAATTGTCAATAAGATTGATGTACAAAATAACCCACTAAGAGTTAGTGAGTTAAATGGAAGAATTAAATAATTATAATTAGATTATAATTGAGTCTTTTATTGCTGATTAATTGAGTCAAATTATGTTGGATCTGACCCAAAGAAATTTGACTCAAATCCTAGTCAAGAGTTGGCTAGATCGAGTCCCAAAAATTCTACCTAAATTCAGCCTTTTTCCTTATATGAAGCCTCCCTCTTAATGCCCTATTTTGAGGAGTCAAAATAGGTAAGAGGGGGCAGCCAAGAGGGCAAGGAAGAACGTGGCCCCCTCTCCTTCTTTGCTGGGAGCCAGCGCCCCTTGATTCAAGGAATCAAGGGGCCCGCCAATGCAAAAAAAAGGGGGAGGCGCCAAGGAATCCTAGTGGGACTAGGACCCTTGGCGCCTAGGGTTTTGAACCATATAAAAGGGAGCCCCACGTCCCAGATTTTAGAGAAGAACTTCTCCCAGCCGTGGGGCAGCAAGAGGGATTTTTGGGGATTTTTTAAATCAGCAAATAGGGAGAGAAAAGAATAAAAAGGTGAAGGGTTTTCTTCTTCCTTTTGAAGGCTGCACAAGGTGGGATCCTTGTGATTTCTTCTTCCTTCTTCTTCGACATCCAAGAGAGGCTTTTGCAAGGAGCTAGCACCCCGGTGAAGCCCCATCTCTGATCTTCAGCAACCTCGTGTGGATACTTGTAGAGGCCGGACGTTTGTGCGGCTACAAGGAACCAAACCACGATCATCGGTTGCGGTGTTCTTCTACCCGCACAAAGGTGAAGATGAGATCTTCATTTGAAATTTTATATTTCTGATTTTCTAGTAGTTTAACAATTCATAATTAATTATTAGATCTTAGTTTAGTCCCCATCTTAATTCAAAAGGGTTCTGAATCATTTTGATTCAGAAAAATTTTGAAATCTACCCGATCCTGTTCCGGCGTATGCGATGCACCGGGCCCGGCATGCGGATTCCGCCGCGAACGTCGCGCCGCTGTGGGGCAATCCAACAGCTCATACAAGAATACATTATAATTACATACAATATTCAAATAGATTTAGTTATGTACCGGAGGAGCAAATCTCTGCAAAAAGGATGAAATATGGTCAAGCTGATCTTGCAAAGATTGTATCTTCAACTCTTGGCTCTGCTTCAACTCCTCCATATCGGTCCTATGACTCTGACTCATCTCCTTTATCCTTGTCTCATATGACTGTTTTATCTGTGCCATCTCTGCCTTCAGACTACAAACCTCTGCAGTGCTACTACCTTGTCTAGCATCTTGGGTATATCGGCTCACTGCAGACAACTGAGTGGGGGTAACTCCAACACCATAACCCCTCACTCGACCATAACGTTCTGGGCCCATTAATTTGGTATAGACCTGAGCCTCGATGCGACTGGCCGCATCGGATGATGATGACTCCCCGACACGCTCTGAAATAAGAGTTGTAGCTCTTTCCTATATATCTCTCAAAAAAAATGTCACATTAATATTTAAAAAAATTTAAATTTTTTTTAAAAAATATTCTGAACAAAGCAAAAATGAATACATACAACTATATCTCTCGACTCGTCCCGGACAAAGCTGCCATCTCGGTGAGTGTGGGTCATCTTATAAAACTCTACCTCACCAGGCTCCCTTCCATGCTCTACTATCTACACATACGGAAAGTATATTGGCAAACTATATATTATGATACGTGCTATATGTTAGTAAAATTTCAAATAGTTTCAAAAGAACTTACGAATTCATTTCTACGTCTCGCATAACTCTTCGAGCCTGAAGTATGAGGAACTGCTTGAGATGCTCGTGCAGCTCTGCCAATATTAGAATATGTCTGCCAAAATAAAAGCACACAGTATAATATGATTCAATGTATATATTTGCAATCTATATTAATAATAAATATAATATAAAATATTGAAACAATATACGTGACCTGTCCTTTTTCAGAAAACCAGTAGTGAACAAGCTCCCTCCACTGCTGAGGGTATACATCAGGAGGAGTCACACGAGCAACCTCCTCCTCTGTCATACCCTCGTGCTTGAAGTCCGTCTTCAATTTTGCTTTATATTCTTTCCATTTGCGGTTGAGGGACTTTAGCACCCAATCATGGCTCTCTGGAGGGAGTACAAACTTACCCTACAACAAGATACAGAATGTTATAATAATATAGAACCTCAAAAGTAATATTATGGTAGTAAGCAAATTAACACACAGGAGGGGTCAAATTAAAAAGAACAAATTCAATTCATTACCTGTATAAGTCTAAGAAGCTCAACCTTATACGAAGGAAGCATGTCATTCCACTTCGTATAGTTGAGCGGACACAGCTGACCCTTGCATGCAACCGATCCTAAAAAGCTTGATAAAAGACTTCCAGCTCTATTGATGGGCTGCCCCAATTCGTTGCATCGGATGATGATCTTCTCACCCGGAGGAAGCTTCCACACATCCTTTGCTTGAGTGGGTCCCCGTCTCGTCCTCACCGTTTCTTGTCCATCTATTAAAATTAAAAGGTCTTAAAAAGTTGAAGACAAATATGAACATAAAATATGAACTTTAAATCGAATTACCCTGGATCCGGAGCTCATCCTCCGGACAATCAGCAGGAGGCTCGTGCTGAGATCCTGACTCGTGCTGCTGGTGCTCACATGGCTGCTGGGACCGCAGGGACTGCTCAGAAGTAGATCCCACCTGAGAATGCTGGAACTCCACATCTCTAAATCGTCTCCCTCGGGGCATATTGTTACCTGGTATGCACAAAAAAGAATCAATATTTGGTTAAATAATAAATTTATACTAAATAAAGGGCTAATAAAATTTCGGCCAAACCCTTGGTTTGTTAAAGTTATTATTAAACAAAACTCGTCTTTCTTGATGCCCGGGGATTGGGGTGGTTGGAGAAGGCCACCTTCAATCCCATAGTCCAAAACAAACTGGCAGCAGCAACAACAAATGAAAAGTTACAACAAATGATAAGTAAAAAAGAAAAAAACCTCAAAAGTATGTGAAAAGCACTAGTGTTTATAATAGTAAAAGAAGCTGTGATCCGAACTTTATGAACTACTGAGTCTCTGTGCTCGGCCTGCGCTTCGATGTAGGTTGCATCCATAGACCAAGGTTTTCATGGCTCACGAGCCTTCCATGGGATCTCTCGTCCCTCTGTTCTTGACTAGCATCTCAATTGTTCTCAATTATTTTTCCTTACTGGAGACCTCTCTTCAGGTTTTATGTCACCATCTTGGGAAAACATATGGTTCTGTTGCAGCATAGACATGGTCCTTCCTACAAATTTATTATTACCATAGGATACAGAGACCTTTTTTGTCTATATCAGGTTCGATGTCTCTTCGTTCTCCTGATGCAAATCTCCCCTGAAGGATTTAAAGAGAAAACATCACACTGTAATACATACTTCACACAAACAGAATTTTAACCTACAACACCTTGCCCATCCCACAGTCAGTATACAGCGGAGGGCCCTCCGGCTGTTACATTCATCTTTCATAAAAAAGAGCTAGAAGAATTTCCACACACTGTAATAAAAGGTTCTAAAGCTTTTATTTGACTGTCGTGGTTGACCACACAACAGGATGTTGAGATGAATAGGGGAGAAATATCAAGTCACAGGCTACGCTGGTTGGGTGTGAAATCCCTTACGGCTGCTTTATACAGACATGATTCCTTCTGGTGATGGATTGAAGCTGTGAAGTGTAAAGAGATGAACCGTCTGTAAGATTATATTTTGCTTTCTAGACCTGATCCATGCTTTCTTCTGGTCGGGAGAATGGCAGAATACTGAATGTATGGACCTGTATGGTCATCTTTGTCCGACAGACGATGCTCTGAGTCCTGTTGCTACCAACACATTTGGGAACTAACAGCTGTTAGTTGTGAACAAAATTTCCAATGTTTTGTCAATACCACTTCTCATTTGGAATTGTGCTAGGTATCATCTCTTCTTCCTGTGCTTTGATTATTAGATATCTGCAGAAGAGTTGTTCTTTTTTTTCTTCGTTTTTATTATCAACATTTCTGAATATAGAACTGGCTAGAGCCATCTCTTCTTATACACTCTACCCCTAAAAGATACTGCAGCAATGAGTCTTTTCCAGCTGCCATTTATTTTGGAACCAACAAAAAATTGAATATGGGATATCATTCAAACAAACATCCACTAAATGAACAGTTATAGTTTCCTGAAATATATCCAACAGGCCATAACAGTGGAGAGTTCAGAACAAAAATTTAGCTTTTAGAACTTACAGACTGAGTATGTGACTAATCTAAACAAATCAGTTCATTGACTGGCAGCACATACATCGCAAGATAAGTGCTGACAAAATCAGACTCCTCTAATGAAAGCCTAAGATTTGTATTTGTACTTTGAGTCTGTAATTTCATATATCTTCTGTAACTTTATATATCTCATGAAAAAGGAAGGTTCTCTAAACATTACCCTTGCCCTAGACCACCTCACAAAAGTACATGACCCTTAGACCTAAACCTTCAATTAACACAAAGGTTACTATGTTGGCCCCATATTTTACTCAACAAAAGGAAGGCCAAGGCTGACGGTGAAAATATAACAGGAGGATGGCCATCAGATCACGAGGATCACCATCACCATCAGATCACATGAGATATGATCCATGTACTTCAGT
Source organism: Phoenix dactylifera (assembly GCF_051530095.1). Lineage (NCBI taxonomy): Eukaryota > Viridiplantae > Streptophyta > Magnoliopsida > Arecales > Arecaceae > Phoenix > Phoenix dactylifera. The sequence continues at coordinate 12,556,892 of NC_143197.1, forward strand.
CTCTCTCTCTCTCTCTCCTACACAAACACACAAAGGTGTGTACTGTGAAGTCACCTCTCATTCTTCCATTGGCCAGCTCCAATCACACAAAAAATAAAACAAAAACTTTTCAAATTTTCAAACAACCAAGTTTTCTTTTTTTTATCTTTCCTTTCCTTCCGAAATAGCAGATGCCAACCATTAATTACAGAGAGGACTGAGAGTAGAAATGGAGCAGCTTTGTTCAGCATAGTTTGGTTCTCCAATTACATCGTCCATGATGGAATTGATTCTCCTCCTTCTGATCCCAAAGAGGCCCCATATTCTGTTCTTGAATAGTCCAGTAATAATGGTGCACAAGATCATGAGGCATCATAATTATTATGAGACTTTTTTTTTTGTTTTCAGGGATAAAACAGCAGATTAAAAAAAAAACCTAAAACAACATAATTATACACCCTCAACTGGTGAACAAATTTTCCTACAGGATTCTAAATGCATAATCTAGCAAAGTCATTAGATATATTCACAGCAAGCAGTTATGAACGGAGAGTATGAGGATCACTTACCTCAGACGACGGCGATGTCGACGGCGGCGGGATGGAGGTGAGATGTCGGCGCGCAGCTAGGGCATCGACCGACAGAGGATGAGGAGATGGGGCCGGGCGAGCGTTAAAGACAAGAAACAAAAAAAGAGTTGGAGGAGGAGGAGGAGGAGGACGAGGAGAAGAAGGAGACTTACCTCAGACGAGGGCGAGTTCGACGGCAGCGGGGAAGTCGCAATGGAGTTGAGAAGTCGGCCGGGCGATGGAGCTAGGGCAACAAGCGATAGAAAATGAAGAGAGGGGGGAGGAGGAGGACGAGGACGAGGAGAAGAAGGAGACTTACCTCAGACGAGGGCGAGGTCGACGGCAGCGGGGAAGTCGCCGATGGAGGTGAGAAGTCGGCCGGGCGATGGAGCTAGGGCAACGAGCGATAGAAAATGAGGAGAGGGGGTCGGGTTGGGGGATTTTATGTTTTCTAACGACGCTTTTTAGCGTCGTTGTTTTTTAACGTTTTAACGACGCGTTATAGCGTCGTTATTTCTGGAGTTTAACCGACGCTAAAGAAAAGCGTCGGCAAAGGTTGGCGCCGAGCCAAACTTTACCGACGCTTTCCCCTAGCGTCGGGAAAAGATAGTCGGCAAAACCCACCTTTGTTGTAGTGAAGGTTTGTTGGTTGAGATTAAGGAATTCATATGCTAGTTTACTCTTCTTGGTTGGAGAAAATTTGGCATGGTCTGAGAGTTTCATTCTTGGCTATGTATGCTCTTTTCTTTCTATCGTGTTTCTTCTGTCATGACTTCAATGCTCAGCTGCATATAGAGATGCCTTAACTTCCTACTAGAAACCCGCCATTTTATGCACTACATATGCTTCTTAAGTGGTTGGGCGCAGTGTTGCAAGCAAGTGTTAATACCCTTCATAGGCGTTTGTGGTTTCATTTGTTTTCATTGTGCATGACAAAATAATACTGGTGGTCTTTCAGGAAAAAAATTTCAAGGTTGATACATACTGGTGTGCTATTGAAAGATGACCCGTTCATTTTTTCATCTCAAGCTCGACAAGTATTTTTTATACAAGACTCAAAAGATAAAGATTGGCTGTTGTCATTAAGACTAAACTTAGGGACTTGTATGATATAGAAAAAGGGTTGGAAGAGGAGGATAATGGGACTTATACTCAGTGTATGCCTTTTGATCTTAGGGTGCCGACTGATGGACAATGAATAATGCATTTTTTATTACTAGTTCATTTAGTATTTAATTATTATTTAACTGATATTGATTTATTTTCATGCATATTAGGTAACAAAATGTCCCGAGAAAAATGATTTAGAGATGTAGAGTTCCAGCTGTCTCAGGTGGGATCTTCTTCTGCTCAGTCCATGCGATCCCAGCAGCCCCAGCAGCACGAATCCGAGTCTCAGCGTGAGTTCCAGTCTCAGCACGATCCAGGCCAGGAGGTTATGGATGACTTGCATATCCAGGGTAATTTGATTTAAAGTGCATATATTGGGTTCATTTACAATCTAATTATTTTAATTAATTTGCCTCCAATGTTTTAATGGATATTTTATTATTTTTTATAGATGAACTGGGGAGAGTGAGGATGACATGGGGTTCCTCTCGAGCACCGGATGTGTGGCAGCTTCGTGAGGATGAGAAGATAGTCGTCAAATGCAACGAACTAGGGCAGCCTATCAAGAGGGCTGGAAGCCTTTTATCAAGTTTCCTAGAATCGGTTGCGCGTAGGGGTCAGTTATGTCCACTCAACTATCATAAGTGGAATGATATGCTTCCTTCTTATAAAATTGAGCTTCTTAAAGTTGTACAGGTAAAGAATTGAATTTAATATTGTTAATTTGACACCTACTGTATGTTAATTTGCTTACTATTACAATTTTAATTTTTTGATTTAATATTATTATAACATTCTTTACTTTGGTGTAGAAAAAGTTTGTGCTCCCTCCAGAGAGCCATGATTGGGTGCTAAAGTACCTCAACCGCAAATGAAAAGAATATAAATCGAAGTTGAAGGCCGACTGGAAGCGCGAGGGTATGATAGAGGAAGAGGTTGCTCATGTTTGTCCTCTTGATGTATACTATCATCAGTGGAGAGAGCTTGTTCACTATTGGTTTTCCGAGAAAGGACAAGTTCTGTATACTCTCTCAATACTTTATATAATGTTTAATACATTTAATATATTACAATGTTTATTTTTTTTGTGGTAGACATATTTTGACATTGGTCGAGCTGTACGAGCATCTCAGACAGTTCCTCACACTTCAGGATTGAAGAGTTATGCGAGGCTCAGAGCTGAATTCGTAAGTTTCTTTGAAACTCTTTGAAACTCTTGTATCATATAGCATGTATCATGATATATAGCACTTCCAATATACTTTTTGTTGTAGATGGAAAACCATGGGTGGAAATCTGGTGAGGTGGAGTTCTATAAGATGACTCACATCCACCGAGATGGCAGCTTTGTCCGAGAGGAGTCGAGAGATATAGTTGTATGTATTTATTAATAATTTGTGCAATGATTTTTCATGTATTTCAATTTTTCAAAAATTAATATGATTGTTTTTGAGAGATATAGGATAGAGCTACATCCCTTATTTCAGAGCGTATCGAAGAGTCATCTTCAATCGGCAACACCAGAGGTATCGAAGCTCTGGTGTTTACCGAATTGATGGGCTCAGAGCGTTTTGGTCGAGTGAGGAGTTATGGCGTTGGAGTTACCCCCACTCAGTTATCTGCAGTAGATATACTCAAGATGCTAGACAGAGTAGTAGCACTGCAGAGGTTAATGATCTGAAGGCAGAGATACAAGAGTTGAAGCAGAGCCACCAGACAGAGATACAATCTTTGAGGACTCAGATTAATCAGATTACATCTTTGTTGCATCAGTTTGTCCCTCCTCAGGTAAATTACTACATCTACTTGAACATTTTACATAAGTATCATATTTTTTTTAAAGAGCTTAATAATTTTCGTATTCTTAACTTCTTAAGTTTTTTTTATTATAGGTTCCTGATACTTCATCTGCGCGTAGAGATGGTGACCCCATCGACCCCTGAAGCTTTTATTTTGGAGTTTTAAATGTATTTTTTTATGTTTTTCGAAGTACATTGCAAATGTAAATTGACAGTATGAATGTAATTTGACAATATGAATATTTAGATAAATATGTTTGATTGTGCCTTGAGTATAATCTCGTTTAGTGTGTGTTGCCCAAGGTGACAACCCAAGAGGGGGGGTGAATTGGGTTTTTCTAAATTTTTGGTGCTTTAAAGTTTTCTTGTTAAGAGCGGTGGAAGCTTTCTTAAGTTACTTGTGTGAACTTACCCTAGAGCAAGAATCAAATATAAAGCAAGAATAAATACAAGAATAAGCACAACACAAACAAGACAATGTATAGTGGTTCGGTACACCTCAAGCACCTACGTCCACTCTCCAAGCCTTTTCTTGGAAATTCACTATAATCCCTCGGATTACAGTTGGATTGTTTTCCGAGCTCACAATCCAAAACCTTTACAATTTGGTTTTTCGGGATCACCAATAACCTATGTTGGTTTTGCGGGCTCACCAACAACCTACACCGTTGGTTTTACGGGCGCACCAACAAACCTATACCGTTGGTTTTACGGGCGCACCAACAAACCTATATCGTTGGTTTTACGGGCTCACCAACAACCTACAATGTTGGTTTTACGGGCTTACCAACAAACCTTACAACAAGAATAAAGAACAAGGAACTAAAGCTCCTAAATGAGCAAATAAAACAATTATGAGCTACAAAGAAGAGTTTAGAATATAGTTATCCCTTTGATAAGGCTCTTCTCTTCTTTGTCAAGATTGCTTCACTCTTAAAGGATTGGTAGAGCTCTTAATGTCTCTTGGAATCTGCTCAACCACTTCCTTTTGGCTCTTTGAATGAAGCAATTGAATGAAGCTTGCCTTGCTAGGATTTTCTTTTGAATGCACTTGATTTCAAAAGCTTGCTTCCTCTGATGAATACTCACTCTTAAATACTTCTCCAACCTCCAAATAGTCCTTCCTGACCGTTGGATTGAAGAAACTAGCCGTTTATAGTCGTTGGGAGTCCAAAAAGCACTTCTGCACAACTAGCCGTTATGCTTCCGCCCATGCTTGGGTCGACCCAAACTTTTCTGGGGTCGAGTCAAACCACTGTTCATCAGACTTGGGTCGGCTCAAGCTTTTCTGGAGTCGGCCCTCTCAGAAAATCCAGAGACTTGCTTTCTTGACATTTCAATCTGGGGTCGACTCAACTTTTTCTGGGGTCGGCTCAAGGTTAGGTCGACTCAAGTTCAGTTAGGGTCGACTCAAGGTTGGGTCGACTCAAGTTCCATTGGGGTCGACCCTCTCAGAGATTCCAGAGACTTGTTTTCTTGAGGCTTGAAGATGGGGTCGACTCAACTTTCACTTGGGTCGACCCAAGAACTGTTCATCCATGCCATAAGTGCTAGAATGTGCCAGAATGTTTCTAAAACGTGCCAGGGTCGACTCTATCTCTTCTAGGGTCGACTCCTACTCTGTGCCAAGTATTCCAAAGGCATCCCACTTCGTTCCAAGGCGTGCCAAATGTATCAGGGTCGACTCCAAACTAATTGGGATCGACTCTAACCATATTTTTCTGCACTTTGAAAGTTAGTTATGCACATTGAAACAACAATATGATATTCCAAGCAAATTATGATGCATGGCACAATAGAGTTTCATACCCTTAATAGTAGAAATTACCGAATTACCCTTTTAGGTATTTTTAATGTGAAACTTTCCCAAAATGGATTCTTGAGCTTTCTACCATTCTCTATTACAAATTATATCTCGTTATCAATTCTTGAGAGTGGTTTTGACCATATATTCTTAATGTATCGTAAATGTATCGAGGGTGTGTCATTTATCAATGATGTATCGAATATTTCTTCCTTACTCACTTATGTACTGGATTAATTGAGTTAATAGCATTAGCACTTCCATATGGCCTCAATGGATTTGTAAGCATCAAAATAACACTAGGATCCTCAATCTCTCCCTTTTTGATGATTACAAAACATTGAGTATAAGCAAATTGATATTCATGTGAGAAGTAAGATTTAATGTATAAGAAATGCTTTTGGTGTAAAAGTTTCAAATAGTCCAATTTAGAGAATGTATCAATGAACCTATCTTATCCAAGTAGAATGCCTAATGAATTTTAGCTTTGCTCCCCCTTAAAACAAGAGTTTCAAGCTATGTATCGAGGCAAGAAAAATCTCTATGATTATGTGCCAGATTCAGATTTTCTCTTTGTCAAATGTCTCACCCTTAAGTGTATAATACATGTCTCCCCCGTAAGTATACAATATATACCTTTTATATTTTCTTCCTTATACAGTCTTTGTTTATAGAATTATCTTTCTTATAGAATTTGCTTCTAGTTTCTCTGTTATCCTTTCTCCCCCTTTTTGTCATCATCAAAAAGAATGAATAGCAATGGATAGTATTGTAATGACACAAAGATCATGAGTAAAGAAAAAATGTATTTCATCATCTTTGCCAAAAGTATAATATTCTAGAGAAGAAATGCAGACAATAACAAAGAGTAGATACTGGTCAAAACAAATACAAAATCTAGAAGACACTAGTCATAATGAACATGCTTCATTATGAGCATATACTTAGATATTTTTTCCCCTTTTTGACAACATCAAAAAGATTGCAAAATAATAAAATATTAAGCACAAGACAATATTTCATTCATTGCATGCCAAATTATTGCAAGAATATGAATTATGTGACTCAAGGCAATACTGTTAGGGCAAGATAATGAGTATAGGTCAAAGCCAATTACTATAGTTTTAAAATTATGATTGGATCACATCAAAATCAAGGATGAAAAGTTTGGCTTTAAAAATGAAACATTTAAGATGTGAGCCAGAAGAGATCTCTAAATATAGATTCCAAAGATAGTTTTCAAATCAAGTGTAGATAGAATCTTTTTCAAGTTATTTCAAGGAGTATCAAGAATAATATTCAAAGAAGGCATGAATGAAAATCCAACATTTTTTTTTAAATATATTAAGTATATAGCAAAATGAGAGCAATCTAATTAATTTTCAGAGTATAGTATAAGAGCAGATAAAGATCAAAACTTATATACTCGAAAAACATAAGATTATGTTGAATCCTTAATTCTTAATGACTTCAAAGTTCTTTCATGATATAAAAGTATTGGGGCATAGATACCAAAACATGAATTTATGCAATGTAGGATACATAAAATTCAAGGCTTTGAAAGTTCTTTTAGAGTTTTTTTTTTAAAGATGTTATTTTACTCCTTTAAAGATCATAGCATCAAAATCAATTAAAATGAATTGGTTCAGGATTGAAACACTAAAGTAAAATCCAATAAGAACTCATAAGTAGATTTCAAGATAAATTTTCGATACTAAGACAGATGGAATCCTTTTCAATTAATTTTCAAAAACAAATGATTTACTGATGAATATAGATGGAAATCCAACTTTCAAAAGATATTCAATGAAGCACAAAGTTTAATACCACTTTACATTCAGTATTCTTTCTCTCATCTTTAGATACGAATTTAAATGATTAAGTTCTATATGATCTCTCTCTCTGAAATTTTCTTTCTCCCCCTTAATTAATTATTCCATTTAAGAGTTTAGAGTTTGAAGATAATTTTCAATAAAGAGATTGAGTATTTAAAGCTCCCCCTCAAAAGATGCATTTTCTTTCAAACTTTCTTTTCTTCTATAATATCAAGAATGTAGAGTGATCCAGAATTTTTCAAATTTTATAGCAATCACTCTTTTTAATCTTTTAAGAATAAATTATATTTTCTCTTAATTTTTTTTAAAATATGTATGGAAATATTAATCAGAAAATAATTCTTTTGAAGCTCAAATTTCTTTCAAAAGTAATTACATTTTCTTTCCTATAAGAATTATTGGAGTGAGTTGAAATATTTTAAGCTTTAGGATCATTAACTCTCTTCTTAAGAATAGCTTTTCTTTTTAATGATAGAAGCATTTAATAATGCAGGAGTGTATATTCAAAATATTAATTTCTTAGTCATAGTTTTTCAGTAATGTATATATGAAGCACGATAAATCTTTTTAATATCAAAATAACATCATATGTTTAGAAACATTTGTTCGCAATCAAGATCATTGAAAAAAAATACATCATTTAGACCAATTTCAGTACACTTATAAGATAAAAAATGATATGTTTCAGATGTGTATCGGAGCAAACAATCAAGGTATCAAAATTAATTTTATTTTTCTTAAGCTGTAGTTTTTATCTAAGAATCATAGTAAATTATTTTCCAGCATGATGCAATCTTTGAAGCATATAATGAAAATTACAAAAATGTAAAGATATAAGCATTTTATATGGAGTTTAAACTTTTATACTAGGTCATATTCTGAATTTCATAAGAATTTTTTAAGGAGGCTTTCAAAATTTCTAATTTGATATATGTATCTTTTACATTGTAGCTCATCTTAAGTCATTAAGATTGAAAATACATATTTCAAGCACATCAGAGCACATTCAGAATCTTTATTTTTAATATTGAGTTTTGGTACAAATTGAAGGACATTTAACATGTATCAGAACATTATGTGCCAATGTTAGGCAAGATGAAAGATAAATCAGAATTAATTCATTCAGCCTAATTTGCAAATTCAGATTGTTTTTTTTATATTATTTTTCAAAAGATATTTACTAAAACAAAATGATGTTGTTGTTGGTAGAAATATGTTTTAATTAAATTATCTAGGCATAGAGCATTACAAATTATATTTAGGAAAGATCTTTGTTATTTGAATATTGAAAACACATAATTCAAAGCATCATGTCACATGCAAAACATAATATGCATTAAGTCATAACATCATGTATTAAAACATTAAGAGCAAGCATGTCAAGGATCAAAATTAATTCTTTTCAAATAAACTCTCCCTATTTATATATAATTCTACACTGATTTTATCCTTAAGGTGTGTTTTCAAGTGATCGAAACTTTATTTGGCTTTTCACAAGCTTTTTATATACTTTTATTTATCTTGTCATTCATTTCCTCATTTTTGAATTTCTTCCTTTAACCACTCAGTGAACATTCTGATCTTCATTTCTTTTGGTTTTACTTTTCTATGCTCTATACTCTATTTGCTTCCTATCCGGTGGAGTTGGAAGAGGCACGAGGTACTACCACCAGCCTCCCTCTTGTGCCGTCCCTAATATACCCTACACCGAATAGTTGGGTCAAATAGTGCCGGGTACTACCACTAGCCTCCTCATTGACATCATCCCTATGATGAGCAATATAGAAAGGTTAAACCGTTCCCTTTAACAACAAGATATTCACTCCAAACTCTCCCTATTTAAATATAATTAATTATGAATTTTATCCCTTCCAAAATAATGTTCACACAAGTCTCACAAATATGCTGAATATATTATGCTTGCTCTGCTTTTTCTTAAGATTGGAGTATTTACTTAGCTTTTACTTCTCCCGAACAATGTTCATTTTCTTTTTCTTTATATCTCTCTCTTTTTGTTACTTTCAAGTAATTACATGAAAGAGCAGAATAAAAAATTAATCTCATATGCTGCATATAAATATATATCATGCAAACAACATTTTCATTATGCCCAATGATTCATAGCTTATCACAAGTTATTTTGAATTAGAGATTTGAGGCATAAACTTGTGTATTTCATGGTTATGCATTATACAGGCAAAAGTAAACTTCAATTTAATCACACCATGAAATAATTATCATTACCATGAGAATGAAGCATGATATCAAGATGATCAGCATTAAAGGTTTAATCATGCTACCATATAATTTCATACTATTGATTTTGCTCAACTAACTCACAGGAGAAGGGTTTAGATTACCAGTGCATTTAGCATTCTTCAAGCCAAATACCTTTTAGATTCTTTACACCCTTGGCTGAAGAAAATCTCTCTTTTTTTTGTTTGCAAGGGAATGTTTATTGTATCTTTCATCGAGGTGTCCTTCAAGTTGAAATTTCTTGCTCATAAATCCTGTATCATTAGCAAAATCTTTTTCTTTCTTGAAGGAAAGTCATTAGTTTCTTCAAGATACAAAATATTCATACAACATATTTCTTAACTAGATGACTCAACATAAGATATGACAATAATTGAATATTGAGTCACTTTACTAAAGAGATTGCCTAAATATAAGCAAGCACATGTCACTTGAACTAAAGAGATAGTTTCATTAACCAAGATGGTTCAAGAACAAGCATGTGAGGCAATAAAAAGATTCATCAAGGTCAAATCAATTTCTTGTTTTCAGAATCAATTTAGCTTAGATTCTATTTGCTTAAGATAATTATCAATAAGACGTGCTAGCTAAGTTTTAATCAAATTATCTTAAATAGTTGTTTCTATCAAAATTCAGATTGTTACATAGAATCAAAATGATAAACTATATTCTCAATAAAGGATCTAGTTTTAATAAGAATAGTATAAATTGATATTTCTACAACTAGTATCTTTTCATTGAATATTCTATATGCATTGCTTGAAGAGTAATATCCAAAGAAACACTGTTTTATTAGATTTGGCATATCTTTCATTGTTGAGAGCATAACATGTACAATTGAAAAATATGAAAGTGTGCAACATTTGATTTTCCCTTTTTTTTTTTGAGTTCCCAAGGGGTTTTCTTCAAACATAGATCTAATAGAAACCTTATAATATGACAAGCTGTGATGATAGCATTAATTAAAAGTTACTATCACAAAGCATTGTTATTACACAAATTTTCCAAGGGTTCTATTTTTATGTTTTTATAACCCTATATGCAATGGTATTCTTGGTGCAAGCACAATTGTATTCAATACCATTTTCTGTACAAAACTTATCAACAAATTGGTTTTCAAAGCTGTGCCATGAATTTTCACAGTTTGCAAACCATTTTTATTTGAAACCTTTTGTAAGTTTGTGCCAAAGCAGAAAATATTTCAATTTAAGTGCCAAGAATAAAACCAACGTTAGCTTTGAGAAATCATCCATAATTACAAAGTCAAGAAGCTTATCTCCTAGGCTCACTATCCTAGAGATCCAAATAAGTTCTTATGGAGAATTTTCAAATACTAAGAGGTGGAAACAATGTTTTCAGATTTCGAAATGATTCTAGTTTGTTTTTCTAGATGACATGCATAGCAAACTTTGACCTTGTAGAAATTAATTTAAGTAAGCCAATGACAAGGTCTTTTGTGATTAAGTACATACTAGTATGAGTTGATTTTATATGCCAAAAGTGGTTTCTTTAATCTTGGTATTCATAGTGCATATATTTAAAGGCATACCAAGTATACATTCTCATGTCTATGATCAATAAAAGATAATACCATTGATAAAAACTCTCAATCAAGCATATAGAGAATTCATAGAGTTATTATTAATGAATTGATTAATCATTTAGCAACTTATCCAACAGTGAGTAAAGCATACTATAAAATGAAGTGATTTGATTATATTTTTAAAATATTACCTATATCACAAAATTGATTAATACCTGCAATTCATGTTTTAATTAGATACTAAGGCAAAGAGAATGATGAGATGCAAGGATTACTAATTTCATTATTCTTTTTATTTCAATTACTTTTCTTAAGTATATTTTAAGTTTCATTCTTTAATATATGTCTAGAGCACCTAATGTCTAAATTAACATCTTTTGTTGGAGCCTTGAGTGGTAGACACACCTGCAGAAAATATTCAGATTTTCAACTTAGGAACCCAAGCTCTTTTGGGTCCTTGTAGGTTAGCTATTATTGTTCCTTTTGGAACCCATATTTTCTTAATAGCTATTTTGTCCATAGACTTGCAGATTTTAGGATTACAAGGAGTGTATTTCTACATCCTCTTGTTAAATTTAACAAACATAGATTTAACATGAGTAGTAGATAAACTTACAATTTTCTGTTTTTGCCTATTAGGTTCATCAGATAAATTAGAATTTGTTTTAGGATAGATAGTGGAGGATTTAACACATATGTCATTATGGGATTTTTGTGTGTACCACGATTGATATCCTAATCCAGCCTTTTCAAATTCAGCTCTTTGATTATTTATCATTAAGTTCAGCTTTTCAGAGCTGATAGTAAATTTTTCAACTATAGGCTTAAATTTGTTAACTTCTTTAGTTAACCTTCCATTGTCTTCTGAAAATCAATTTATTATTTTTCTGAATTATATCATAGCTTTTAGCAAGAGATAGATTTTTCTGATTTAGCTTTTTATTCTTTAAACTAAGCTTCTTATATTCTAAGTATAGATTAGAAAAAACATCATGAAGTTCATCAAATGTAAAATCAGATTGAGCTTCAGTATGTATTTGATTTTTGAATGAGAAATCACTTTGTATTCGAGTACATACCACATCTTCATGTGCCACAAAGCATAAATTTTCAATTTCAGTTTGCTGCTCTTCTTCTTCGGAGCTAGTTTCAAATTCACTAGAAATGTTAGTGCATTCATATTTAACTTCAAGTATACTCCATATTTCCTTAGCAGTTATGCAAAAAAATATGTTATTAAGTTCACTATCATCCAATGCACAATATAGAATATTCATGGCTTTTGCATTTTGCTGAGCTATTTTCTTATCATGATTAGTATTTGTGTGTAGCCCATTGACTATGATACTCCATAAATCGTAGTCATGTGCTTGAATGAAAATGCGCATGCGTGCTTTCCAATGTGTGTAGTTTATATCATTAAATAGTGGAGGTCTATCAATTAATTGTCCCTCTCCTAGAAAACTATCTATTTGAGTTGTCATGATCTTTGGCTCTTTGACGGTTAGGTCAAAGTCACAAGGCAAGAAATTATAGAGCACCTGCTCTGATACCACTTGTTGCCCAAGGTGACAACCCAAGAGGGGGGGTGAACTGGGTTTTTCTAAATTTTTGGTGCTTTAAAAGTTTTCTTGTTAAGAGCGGTGGAAGCTTTCTTAAGTTACTTGTGTGAACTTACCCTAGAGCAAGAATCAAATATAAAGCAAGAATAAATACAAGAATAAGCACAACACAAACAAGACAATGTATAGTGGTTCGGTACACCTCAAGCACCTATGTCTACTCCCCAAGCCTTTCCTTGAGAATTCACTATAATCCTTCGGATTACAATTGGATTGTTTTCCAGGCTCACAATCCAAAACCTTTACAATTTGGTTTTTCGGAATCACCAATAACCTATGTTGGTTTTGCGGGCTCACCAACAACCTACACCGTTGGTTTTACGGGCGCACCAACAAACCTATACCGTTGGTTTTACGGGCGCACCAACAAACCTATACCGTTGGTTTTACGGGCTCACCAACAACCTACAATGTTGGTTTTACGGGCTTACCAACAAACCTTACAACAAGAATAAAGAACAAGGAACTAAAGCTCCTAAATGAGCAAATAAAATAATTATGAGCTACAAAGAAGAGTTTAGAATGTAGTTATCCCTTTGATAAGGCTCTTCTCTTCTTTGTCAAGATTGCTTCACTCTTCAAGGGTTGGTAGAGCTCTTAATGTCTCTTGGAATCTGCTCAACCACTTTCTTTTGGCTTTTTGAATGAAGCAATTGAATGAAGCTTGCCTTGCTAGGATTTTCTCTTGAATGCACTTGATGTATTTTCAAAAGCTTGCTTCCTCTGATGAATACTCCCTCTTAAATACTTCTCCAACCTCCAAATAGTCCTTCCTGACCGTTGGATTGAAGAAACTAGTCGTTGGGAGTCCAAAAAGCACTTCTGCACAACTAGCCGTTATGCTTCCGCCCGTGCTTGGGTCGACCCAAACTTTTCTGGGATCGACTCAAACCACTGTTCATCAGACTTGGGTCGGCTCAAGCTTTTCTGGGGTCGGCCCTCTCAGAAAATCCAGAGACTTGTTTTCTTGACATTTCAATCTGGGGTCGACTCAACTTTTTCTGGGGTCGGCTCAAGGTTGGGTCGACTCAAGTTCAGTTAGGGTCGACTCAAGATTGGGTCGACTCAAGTTCCATTGGGGTCGACCCTCTCAGGGATTCTAGAGACTTGTTTTCTTGAGGCTTGAAGATGGGGTCGACTCAACTTTCACTTGGGTCGACCCAAGTACTGTTCATCTATCCCATAAGTGCTAGAATGTGCCAGAATGTTTCTAAAACGTGCCAAGATCGACTCCATCTCTTCTAGGGTTGACTCCTACTCTGTGCCAAGTGTTCCAAAGGCATCCCACTTCGTTCCAAGGCGTGCCAAATGTATCGGGGTCGACTCTAACCATATTTTTCTGCACTTTGAAAGTTAGTTATGCACATTGAAACAACAATATGATATTCCAAGCAAATTACGATGCATGGCACAATAGAGTTTCATACCCTTAATAGTTGAAATTACCAAATTGCCCTTTTAGGTATTTTTAACGTGAAACTTTGCCAAAATAGATTCTTGAGCTTTCTACCATTCTCTATTACAAATTATATCTCGTTATCAATTCTTGAGAGTGGTTTTGACCATATATTCTTAATGTATCGTAAATGTATCGAGGGTGTGTTATTTATCAAAGATGTATCGAATATTTCTTCCTTACTCACTTATGTACTGGATTAATTGAGTTAATAGCATTAGCACTTCCATATGGCCTCAATGGATTTGTAAGCATCAAAATAACACTAGGATCCTCAGTGTGTATGCCTTTGATTTTGTAAACAGAGTTTTAAAATTTTATAAAAAAATTTAAAAAAATAATATGCTAACGACGCTTTCAAGCGTCGTTAAAATCACGGACATGTATGAATTAGCAACGCTTTAAAGCATCGGTAAGTTTGACTTTAACGACGTTTTAAAGTGTCGCTAATTACCGACGCTATAAAGAGTCGCTAAATTGAGATTAGCGACGCTTTTAAGGGTCGCTAAAGTATATATTACCGACGTTAAAAAGCGTCGGTAAAGCATCGCTAATGACAAAAAAAAAGCGTCACTAATGCCCAATTTTCTTGTAGTGTATTAGGTTTATATGAGCTCTATTTAAATAGATTGCTTAATCCATGAATCTAACAAAAAATCTAGCACAATTCTATTAGATTTTCCAAATAGGCCCTAAGAGGATCCAAGCTCATCCAAGACGTCCCCAGGGAGTACTTTGAAAATTAGCTTCCAACCCTTCAGTAGCAAGTAATTTGGTGTAAAACAACATGAAGGCCTATTTCCCTGACATTTATTTGGATATATCATGATCAACAATGAAGTGATTCCTGGTGATTTGTCCCGGTTTAATTGTGCTTCCTATCATGAATAACATTCACCATAGTCTATCTTCTGCTGGCCTAAACCAAGTCAAGGTCTCAACATCAGTACTCAAGGGGTCCTTGGGGAATCATATCCTCCCTCAATTGGTGCTTACTCTTATAATGCATTGATGTCTTTGGGACCAATTATTCAATTCTTGGCTAGAAATGGAGCAACATTTCTAGTAAATGGGTACCCTTAGTTACATTGAGGACCCAATCCATGCATATCAAGATTGAAAGTGCGCGCCTTGTATCCTTCCCTGATAATTGTCATACTTGATGGATAGTTAAGCTATCAAATATCTCTTTGATGCATTAGTTGTTGCAGTTTACTCTACATTGGAGAAGATGAGAGGGTCAAATGTAGTGATTGTGGTATAGATAGCGGTGGATCATCGGTTGGTCCAACAGCAATCAACAAGTATATACAATTAGAAATTGATTGAACATGTTGGTCTGGAGATAGCTAAGAGATCCAGAAATTAAATTCGGACGGGACCGTAAACCAGCAACCTGTCCCATTCCCAGGTTGACCAGTTCGGTCCAAATAAAAGAAAGGAAAATAATCAAGAGATTTGAGTTTGAGTTGGATTTTCTCGAGCCTTCCATGTTGCGTACAGGCGAAGAGAAGACAGGTGCAATGCAAGGGACCTTGCACTCTGCGAAATCCTCGAACTCGAGAAACTCCTCTTCGAACGCCGGCAGCAGCCATCTAGTTTTGCTGTCGACTCCGATCTCTTCCAATTCAAAGTCCTCCAACGAAAGCATCTACCGATGCCGTGGCATTCGGATCAGCGGCTTCGACCTACGACCGAGGAGAACGGAATTATCGATACATGCACCACCAACAATAAAACAAGAGATGACCCCAAATTATCAAGAAGTCGAAAAATATTTTGGGCTATGTCACCCAAATAAAGCTTTCTATCTGCCTAACCAGCTTTACTTAAAAGATGAGAAAGAATTATTGTTAAAAAGTATGCATTGTTGTCATCATAAATAAATGGTCTAAGAGAATGAACAATTTCTTATTTTTGATTTTTTTAAACAATACGTAATTAGGTGATTCGAGTGACCTACCTGGCTTACTACTGCTGGCTAGATAGAGATAATGCTCGAGTATTTGAGGATCGCACCCGAGAGTGGTGGCGGATAAGGCCCTACTTCATGCGGCGGAGATTTTTGACATTATTGCGTTGTCATTTCTTGGGTTGACTAGGAAAAACTGGGGCTCTCATTCTACTCTAGCAGCATCCAAATTTATGATTGTATCCTGGGAGCCCCTATCCCCTGATTTTCTTAAAGTAAATTTCGAAAGCAGTGTTAAGGAGGATGGCAGTTGCGGCATCGGCTTTATCATTACGGATCAGCAGGCCAGATCGAGGTGGCCGGGGGTTAGCATATCTTCGATCAATCCGCTGCTAGTGCCGAGGTCAGAGCTGCTAATTGGGAGGGTGTCTACTATGCGAGACAGAGGCTGGGAGCAGACCGTATTATCCTTGAGGGAGATTCTGTTACGGTGATCCGGGGGATTCAGGGTATCGGGAGTGCCCTTAGGGGGATGCGGCTGCTCTACGACATTCGCCGACTCTTAGGCAAAGGCGACGCTTGTCGAGCTTCCCATGTCTTCAGAAAGGCCAATAGTGCTGCGGACTGGGTGGCATCCTATACGGCACATCACTTCGGTGAATTTATCTGGGAGACCCACACTTCTAAACTGTCTCCTTTGCATTTTCTTTTACTATCTAATACTTTGGGCTTACTCATACCCGTTGTGTGTGAGCTGTTGATGTACCAAAAAAACAATACGTAATGCAAATTCTTTGCTAAAATAAGTTATGTTACTTGAATTAAAGTTGGATGAAAAAAATTTCATCATGTAACCTGAAATTAAAATAGTACTACTACAGAAATTTTGAGTATTTGTTGTGGTTTAGATTGGCTGTTATTTATACTATATTGTAACAATCTAGTTGGCGGTCGAGAATAGGCTGTCATGTGGATCAAATTTTGATATAAATAAAACAAATAAGAATCATATGACTCTTGCAGGGCTAGGCAAAGTTTGGCCAAGTGTGGAATCATAGACTGAAGAGGTGGGGTCCGGACATAATCTGATTAGGTAGGCCAAAGGATTGAGGTTCAGCCATAGTTAACCTTGATATGATGATTCGGATCATAGGCCAAAGGGCATGGTTCGTGGTCTAGTTTGCCCTTATATAACATGTGGGATCATGAGGACAAATCGCTAAATAGTGGATCGTGGTGGATGAGAAGCTACAGAAATTAGTGGTTGTATTCTAGTTATTTAGTAATTAGTATAAATATTTGATTATACTCTCTACTAAGGGACTCTTCGAGAATCAATCTAATAAATATTTATCTTTTATCTTAGCTTTAATCTATATTTTATTGAAAAAGCGTAACTTAGTGTTTTGCCACAGTCGTCTAACACTACACCCCCATCGTAGCCGAGTGCTATACCTCTATTGGAATCCAGAACTACCGTAGCCCAGCACTAGTACACCCTTCTATTATAGGCTAGTCCTATACTTCCTTATCCATCTTCAAATGGTGGTATAATAGTAGCAAAAGTCCTTAAAGGTTAAGAAATATGAACCCACGCTATTTGAGACACCACATGCAAGCTCTCTCTTCTCTCTTACTCTCTTCTATTCTCTCTTTCTCTTGTTTATTTGGAGCTTTTATTGTTGTCCGTTGTGCCCTATCACTGGGATCGCCGTGGCCACAGAAAAGCCTTGCCGAAGCCAAGGACCAATGCCTCCACCCTCACCGACCTTACCCTTCGTTGGACTGCCCTCATCGGTCGGGATCTCATGGTGAGATCATCGGACTTAAATTGGTAAGACATCCTCAGTTTTTGAATCTTCAGCACTATTTCTTCTTTCTCAGATCATCGTGGACTAGGGGACACAGGCCCATTGGGGCTAATCATGTCGATCATGGTGCTTATAATTATATTTGCGTGGATTTGGATCCTTAATTTGGCGAGGACGTTAGGGCTTAAAAGGAGGAGTATGCAACGTTTCATGCAGGTATATATTTAGTCCCACATTAGATATCTACTTAGTAGATCTTGGGTACTTATTAGAATCAAAAAATCCAAATAGTATTTTATAGTTGGTCTTTTTGGATAAGGTTCTGAATTTTTATAGAGTCTCGCTATTGGGTTGGCTCGACCTACTCGACTGAGTCGGGGTTGAGTCAGGGTTTAGTTAAGTGCAGGGCTATTACAACAACAATCTCTCTTGAATCATGAATGGTTCCCGAACACTTGTATTTTTAATTTTAACCTGAAATTGTGCAGGAAAAACTTGAGCAACATTCCCCAATGGTAGGTGCTGAATTTGCTTGAACGAAATGATGTCACATGAGCTTTTGATCACACTTTGGTCATTCTCCGCCATCTAGATGGAATATGGTTTGGAAAATTACATCCCGAGGATCATATATGTGTGTCATTGTCATGTCGAAGGCAATCTTATCACCATCACCAGTTGCTTAGCAAGCAAATTTCCAAATTCTGAAGTTGAAAAATCAGCTTCACCCCTGAAAAGTATTTCAGCTAATGTCCACCTGGGGCTGCTGCATTAATAGTTTATTGCACGCGTATAAACAACCGGTCAAGCAAGGTTTGTGGAAGAAAAATTCAATGTATAATGAACTTACGTGCTTGTCTAGCTATGTTCCGCATTCAATCTAGATCCTTAGAAAACGACTAAATGCCTACGCCCACTTTCACACCAAGCTAGGTTTATACTCCAGAAAGTACTAGCCCACAAATCCCTCTCCCACACTCGTTTTACGTGGGAATTTGGTTGTATGCAACTTCGGAACCTGAATTGTGTCCATTTTTTCTACATGCATTTCCATCAAGCTACTTAATTTGAGATTTTTATAAGTTGCACAAGTATTGTAAATTTGAATTTTGGATTATTTGTGATCCTAGGTATGAATTTGGTCTAGTGAATTGTATCCGTCCAGCATGTGGAGCATCAACGAGATAAGATAAGGATGCAGTGGGGGACAAAGGATCATTTAATTTGGTCCTCAAATAAAACAAACTCAAAATCTTGGATCCATGAAACAAGGGAAAAAATGTGTGAATATGAAAGATAAGTAGGACAATTCCACACGAAATATGAGATGGTTCCCAAGAGAAATCTAGGGCTCAACAGAACCAGCCATTGAAGGTGGACAGATTGGTGGTGGACCTTGACCCAATCGCCGCATACCATGATGACACGATCACGCCAGTCCTATCCGGGAACAAAATTTCCAGGAGGACGTAGACCAAAGGCAGTAGATCTTGTCCCATAACCTCTATATAAGGAGGTGAAGAATACATGTATCAAGTCATTCTACACATAGATCTCCATTAGAACCATTCTCCATGGCAAACCGAAGCAATGTTTCCAGGGCTGCCATTGCGTTACTTCTTGGACTCCTCATAGCAATCCCAACAAGTACTCTCTCTCTCTCTCTCGCGTGCGTGTGTGTGTGTTTGTGTGGGTGTGTCTGTGATCCCAAAATTTGCAGTTTGACCGTTAATCAAAACAAATGGACGGTCCGTAATATATTGAGGAAATTTCAGTTCGATGCTCCATAGCACAATTTATTGGTTGTCTCATAAGCAGGTACCATTGTGGATCAACTAGCCTTAGCTCATCACTTGGTTGGCATCCCTCTGTAGTGGTGAGAGATCTAGGGTTCGAACCTTGGTAGCTCGTTCCATCATACTAAGAAGGTGTTCGATCCTGGTCGAGCTTAAGACATTCTCTCTCCTACATGTTCAGATATGGCTTATGAGACGCCTAAATTAGCCGATTTATTAGTTGAGCATGAACCTATACTTACTTTTGCAAGGTGCACCAGATCGTCTTGTTTATTAATTGTGG